>NC_051159.1:21984312-22297645 GCF_013339745.2 Dermacentor silvarum
GATGCTTGCGTCCGGAACGATATATAACGCGGATATCAAACTCTTGAAGTCGAAGAGCCCAGTGGGCAAGGCGACCTGACGGATCCTTCAGCGAAGACAACCAACATAATGCATGATGATCCGTAAGTACATCAAACGTGCGGCCATATAGGTATGGGCGGAACTTGACAAGCGCCCAGACTATTGCCAAGCATTCTTTCTCGGTGAAGCTATAGTTTGACTCAGCCTTGGTGAGCGTTCTGCTGGCGTATGCGACGACATACTTTGCGAACCCAGGCTTTCGTTGTGCGAGAACAGCACCCAGGCCGACACCGCTGGCGTTTGTGTGAACTTCAGTTGCGGCCTTAGGATCGTAGTGGCGCAGTATAGGTGGTGACGTCAGGAGATGGTGGACGGTGGAGAAGGCTTGTTCACACTCAGAAGACTACGAGAGACTGGTGGCGCTGCTTAAAAGTTGGGTCAAAGGCGCAATTATAGAGGCGAAGTAGCGCACAAACCGGTGAAAGTAGGAAACCCTACGAAGCTTCTTAACTGCTTTAGAGTCTTCGGTTTGGGAAAGTCGGTGACGGCACGTAGTTTGGCCGGGTCCGGAAGTACACCGTCCTTTGTTACGACGTAACCGAGAATTGTAAGTTTTCGCGCAGCAAAACTGCACTTCTTGAGATTGAGTTGGAGCTGAGCGTTCTTCAGACATGTCAGGACATGGTTGAGGCGTTCGATATGGGCTGCAAAATCTGCCGCAAAGGCAACAATGTTGTCGACGTAGCAGAGACATATGTGCCACTTCAAACCCCGTAGAACAGAGTCCATCATGCGCTCGAAGGTGGCAGGCGCATTGCAATGGCCGAAGGGCATGACATTAAATTCATATAGACCGTCAGGCGTGACGAAGGCTGTCTTTGAACGGTCGGCCTCTGCTAAAGGCACCTGCCAATACCCGGAACGCAAATCTAACGATGAAAAAAACTCGGCACCTTGTAAGCAATCAAGGGCATCGTCAATTCTGGGTAAAGGGTACACGTCTTTCCGGGGGCCTTGTTTAGGCGCCGGTAATCCACGCAGAAGCGAATCGAGCCATCTTTTTTTTTTCTTTTTTTCTTTTTTTTTTACAAGAACCACAGGGGATGCCCACGGACTTTGTGAAGGGCGAATAACGTCGCGTTTAAGCATATCGTCAACCTGGTCGGTAATAACTTGACGTTCCGCGGTAGAGACACAGTACGGACGTTGTCGCACTGGCGAGTTGGAGCCGGTGTCGATGTAGTGAACAATGGTAGAAGTTCGGCCAAGGGCACGTTGGGCAACATCGAAAGACTCGCGAAACTGGTAGAGCAGCTGGAGAAGAGCAGAGCGTTCAAATGGCGACAGTCCGTCTGCGATCGACGAATTGAATAGGTCGGCAGCTGGAACATCAGAAGGGTTAAGAGCACTGACGGCGTCGAGGTCGCGTCGAGCGGAATCTTGCTGTACGGAAAAAATTTGGCCGATATCAATGGGTTGCACGCATCCAAGGGATTCACCTTTAAGCAGTTGGATGGGATACGGAAGAGGATTTGTCAGGCAGAGCGCTTGTTCCATTCGAAATACACAGGGTCGAATAAGGCAGAAGAAGTGGCAGAAGGAGGCGTGATGGTTCAAAGAATGCAGGTTCGTCATGTATGCTGTTGCAGAACACTGGGAGCAAAACAGCTGATGTCGGCGGAATTTCTGTGTCCTCTGTTATGACTAGCTTGTGGGCGGCTTGATGAGTGTGGTTGTAGGGCTGGTCACACAACGGGAAGAGTTCAAGTTCAGATCTGGCACAATCAATAACCGCGTGATTACACGATCGAAAGTCCCAGCCAAGTATGATGTCGTGCGAGCAGGATGAAAGGACTATAAACTCAACAGTATAGCGTTCTTTAGCGATGATAAGTCGAGCAGTGCAGGCGGCTATAGGCCGAACAGGGTCTCCATTCGCTGTACGTAAGGGCATCATCTCAAGAGGCGTAGTCCCTTTTCGAAGCTTGCGGCAAAGTTCGGCATATATAACAGAAACGGCAGGACCGGTATCGACAAGAGCGTACGCATGGGTGCCTTCAACAAAAACTTGGACAATATTCGACGGCAAAGTTCGAGGACTTGAGCATTTCGACAGCGCAGTTCTTTCCTCTTGAACTGCGGAGGCTAGTCATTTTCAGGGGCTGGTCGACGACGCATGGGCGACAAGGAGCGGCGACGGGTTGAAGCTGAGCGACGAGACGTGGGTTGCGGATAGTCACGTGAAGACGTGCTTGTTTGGTGATCCGGACTTTCATAACGAGAGCGGGGACGATCCATGTAGTTCTGTGGTCTGAGTATCCTGGGGCGCGACGACGGCAGTGTCGGGCGATATGACCTGGGGTCGCCGCAAGCAAAACAGATCGGCCGGTTGTCGTGCGTTCGCCAGGGATTTGCAGTGATGGGAGCAGCCCATGTCACGGACGGCTGAGTCGGGGCTGCAGCATACGACACACCATGGAACGGCGAGCGCTGTTGTAGCTGCTGCCGCTTTACTACCTCAGCGTAACTAAGAGGCGCGGCGACAGGGTGCTGCTGAATGGGCGTGGCCTCGGAAATCTATTCCTGGGGTGCTATGCAGGATGCGCCGAGTTTCTCGTTCACCCGAGTTTTACCCGAGTTTGCTCGATGGCAGTCAGTGAACGAAGATAGCAAGGAATGTGCAATAACAGCAGGCAAAAAGAAATGTCGAGATAAAGCCGCGTATGACAACATGAGCGCACCCTGCGCGGCACAGTGCTGCCGGGCTTCAAGCGCAGAGGACTGCGCAACAAAACGCGCCAGCGCCGCGTATTGTTATCAACGTATTATCGCAATTTAGCAATACCGTCACTGTCCCGCTGTCTATCTGCACACTTGCCGTGATCCGCTTGCCACGCCTTTCTCGGGTGCGTCAAGGGCGTGCCTCCTTTTTCGGGCATTATCTTTCTATCCTCCGTCGAATGCGAACAGGGCACATGCGGTGCATTCTTGCACCTACACTTTCCCTCAATCGAATACTTTGAAATACAACAAATAAAATAACCAACCTTTTACTTCTTAAAGTATCGGTTTTTTGTTTTGAATGCTGTAAATTTGTGATGACAAACGGACATATAATGAATTATTAAATTTTGTACTTTTTTGCCGCGAGTGGCGACAGTGAGGCGAAAGCTTACAAGCGGATACATTCTAGAGGGTGACACGCACGAGGGAGTTCATGCGGTGAGCAGTCGCCAGGGGCGCTGCAGTGCTATGTTCGATAACGTCAGTCATGACAACGATCTGCCCATTCCCTGTCTATTAGGGGAATGGCAACGCAGCGCTGCGGCATGGCTGTTCACCGCAGGTGCTTCACTGCGGCGGCTATTAAGGCCGCCGCTTTACCAACTGAAACGACACTTTAGCCATAGAGACGGGAGCAACGGCTGTCGCTGCAAAATGGCTGTGCGGTATTCTGGGTCCGTAGTGACGCAGCACAATGAAAATGCACCAGTTTACCTGCGTGCGCGAAGTCTCCGCGATGCATTGCGAACACGAGCGTGCTGCCCAGCGACACAGTTCGTCGCTTGTCACCGCTTGCCCATTGAAGGTGCCTCCGTGCGCATGTGCGCAGAATTTGAGTGTGTTGTTCACTCCAATGTGCTTGCCGATTGCCTCTGCTGCTGGGTTAACAGCGATCGCAGATGGATATCGTAACGACAGCGCAGCAATCGCATTTTGGTGGGTGAGGGCTCTTGTGTGCAGTTAGGAAATTAGACTTCGAACGCAGGAAGGTGTTGCAATTATTTAGTGTGCCGTGCTTGTGATGACAAAATGCCATTGCACTGGGTGTGTTTGTGCTGACCGCTGACCGTGTTTGCTGCACTATATCATTGACAGAGCAGCCATCTCAAATGACAGCTGCGATACGTTGTCGTTGGAAAACACTACGCACTGTTTAAGATCGTCGTCCACCACGGCGCATCGACGCCTTGCAAGCAGCTACAGTGACGTGCGGATAATTTTTTGCTGTGCGCTACGTAGCCACAACGCAGGCAATGAACCGTGTTGTGGGGTCATCACAGCCCAAGAAGACATATGCATAAGGCAGCGAAACTCGACGCTTTTTTTTTTATAGTGGTGCTGAGTACATCACCGATGACAGTGCGTTGTGCGTGTTTTATTTCGCCGGTCAAGATTGTTAATGCCTCTCAGTTCCGCACCACGTCGCTGTTGTCGAAAAATAAGTTGGGCGTGGCCCAACCGTGGTGGGCGCGCACAAGAGTTACATGCCTCGCTCGGGGCGTGACCTATGGTTTTGATTAACAGGCGAACTCGTGCCAAACTCGTACATCGCGAAACCCCCTCGAGTTAAACTCGGGAGCATGGCGGCGGCAGCAGCAGCCTGTGTCATCGCATCCAGCGGCGGCAAGCGTCAATATGACCATCTGGACCCGTTCAGCTACATGACCGACGTAGAGCTTCAGCGTCGTTTTTGCCTTTCCAAAACGTCAGTGCGCTGGCTGTGTGACGAGTTAGGCGAAGGCCCTTGTCTGCGGAGACTGCGTGGCGGGCATATTACGCTTTCCGAGCACAGACTGATGTGACTAGGCTGCGGAGGAAAAGTTCGTGCGATCGCTTCGGCTCTCTCCTGTTTCAAGCGCTGCTCGTCCACCGCGCCCTAGCCCCAGGCCAGGTCCGGCGTCGTCATCGGAGTACTGGGGCACCTTCGAGCACCTGGGGTTCAACCCGGGCCAACCAACCTACGTAGGCGAAGTGGTCACATTATATCGGAAGACTCAGAATGGAAGCCGGGCTGCCTTCCGATGCAACAGGTGCCGAAATCAGTTTTCGCAGTTACACGGTAAAGCTGTACTGCAGGTTCAGAGAGGCGAAGGACGTTACTTCGCCAACACGAACCGCCTCGGCCGTCCGAACGACCACCTCTCCAGGCGGCAAATGATTTGGCTCACGTACTGCGTGAGCAAAAGCGTAGACATATGGCTGTTGAAGGAGATGACCGGCGACTTGTTTCCTCTATAGGAGCACACCATCGCCGACAGGACGAACTACCCCCGTAAGGTCGCGAGGGACGAGCTGCTGGCGCAACCTCCACTTGGTACCCCGGGTAGATAGCGCAAATTGATGAGTGCCTTCTTCGCGGCGAGCAAAAGTATACAATCGAGGCCACCTAATGACGGGCGACAACTTTCCGCCAGCCGCCAAAATTACGGCGGTGTTAAAGTTGGGGGCCCATGGGTCTTCGGCATGTTCTGAGCGACCAGAGGGGTGCTGCGACTTTCAAAGTCGACCGACGAAAGGCGGCGACGCTAGGCGCCATTATTGCAGCCAATGTTCAACCGGGGACCATTATTCATAGTGACGAATTGGCCGCATACAAATGTATCCCAAATTTAGTGGATGCTAACGGGGCTATGCCTCAATCCACATTGGTAGACAGTCAACCAAAGCGTGAACTTTGTGGACCCCATCACGGGCGTTCACACGCAAAAAAAAAGTTATTGTCAAAAAGTGAAGCGCTCCCTCGTCAGCGATGGATACAGGGTAACTGCAGAGATGCTGGAGTCCCACCTGGGATGCATGTGGTGGCAGTCAACATCCACGTGCGCTGCAAAGACCCTTTCTTGCGTTTGTTAGAAGCCACGGATCGCTCGGGCTAGCCACTACAAAGACTCTTTCCTGCGGTTGTTAGAAGCCATCGCTCGACGCTTGCCAGTATGGAGGTGTATCGCAAAGTAAAAGAAAATAAAGCGTAGTTTTCTGACCCTTGTATGTGTGCTTTCCGGCATTCCTGTGTGCTTACACAGTAAGCGCGCGGCAAACCACTTATGCGCTAGCCGACGCTCACTTCGTCTTGTAGCTGGATGCGCGCGCTACTCGCAGCTTTTCTTTAGCGCGAGCAACGAGCGATCTGTTAAAAGCCCAGTGTGAAAACCAGGCGCACACCAATCTCTGCTCGGAAATGGGAGCGCAAGCACGTAGCGAGCCGCACCAATCCAATCTAGAGCAAAGGAGCAACGAGCGATCTGTTGGAAACCCAGTGAGAAAAGCAAGCGCACACCGATCGGTGCTCGGAAATGCTAGAGCAAGCACGTATCGAGCCGTGCCAATCGAATCCAGAAAAAAAAGAGGGGGGCGAGCATCCCCTCGTGGCATAACGCGAAACGTATTTAAATACAAATTAGTCTAATACACATTCCGTGTACATCGTGGAAACATTAAAATGCTTACAACCCACGTTAATGTGGCTAATATTATTGTACTAAATGAATTTATTTTATAACTTGCTTGTGCCTGTATTGCACTCGGTGGAACGACAAACAAGTGAAAGAAGGCACGACCATGCACCGACCGTATGATCACGTGAGCCCCAGTTTGTCGACCGCCCATATGGTAACGCCCAAGGGATAATAGCCACCCAGAGTGAATCTAGATTAACCAATGAAACTGGAGGCGTGCCGATGGACATACTTCGTCTGGTTACCATTTGTTCTTTGATCTTGGGGCGTCGCCAGAGCTCGTGAAGATCCCGAGTTTCGCCAAACTCGGGGCATCCTGCATAGCACCCCAGAATGACGTGCACGGGAGCCAACGGGATTGGTTGCTGCTGTGGGAGCTCCTGACACTGAGCAAACGGCAGGAGAGACAACTGACGGGCCACGTCATCACGCACAAAGTCTTTCATTTGTGCGAGAAGGTATGACTGGTCAGTCACGACGTCCATTGCAGCGAGTGGTTGGTTCTACGTCTGAGATGAACGTCGAGTGAGAGCTCGCTGCCTTCTCAATTCGTCATAGCTCTGGCACAGGGTTACCACTTCAGACACAGTGCCAGGAGACTTCGCAAGAAGCATTTGAAAGACATCGTCGTCGACACCCTTCATAATATGCTGTATTTTGGCACTTTCGCTCATTGAGGCATCGACGCGCCTGCAGATTATGTCCTCAATATAGGCCGTAAAACTTTCATTAGGTTCCTGTGCCCGTGTGCGTAGCCGTTGCTCGGCGCGTAACTTCCGCACGGCAGGGCGACCGAAAATGGCAGATATTGCCTCCCTGAAAGCGGACCAGTTCTCAAATTCAGATTCGTGGTTCGTATACCACAGCTTCGCCACGCCAGCCAGGTAAAAGTTCGTGGTACTCAACTTAGCAGCGTCATCCCACTTGTTCGGTCCACTAACTTTTTCGTAGGACGACAGCCAGTCCTCGACGTCCTGGTCTTCCGTACCCGAAAATACTGGGAGGTCTCACTGGCGAACCGGGCCGGGGCAAACGGCGGCCGGGAGAGGTGGCGGTGGTTGGGTAGCGTCAGTTGGCATGGTCAAGTGCAACGTGCGGGATCGGATTTCCAGGGTACGGTGGCTAGATGGGTAGGTGTGCCGACCGAGCGTAGTTCACCACTTCTCCGCATCATGACGCAGAAGTGGCGCTGCGGACAGTAGAACGGCTGAGCTGCGCGCAACGTCGGCTGCGCTGTGTAGACGAGCAGCGTGTTTGATAGTATCACTGCCTCTGCTCTAGCTTTGAAGTACGCGTTATGCAATGGCGTTTCGAGCAGAGTAAGCAAAGCCAGAATGGGGAATTTGTTACTGTCGTCTACTCAGAAGACACGATACGCTGAAGTAAATCTTCTAGCTTGGCGATGGGTCACATATATTTATTGGTACAAATGCGGCTATCCAGCCCATTGCATTAAAGACGTAGATGCATTTTTTTCATGCATAAAACAAGACTGCAGTGGTTTTATACGGTATATGGAAACGTGTTTACGTGATATTTAGTGAGTTCTAAAGTTTCAATTTCGAGAAATCCAGCTATTGGTGTTTATTGCTGCCTCAGTTGCGGTATTTAAATTGTTAGTGGACGAATTGTGTTGGTAAGTGCATATGGTTCACTGTTTGATTGCAATAAAATAAAGCAATACGTCTTGGGCTAGATTCATGAATATATTTAAAATACAAGAAACGCTCTCATAACTTGACGCACCAACATAAATAGCCTAGCGCCAACAAGGCCGCAACGTTGGTCCACCACATCATAACATTATTCACAGCACACGCCTCCACTTCAGGTGATTCTTCTTCTCCCTGTTGCTTTGGCGCGCCATGTTATTGCCCTTGACAAGAAAGTAAAGGCGTGTAATTGAATAGAACTTCACAACATCGTTTGTGAGCTTGTTCTTGTGCCGCTTACAGCCGATCAAATTCGGGGGATTCAGCTGCAGAAAGGATGGAAAGTCGGCGATACACTGTTCCTTCGTAACTCATTTAAACTGAAGCACAGCTTGAAGGCGTCTTCGAGCGATTTTACCAGTTTTTTAGTGCTTCAGAAGGGAGCAACAGCCCTGACCTACTCATTCTGTTGAATTCAGTAATGTCCCTGAGCAATCGGAGCACTTGGTTCTTTGCAGGAACTTCCTTGCTACATAGCCTGCTATATAGAATATCAGCCTAGAATCACTTTTCTTTTCCCTGTAGCAGCGCAGCGGTGCTCGATGTCGCAGGCGCTGAGCACCTCATGTGCGGCTTACAAATTTCCAACGTCGAGGAGCTCATGGACGTACGCTTTTCGGTGTACAGCTTGCTCATTAACGTCGCCGATACAATCTAGCCATCGTACCGATACTGAGCAAGCTACTGAGCAGCTCGGGGCGAACATTTCCGCTGTCAGACAGCGGAACGATTCCGCTGTCTTTCACACAAATTTAGAGCCCGACTTGCAGTTTGGAGCGAAGCAGTAGGTCTCCTTGGTGGTCTTCTTTGGTGGAGCAACGTCGCCGCCAATCTCGCCGGTCATTTTTCTCACCTGGAACATTCCACATCGCTTAGGAACTTACAAACAGTACGAGAGATGCGGAGCTCTTCATCTTTGAAACTGACACGAACAGACGACATACAACTATTCCAATACGGGCTTTATTTTTTTTGCTCGCCGCCAGTCCGCCAGCCCCCTGCGACGACGCGTGCTGCGGAACCGTTCTACTGACCGCAGCGCCAATTTTGCGTCATGACGCGGAGAAGTGGTGAACTACGCTCCAGAGGCGCCGGTCGGCACACCTACCCATCTAGCCACCGTATCCAGGGTGCCGGCGATGTCCGTACCCCGCACAATCCACCAAATGTAAAGAGGTTTATTGGGCGAGTCCAACAAACAGGCGGTAGCTCGGAACAGTACGCAGGGAGAACAAGATGGTGGTGTTCGAGCGCCGATCTCGTGCCTTTTCCTCGTGATGATGATCGCTCAGCCCGGGATGTCATTCTCTTCATTATACGTCAAACACTTGCCTTTGCTTCGAGTTGTTGACAAATTCGACTTCGCCCTGCCATCTGCTAGCCGCCTGGTTAGCTCAGATGGTAGAGCGGCTGCCCCGGAAAGGCAGTGGTCCCGGGTTCGAGTCCCGGACCAGGACGAATTTTTCTTCAACTGCGAGGCTTTTCTTTCCAGGAACCCGTACGGGTTTCCTTTGTAGCAACTGCTACATTTGGGTGGATGTCTCATTTTCCCTTTAATTACTTCTCTCCACCTAGCGTGTTTCCGCTGAACTATTACGTGAAACACTTGCCTTTGCTTCGAGTTGTTGATAAATCCGACTTTGCCCTGCCATCTGCTAGCCGCCTGGTTAACTCAGATGGTAGAGCGGCTGCCCCGGGAAGGCGGTGGTCCCGGGTTCGAGTCCCGGACCAGGAGGAATTTTTCTTCAACTGCGAGGCTTTTCTTTCGAGGAACCCGTACGGGTTTCCTTTGTAGCAACTGCTACATTTGGGTGGATGTCTCATTTTCCCTTAAACATTATAAACTGCAGAGGTGCGTTTACACACCACCTCCCCCACAACTCAATAGGTCGCAGTCTGTCCAATGGCGACAGTTACTAACAAATCATATAAGAGTCCGGCAGTACTGCATGTTATGTATCCAGCAATATACATGACTGATAAATGGAAAGATTGTGATGCACGCGCTACCTTAGAACACATACTACGGGAATACCAGGGATGAATACAAAGTAATGATAACGCTTAAAGTCTTGGACCATTTGTTAGAATACACCCGAGTGTTGCTGAACAGGACAATGCTATCTGCAAACCGAAGGTCATTGAGAGATTTGCCGTTGTTCCTCACTAAGTCTAATAGCTTTAATACTTCTTCTATGCATGCAGTGAATAGCATTGCAGAAATTGTGTCTTCTTGTGTGACCCCTTCTTCTTGATAGGTAATTTTCTACTTTTGATGTGGAGAACCAAGGTAACTGAAATTTCTGCCAAGATATTCACGTATACCTCCAGTTTTCCTTCATTACGTAATGCCTCCGTGACGGCTGGTATTTCTTCTGAATCAAATGTATTTCCAGCATCTAGGAAAGTCACATAGAGAGGTTGACTGCACTCTGCAGATTTCTCAATTATCCGATTGATGACATGAATGCGATACATTGTAGAATATTCCTTCTCGAAGCCAGCCTCTTCTCTTGGATGATTGAGTCTATTGATCGCCATGATTCTATTGGATTTTATCTTGGTGAATACTGAAAGCAAACTAATGGGCCTATAATTCTTCATTTCTTTAACTTGTCGCTTCTGATGGATAAGTATAATATTGACGTTCTCCCAGCTCTCCGGTACACTTGAAGTCATGAGACATTACGCATAAAGGGCCGCAGGCTTCTCGAACACAATATATCCTCCATCTTTGGCTCAATAGTCTATTATTCCATCTTCTCCTGCTTCCTTTCCCCGAGTCGTGTCTTGCAAGGCCCTTCTAACTCGATCGTTAGCTATAGAAGGAGCCTCTGTATCCTGTTCATCACTACTTCCAATGAAGGTTTCATGCCTGCTCTGAGTACTGTACATTTCAGTACAGAGTTTCAGTATACAACCCAATGAAGTTCGCGGTCACCAATGCCAATAACGAGGCCTCGCCTCTTTTACGTGACCTCCGAGCAAGGCAGTGCGCACGTACGGCTTCACTCCTCCGAGCGTAAGCTTGGTCATTTAACCTGCTGGCACATGCCGAGTGATCCCAGAAGGCATCAACGATGTTCATTCAATGGCAGTGCTCGAAGCAAACGTCAGTGAGGTGCCCAGTGGTTGGTTGCAGCACAGCCGCGCTACTCATTCGACCATGGAATGGCGCGGGCTAGGCGGAAAAATGCTTAGATAGCCACCGTGACGTGCGTCAAGTGTGCAATGATCGCTAATCGCATTCAAACACTAATGTCAGGGCTGGTAACCTCGGGAGGACAGAGAATGGCTGCGTGTCTTGAGACACTGCAAACAAGTAGCGCAAGCGTGCCCTCATTCGTCAACAAACCTGCTTTTAATGCGATCAGCATTCTTAGGCTACTTGACGAACTTTCCGAGGGCATGTCCGTCCGTCCATCCGTGCGCGTGTCTGTCTGTCCGTCCGTCCGTGTTCCTTCCTTCCTTCCTTCATTCATTCATTCATTCATTCATTCCTTTCTTTCTTTGTTTCTTTCTTTCTTGCTTTAGCCATTTTCCCGCCATCTTTGGTAATTGAGCAGTGCTGAAAGAAGACAGTTCGAAACACACCGTCGCAAGAACTTCGGTCACTAAGTATGTGGCACCACTGGGTGTGTGCCGCTGTTTAATATGCAACTCGGCCACTGGCAACAATGTGCGACTGGGTGTGTACCCAGTGTTGTCAGATGGCGCAGAGTGACATAGCCATCACACATAGCCATCACAGACAGATATCATAGTCAAAAAGTAGCCAACCATGCAGTCGGCCCTCGGCAGCTTGTAGCCAAAATGTGGCCATCATTTCTACTACCGTAAAATGGCGAAAAATGAGTCATGGAAACAAACTAGTAACGTTTTCTTTTGTCTTCTTTTTTTTGCAAGTGCTAACTGAAATTGTTAGGAGTGTGTGGATATTCTAAACTTAAGAATAACGAATCGACTAGTGTCTTTTCTTTATTTATTTTTTCTTCCTTAAAGACCCCACACGGGGGTATTACATAAGGGGTGGGATTACAACAATAGTTAAAACAATATTAGTTAAGGTGAGATAATCGTTGACACTTCTTCCGTGAATGCAGATGAACTGGTGATGGCAGCGATGTGGTAGGGAAGGCCGTTCAAGTCTACAATTGCGCGAGGGAAAAAAGACGAAAAAGTGACAGCGCGCACTTTGGGGCGAGCGACACTTAATGAATGGCCAAAAAATCGGTGAAATAAAGATAAGCTGGCGATGTGACGGCTATACGAAAGTGTTGGTAAACCGGATTCTGCTTTTAAGGATGATATGCTGATGTCGTAAGAATATGCAGAGTGAATGAACCTAGTAGCGCGATTCTGTACGGCTTCAAGTGCGTTAGTGAGGTGAATTTTATGCGGGCACCAGATGGAAGAAGCGTATTCAAGTTTAGGCCTGATGAACGATTTGTATGCTAGTAGTTTTACGTGGGCAGGAGCGTTTTGTAAGTGGCGTTTAAAAAAACCTAGCTTTTTGTTAGCAGATGATAAAACGTTATTCACATGCGAACACTAGTCAAGGTCGTCAGAAATAGTGATGCCTAGATATTTGAAGGATTTAACTGGTTCAATAGTCTTGTTACATATTACATAAGAGAATCTGAGGGGATTTCGACGGCGGGTTATTGACATAACTTTGCATTTAGAAGGATTTAGCAGCATTACCCAGTCATCACACCAATTTTGAATATTGTTTAGGTCGTTCTGAAGCAATATTTGGTCACTGATGTTAGTTATGGTACTGTAGACTACACGATCGTCAGCAAATACGCGGATATGACAAGACACACTAATGACACTATATAACGACACTATATATATGACAAGACACACTATATAATGTGAGACGACGCCCGGGACGAAGGCAGAGCTCTTATATTGACACACAGCGCAAGACAGCCCACGAACACCAACCCGACAAAATGATGATGATTATGAGGATGGGTACATACCCATGAAGACGATGATGAACTGCACAGTTAGCGCTCACACTAACTTCCCCCCCTCAAGAAAGCGGCCGGCAAAGCAGCGAGTCAGAAACGGTCGGAACGCCGAAGATACAGCTTCAGGCGAGAGACGTGAACAATTTCAGTGCTGCGGCAACGGCGGTCAGTAACCGAGGTAACAGGAGCTACGCGATAGTTCACGGCAGATGTTCTTTCAAGCACGGTATATGGGCCGCGATACCTGTGAAGAAATTTTTCACAGAGCCCTGGCACTCAAACAGGTGTCCACAGGAGCACTTCGTCGCCTGGTCGGAACGAAATGACACGACGGGTCGCATCACAACGGACTTTCCTCTTGTCCTGAATGGTCGCGGTGTGAGCGCGCGCAATTTCGCGGCAGTGGGCCACGCGAGCGGCGAACTCCTCTGGTAGAGATGTGGATGGAACAGAAGGCGTAGAAAGAAAGGTGGTGTCCAAAACAAAAGACGGTGCACGGCCGTACACGAGGAAAAAGGGGCTGTAGTTTGTTGTGCGTTGAACGGCAGTATTATATGCAAACGTGACGAAAGGAAGTATAGTGTCCCAGTTTGTGTGGTCAGGTTTCACATACATGGAGATCATGTCAGACAGAGTTCGATGGAAACGCTCGGTAAGACCATTGGTCTGGGGATGGTATGCAGAGGTGGTCTTATGAATGATGTTTGAGGCTTGCAGGACTTCAGCAAGAACATGGGAAAGAAATGTCTTGTCACGGTCACTTAGAAGAACACGAGGTGCACCGTGGCGCAAGATAATGGCTTGCAGGACAAACTCGGCGACCTCAGAGGCCACACCAGAAGGGAGAGCTGCCGTCTCAGCGTAGCGGGTGAGATGGTCCACGGCGGTGACAATCCAGCGGTGACCCGCGGGTGTAAGCGGAAGGGGTCCGTATAAGTCGATGCCCACGAATTCAAAGGGAACGGACGGGCACGGCAATGGTTGTAAAGGGCCGGCGGGAAGAGAGGTCGAACGTTTTCTATGTTGGCAGGACACACACGAACTGACGTACTTGGCAACACTAGTAGACAGGCCAGGCCAGAAACAGCGAGTCTTAATGCGGTCGTAGGTTTTATGAAATCCTAAGTGGCCAGCCGTTGCGTCATCGTGAAAAGCTTGCAAAACTTGCAGTCGAAGTGAGCGAGGGACGACTGGGACCCATCGGTGACCGGTAGGGTGGTAAACTTGCCGCAATTATGAGCCATCATGAAGTTTAAACCGTGCCAGTTGTCGTCTTAAGCGGCTGTTGGGAGGACGGGATAAGCCAGTAAGCCGGTCGATAATTGTGCGGCAGTACGTATCTGCACGTTGGAGGGAGGCGAGGTCTTCTGAGGACAGAATGTCGACCGAGGTCACGAACCGTACCGGGGCCATGGTTGTGGTCGGTTGGCTGGGCGGTGCCGAACGGAGGGAAGGTGAGGAAGGGGCATTTGGCGATGGCGGGCAACGAGACAAAGCGTCAGCATCTTGATGTTGCCTGCCAGACCTATATTTGACAGTGTAGTCGTACTCCTGCAAACGCAGAACCCAACGGCCGAGGCGTCCGGACAAATTCTTCAGGGAGGACAACCAACACAGAGCATGGCGGTCAGTCACTATTGTGAATTGGCGGCCATATAAATAGGAGCGAAACTTTTGTATGGACCATACGATGGCGAGGCATTCTTGTTCGGTGATAGTATAGTTTCGGTCAGCAGGAGAAAGAGTACGACTCGCGTAGGCCACGACTTGCTCTTCAGATGAGTGGTTCCGCTGCAGCAGGACAGCGCCTATTCCATGCCCACTTGCGTCAGTGTGGAGGATAGTAGAGGCTGTGGGATCAAAGTGACGAAGCACTGGTCCTGATGTGAGCCATCACTTGAGGGTCTGAAAGGCGGCTTCACATTCATCCGTCCAGGTAAAGGGTGTGGTCGTGGTGAGGAGTTTATGAAGAGGAGCTGCGATAGTCGCGAAGCCACGGACAAAGCGGCGGAAGTACGACGCTAATCCGAGAAAGCTGCGAAGGTCTTTAGGTGTGGTTGGCGTTGGGAAATGCTGTACAGCAGCGACCTTGTCGGGATCTGGTTCAATGCCGTGCTTGCTGACCACGTGACCTAATACAGCGACCTTGTCGGGATCTGGCTCAATGCCGTGCTTGCTGACCACGTGACCTAATACTTTAATGCTGCGGCTCGCAAATCGACACTTCTTAGTATTGAGCTGGAGATTGGCCTTGGCTAGACACGTGAGAACGTCGTCTAAACGTTCTAGGTGCTGGGAAAAGCTGGACGAAAAGATGACAATGTCGTCCAGGTAACATAGGCAGGCTTTCCATTTGAGGCCGCGTAGTACGGTGTCAATCATTCGTTCAAATCTGGCTGGCGCATTGCATAGACCAAAAGGCATTACGTTGAATTCCAAAAGGCCATCAGGTGTTGCAAATGCCGTCTTCTCTTTGTCGGGTTCATGCATCGGGATCTGCCAATATCCAGAACGCAAGTCGAGGCTCGAAAAGTATTCAGCACCTTGTAAGGTATCCAAAGCATCGTCAATACGGGGCATAGGATATACGTCCTTACGGGTAATTTTGTTTAGTGCCCTATAATCGACGCAAAAGCGTACCGAACCGTCCTTTTTTTAACTAGGACAACAGGAGACGACCAAGGGCTTGCTAAAGGCCTTATAACGTTCCGTGCGAGCATGTCGTTGACTTAGTCTTCTATAACTTTCCGTTCAGCAGACGATACACGGTAAGGGCGGCGACGAATGACGCGGGATCCGTGGGTTTCGATGTAATGAGTGGCCACGGTTGTTTTACCCAAGCCATCCGAACACACGTCAAAGCAAGGTTGGTGTTTCCTTAACTCTTTCGTTACCGTGGGAAAATGTGCCACTTTTTGTAGGTTTTCGTAATTATTTTGTGTAGTACACATTATCACGGTTACACTGTCATGCTATATATCAATAAAAAGCTAAATAAAAGTATTTTCTAACGACATTACTTTTAAAAACAAATATTAAGGTGTAACAAGTAATAATATTCATGAAAAACAAGATTCATTGAAAATTGCACAGAACATTTCCAATGTGGTGCTCATAACACAAAAGGAGAAAAAAAGAAAAATAATGTGAAATATACAAAATGTTTGTTAATCAATTGTACATAAAAGAAGAAAGTGTGAATTGTCTAGCTCATAAATCATATGAGTTACAAATTTTTATTTTCCGCATAGTGGAAAGTGCCTTGTCCCATCAGGTGCTGCAATGATAATTTTTTCCACTACAAATTTTTTAAGCAAAATACTGCAATAGATATCAGTAAAGAAAGAAAGAAATGAGCTGTTGAACCATGGGTATTTTAGAAATTTATGCTAAATTTTAAGTCAGAAAAAAAATCTCAAATACCAAACATAACTCTGAAATGGCACCAAAACAGCGTAAGGTATGCCTTTACCGAAGAAAAAATTTTAAAATGTGTAAGCAACAAATATAGCTTCATAATACAATGTTTAGTAGTGGCAACAAAATCTACAACCATATCTCAAAGCTCTAAGATGTGGGAAAAAAATATATTCCTATGGTTGGCGTGGCACTGGGCAAAACAGTTTTTGGCTGTAGAGAAACACAAGCAAACATTGCCAGTTTTACAGATGACATTGTTTTATGGTGAAGTTCCTTGTCCTGATAGGACTTCTTGCATCTTCTCCGCTTTTCTAATATTGATTGCACTTGCTTTCTCTCGCTTGCCCGTGTACACATAAAATTGTATGGTGTAGCCTGTCTGAGGGTCAGCGAGCACCCACAACTTGTACCCCATAGGACTGCTTCTTCAGGATTTACGTCCACGCATACTTATTTGTGTTCACGCAAATCCTATTTATTACCTCCGCTGTGAAAAACACCACAAAAACGTCGATCGCAATTGTGAGCCGCTTTGCTTCACTGCGCAGCATCATTCCGAGGCCGGGTTCTCTTCTTGGGCTAAACATGACTCCCTGCTAGGCTGATGGCAACAGATATCCGCCATATACTGTAGAGACACCGTAAATTAGAGATATAATATTGCCAACATCCTTAGGACATCTCAAGTGACCTAAAAAATCTGTAACCTGTCAAGTGCTAGATTACTGCCGAACAGCTGACGACGATTAAGATGGTCAGCAAGGCTTCAGTCTGAGTTGGGCTCAAATCTGAACTCACAGTGGCCCTGAGAGCACTGGGTGAACAGTCCGTGGGCGTACACTCGGCGAAGGACGAAACAGGTGAAGCAGTGGCGACACATACTGGTGCTGCGTCGATAAGCATGGCAACAGTGAACCCCTCCGGCAGCAGAAGTGGCTCTGACGTCGTGTTGTAGGCGGTCAGACTGGCGCAGCCGCGTGAGAAACGCACTAGACAAGAAGCGATGGCGATTCCCCGAAAAATGCAGCGCTGAGAAGGGGAAACCACTGCGTCGCCATCGACATTTTCGATAGATCTAATGGTGAGAATGCGGGCTTGGCCGGGTGGAAGAACAAAATCTGCCGCTGTGACAAGGTGGGGCGGTGAGGAAACGGCAGCGTCACGGAGCTCGGTGTCCGTAATATGTATAAGTGGTTGTCCGCACGAAATGATAGCAGATGCAGCTGACAAGAAATCCCAGCCTAAGATGATCGGATGAGCGCACGACGGAAGCACAGCTGTATATGATGGCGAATTCCGTCGATGAGGACACGAGCAGTACACTGTCCGGTAGGGCCAATCAGACTGTCATTGGCGCCACATAAGACCGGACCAACATACGGAGTTTGCACTTTTCGTAGACGGTAGCATAATGCGCGATGAATAACAGAAATGGCGGCGCCAGTGTCAATAAGAGCATCGACGGAAACACCTTCCACACAAACAGCGAGTAAATTAGCAGGGCGAGCAGGAGGAATTGGGACAGTTCGCAAACAAGCAGTTTCTCCTCCAAAAACTGCAGCGTCTAGTTTTCCGGATGGTTGTCGAAAAAAGTGGAGGCAGGACGCAGGGGCGATGAAGTACGGCGGAACGGAGACGGGGAACGACGACGGGGTGAGCGAAAAGACCGGGACATGTTTTGGGACAACGGAGGTGAGGGCGAGCGACGTGACGAGGATATATAGGGTCCTGGAACGTAGGCATCCGATCTGAGCACATAGTCCCTCTCATAGGCGGAGTAGCCACGTCGTTCATCATGCTGGCGCCGGCGGCAGAAACGAGAGATGTGACCACGTATGCCACAGTAGAAACATACTGGGCGGGAAGGGCGCCAGGTAGAGTCGTATGGTTGCATGGGGGCCTTCGCTGCCATCGAGGCCAGGTGGTCGCAGACAACGGTGGCAGGAGAAGATGGAACTGGGACCGCAGGCCGCGAAGCAATCTCGGCGTAAGAAGGTGCACAAACAGGCGCAGGGAACCGGGCATGTGTGACAGTTGGCGTGGATGCCAGTTCTTCTTTGATGATCTCGCGCAAATTGGGCGGAGGAGCACGCAGAGACGTAATGGCGGTGTTGGCTGGGCCATGGTCGTGAAGCTCCTCTCGCACAATGATGCGGATGAGCGCTCGCAACTCGTCGTTGTCGGTAAGGTAAGCGTCGCAAGAGGCGCGTGGAAGACGAAAGGCGCAGATCGTGGCAAGGCGTTGGCATGTCGAGATGATCTCAGTAACCGAAGTGGGGCTCTGGACTACAAGAGCGTTAAAGGCAACGGAGTTGAAGCCTTTCAGGATATGGCGGATACGTTCCCCTTCGGGCATGTCACTCTGAGCGCGACGGCAGAGAGCCAGAACGTCTTCAATGTAAGACGTATAGGATTCGTCGGCTCCCTGGATGCGGGTAGCGAGTTTCTGTTTCGCTACTTCGGGGCGCCCAGCAGATGTGCCAAATATCTGTCGCAGCTGCGCAGTAAATGCTGGCCAATCAGGGAAGTCGCGCTCATGGTTGAAAAACCAAGTTTGGGCGACCTGCCCCAGGTAGAAGGCAACATAGCGGAGCTTGTGTGACTCGTCCCAATGGTTGCAAGCGCTCACCCGGTCGTACTGGTCAAGCCAGTCTTCCACGTCTTCGCCGCGAAGGCCAGAAAAAACCTGAGGGTCGCGTTGCGGTGCGGTGACGGACCAAATAGGCCCAGCTGGCGGAGCTGAGGTGGTAGCAGCAGTGGATGCGGTGGTTTGTGCCATGACTGGTGTTGGCGAGCACAACCGTCGACCAGAGCGGAGCTCCAGGGGTGACCGGTAGAGCAAGAGGACGGGGATATCAACGCACGCTCCACCACTTGTGAGACGACGCCCGGGACGAAGTCACAGCTCTTATATTGACACACAGCGCGAGACAGCCCACGAACACCAACCCGAAAAAATGATGATGATTATGAGGATGGGTATATACACATGAAGACGATAATGAACTGCACAGTTAGCGCTCACAATATTAAGAACAGGAGGGGACCTAGCACAGAACCCTGTGGAACGCCTAATGCTACGGGAAGCGGATTAGAAACATTGTTATTTATTTGCACAAACTGTGAACGATTAGTAAGAAATTCTTTTATCCATCTTAGTATTTTAGGGTTGATAATCAGCTGTGAAAGTTTTAGAAGCAGGCGTTTATGAGCTGCTTTGTCAAAGGCTTTTGCGAAATCGAGGAAAATTGCGTCGGTCTGAGTATTAGTATCGAGGTTTGAATGTAGATCACGAAGAAAGATGGCCAACTGGGTTTCACAAGACAGCCCCTTACGGAAACCGTGCTGTGATGAATGAAAGAAATCGTTTGAGTCGAGAAAGTCCATTAAGTGAGAGAAAATGACATGTTCCATGATTTTGCAGGGGACGCTTGTTACGGAAATTTGGCGGTAGTTTAGTGGTGAGTCTCTGTTACCTGATTTGTAGACCGGAATGACCTTGCCCACTTTGCATTCAATCGGCAGGTTACCTGTGGTTAATGACTGGGAAAACAGCAAGATCAAATAAGAAGCAGAAATGATTTTGGTGTTTTTTAGCAGTTGTGAAGTAATTTTGTCATGGCCAGCAGATGATGACATCTTGAGGTTTTCTATTACACTGCAGATACCGTTTAATGAAAAAATGATGACAGGCATTTCTGACATGGCAGGAGCAGAAATGTTTTGAATGGGCGTATCGGATTCTATGGTGAAAATAGACGAAAATGTTGCGTTAAAAACGTTAGCGCAGTTAATGTCTGATAGAGGATCACCCATTTCGTTCGGAGTCGTGATAGTGCGAGTTGTCTGGGGATTAATGACGTGCCAAAATTTTTTTGGGTTATTTGCTATCATGCGATGAAGGGCGTTATGACAGAACAAGTGTTTAATTCCGCGGATAGCGTTCAAGTATACATGCTCTGACTCATAGTATCTTTCCCAGGCGCCGGGGTTAGGTTTCATTTTAGCAGATCGAAAAAGACGTTTTTTCTTCTTCTCGAGCGTTTTAAGTGCTTTATTAAACCATGGCTGATGTCGGTTAGCGTGAACGGTAATATTTGAAATGAACTTATCTGCTAGGGTGTTAAGTTTATTTTGAAAGAGAGACCAGTTGTTTTCAAGAGATTGAAAATGTAAGCTTGATTCGAATATTTCAGAAAATTCGTGTAGTTCTTGATTTATTGCAGCGTAGTTGCCTTTGCCGTAGAGGCGGATGACCTTTTATTGCGATAGCAATTATATGGACACTTCAACCGGATTTCTGCCGTCGCCGTTGCCGTGAGGTTCCCTATAGATAACATCTTCGCCGCGCGCCGTATGCCCGAGCGGAAGCGTGCGGGGACGCGCGCTATCACGGAGAGCGAACGCACTCAATCTCCCACGCGCAAGCGGGACGGCAGCGCCGGAGGGAGCGGGGGGGGGGGGGGGGGGCACTTCTTCTCTGCCAACAACCGCGCTCGTCGCTCGCCGGCCGCACTGTCTCTTATCTCCACACGGCTCTGACCTTTATGCGCCGTGCATTCGCCGCTCAGTTTCCGTTGAAGCGATAGACCGCACGTACCTTCGCCCGCGGCGGCGTATGCGCTCGCTGCCAGCGTTTTGACAGTCGTTGTCTCCAGTCATTCAGTGGGATCTATTCATGTTTGTTTGTGCGCGCTCACACCACGCTTGTTCATTCAGTTAGTAATAGTCGGGCCACATTTTCCAACGCACGCTACACATGCAATGCTGCCCAGATCGGTAGTGCAGCACTACAGGTGTGTCCCTTCGCACGCGCTGCCCACGGTAAGCGCTTCTCATCAACACCACCGTTTCACACGCGCCTTCTCGTGGTCATCGAGTCTCTCTTCATGTCGGTCTACTTACGCCGCAGCACACCTGCTTACTTAATCGGCTCACGTTTACTACAATTCATATTGCTACCAAAGCCGCTCACCTTACTTCGTATGACATTGCTGTGTTGCTATCGCATTCATTGCTTCGCCCTTAGGGCGAAACTGTGACATTTTTGTATGAACGGCGTAAAGTTGGAGTAAATGTGAAAGTGGCATGAATTACTTTATGATCACTAATTTCGCGGAGATAGTTAATGGTTGATAGGCTTTCGGGATGAGTGGTTAGTATAAGATCTAAGATGTTCTCAGTAACCTGTGTAACGCGTGTTGGTTTAGTTACCAATTGTGTTAAGTTAAAGTCAAGGCAAACGTCAAGGAAATCTTTAGCACCTGCTTGTTTGGAACGTAATTGCGCAGAAGGCCAGTTAATGTTCGGATAATAAAAGTCTCTGAAGAGCAAGATACGTGCATTGGAGTACTTTTTAGTTAAATTACTTAGGATATTATTAAGTTTGAAGGGAAAATCAGCAGTACTGTTACGGGGGCGACAGCAAACACCGACAAGTAACAGCTGTGGGTTAACATTGAACTTTAGCCATAGCATTCCTAGTTCAGATGATACGTTAATTATGGAGCAGGGTAGCGGCTTATTCACAGCAATAAGAACACCTCCCCCCTAGACCCAAGCCTATCTTTGCGGAACACAACAAATTTAGGGAGGTCAGCAAGAATTTCTGCGTCAGAAACGTCGTCAAAAAGCCAGGTTTCGGTGAGTACGAAAATATTACTTTCAGATGATGACAGAAGGTTTCATATGATATTATGTTTAGGAAGAAAACTGCGTATGTTAGAAAAAATAACTGATAAACAACATGGCGGTTTAGGACACGGTGTAGAACCTTTAACTGTGTGCTGGTTGTTACGTGGTAGCTATAGTTCTTTAACTGTTGCGATGAATCATCAAAGAAGAATCGCTTGGGTCCGATATGTAATGTTCTATAACGGAGTGAAAAAGGCACAGATTTGCTTTTCGCGAATGTGATAAGATGCTTGCGCGCGGTTTGCTTGGAAAAATCTTCACCAATGCTGTAAGCTGACCCTTCAACTTCCGTCCGTTTGCCAAAATTGCGTCTTTTGTTTTAAAATTACTGAGTTTAACGATAATGGGACGGTTTCGACTGGGGATTTGGCGTCCAAGGCGATGTGCACGTTGTATTTCATCAGGTTTAACAGTACAGTTCAGGTACTCGGAGCAGTGGCGGATGATTATTTCCTCCGAGCGCGCGAAGGATTCGTTGGAAGAAGTGTCAGGTATGCTATAAAATATCAAATTACTTCCTCTAGAGCGGTTTTCGGCATCCTCCACTCGGTTTTCCAGAGTACAGACACGACGAACAGTTTGAACGGTGTCGGCTTGTACGCTCAGCAGCTGCTGTCGCATGGGTTCTATATGCTGACAGCTGGTTTCCACAGTGGTCAGTCCCTTGCTCAGGTCTGAAAGGACGTCTGTTGTTTCTTTCAGTTGTGTTTTCAAGTCTTGCACATCGTCCAGCAATTTCGACTGTCCTGTAGATAGCTTTTTTAATTCTGCTAGAATGGCAGCCGTGTCAGGGCCAGGATTAGTATCCCCAGCGAGCAGCAAGAGAGAGCGTACAACCGAGATGCAATCACCAACAATAACAAGCAAACACTGCGGGCTTGGCAGCTGGACCAGAAAGTATTTACTAGATTTTGTAGCAAACAGGCTGTCTGATCGACTAACCTGCATGTCAGGCGGAAGCTGATTAGGCGTCTGTCTAGCGGCACAGCCACCAAGCCCACAAAGGGATGTAGAAGGCTGCGGCGGCTTTAACGCTGGCGCTTCCAGGAGTGACGCTGTCGATGGTTTCTGCCAAGATGAAATGAGGACCACAGGCTCCGATAGAGGTGTTGTCTTCCACTCCCAAGCACCAGGAACTGTTAGGACGGATGCACGCAAAGTGCACCCGTCATTGCCACGGGGTGGCAGCTCGAATGCGGGCACCGTTGTTACGGTGGCTAGATGGGTAGGTGTGCCGACCGGCACGTCTAGAGTGTAGTTCACCGCTTCTCCGCGTCATGACGCAAAATTGGCGCTGCGGTCAGTAGAACGGTTCCGCAGCGCGCGTCGTCTGCTACAGGGGGCTAAAGCCCGTATCGGAATAGTTGTATGTCGTCTGTTCGTGCCAGTTTCAAAGGTGTAGAGCTCCGCGTCTCTTGTACTGTTTGCAAGTTCCTAAGCGATCTGGAATGCTCCAGGTCGGAAAAATGACCGGCGAGATTTGCGGCGGCACTGCTCCACCAAAGAAGGCCACCAAGGAGAGTTACTGCTTCGCTCCGAACTGCAAGTCGGGCTCTAAATTTGTAAGAAAGACAGCGGAAATGTTCGCCCCGGGCTGCTCAGTAGCTTTCTCAGTATCGGCGACGTTAATGAGCAATCGGTACACCGAAAAGCGTACGTCGATCGCTCCTCGACATTGGAAATTTGCAAGCCGCACATGGAGGTGCTCAGCGCCTGCGACATCGAACACCGCTGCGCTGCTACAGGGAAAAGAAAAGGCTTATATTCTATATAGCAGGCTATGTAGCAAGGAAGTTCTTACAAAGAACCAAGTGCTCCGATTGCTCAATTGGGACATACTGAATTCAACAGAATGAGTAGGTCAGGGCTGTTGCATGCTCCCTTCTGAAGCACTAAACAAACTGGTAGCATCGCTCGAAGACGCCTTCAAGCTGTGCTTCAGTACAGTTACGAAGGAACAGTATCGCCGACTTTGCATCCTTTCTGCAGCTGAATCCTCCGAATTTGATCGGCTGTGAGCGGCACAAGAAAGAGCTCACAAAAGATGCTGTGAAGTTCTATTCAATTACACGGCTTTACTTTCTTGTCAAGGGCAAGAACACGGCGCGCGAAAGCAACGGGGAGAAGAGGAATCGCCTGAAGCGGTGGCGTGTGCTGTGAATAATGTTATGATGTTGTGGACCAACGTAGCGTCCTTGCTGGTGCTTGGCTATTTATGTTGGTGCGTCTGCTGACTCAAGTTACGAGAGCGCTTTTTGTATTTTAAATATATTCATGAATCTAGCCCAAGACGTAATGCTTTATTTTATTGCAACCAAACAGTGAACCATATGCACTTACCAACACAATTCGTCTCGTAACAATTGAAGTACTGTAACTGAGGCAGCAATAAACACAATAGCTGGATTTCTCGAAATTGAAACATTAGAAATCACTAAATATCATGTAAACACGTTTCCATATACCGTATAAAACCACTGCAGTATTGTTTTATGCATGGAAAAAAATGGGCTGGAGCGCCGCGTCTATACCAATAAATGTGACTAATCGCCAAGCTATAAATTGACTTGAGCATATGTCTCTTCTGACTAAACGACAGTGACAAATTGCCTATTCTGGCTTTGCCTACACTGCTCAAAACGGCATTGTATAGTGCGTACTTCGAAGCTAGAGCTGAGGCAGCGATGATATCAAACACGCTGCTCGTCTACACAGCGCAGCCGACGTTGCGCGCAGCTCAGCCGTTATACAGTCCGCAGCGCCCCTTCTGCGTCATGATGCGGAGAAGTGGTGAACTACGCTCGGTCGGCACACCTACCCATCTGTCATGTACAAAAGACTTATGTGCGCGTGTCTGGTGCGGCGGACGATCAGTGACCATCAAAGAAGAAAAAGAATGGCGGGATTCGGCGCGTGCTCGCCTGACACGGCACCTCGGCCAACAGCGAATCACGAAGACACACGATTGCTGGAAGAGGGAGCAGAAGAAGAAGAGAAGGAAGGCAGCGTTCGAAAAGAAGGCCGGTGTGCGGAGTGGTCGAGGCAAGGTTGTCGGGCTCTGGGTCCGAACCTCAAGACCTCAAGAGCACCCGTCGGAGAAGTGAGGCTGTCTGACGGTGGGTCCGAGTCTCAAAGACTTCAGGAGCGCCGGGCGGAGGAGCGAAGCTGTCGGGCTGCGGGCCCGAGTTTCATAACTTCAGCGACGATCCGGCCTCTGTTCTACCTCCAGCCTTTGGTGTCCGTGGGTCCTGCAGTGACATGGTGCTGAAGGCAAGCCCTATCTACTTTCCTCCTGTGACTTCTTGGCCGAGCTGCAGACGATCGTCAAGACGCAAGTAGTGTCTTATCGTCCTATACTCACGCGACCGACGCACTGCATCTGACGCCGTCGCAACGCCGCCCCGTACAGCGCTGCACCGACGCTACCAAGTAATGGTGACCGGTCACGAACTTTAATTATGTTATATATAATTCTTTATTGTGAGAGAACATTTAAAAGTGCATGAACTTTAATATTAGTCTTAGTACCTTGGTTAATTAGTTTGTGTGTTACAGTTTGTGTTAATTATATGTTCATGTCTTGTTAACAATCGGCTTCGTTGTTTCTTTTCCCCACTGCGAATTAGTCTCAGTGGTGGCCACAATAATTCGAACCGTGCAAATACAAATACATTCCCGGGTAAACAACCCCTCGTTGACTTAGGAAGACTAAATCATCACAAATTGGCGTCCACGCGACAGGACGAAGCCGGTTGTTCACAGTTGCTTTAGCGACAAGTGAATATGAGTTTGGCAGAATTTATTACGTTGGGTGAGCGCTTGGGGCTGCAGGGCGCGGAGCTGAGAAATTGGGCGGACGAGCAAGTCACCAAAGCTCGGGAGGAAGATGCGAAGGCGCGTGAGGAACGGGCAGCGGAAAGAGAGGCGACCAAACAGCGCCTTGAGCTAGAAGAAAAGAATTTGCAGTTGCGTCTGAGGCTCGCTGAGGTGGGAGAAAGCAGTGGGAGTGGGAATGGTGCAAGTCACACGAACCAAGCGGAAGTCTTGGCCTCCATCAACCCACATAATCTGATCCCCATGTTCAATGATTCTCGAGATGACCTCGACGCATATTTAAAGCGCTTTGAACATGTAGCCACGGGACAGGGCTGGCCAAAAGAAAAGTGGGCCACCGCTCTCAGCTTGTGCCTCGGTGGGGAAGCACTGAAAGTGTTTGGTCGTTTATCGCCCGAAGACTCCCTGGATTACAACAAAGCAAAACTAGCATTGTTAAAACGATTTCGGTTTACTGCTGAGGGATACCGAGAGAGATTCCGGCAAAGTAAACCACAGGATGGAGAAACCGGCAAGCAGTATGCTACTCGGCTTTTCAGCTACTTCGACCGTTGGGTGGAGATGGCAAACCAGGGGAAGACGTTCAATGCGGTTCGAGACTTGATAGTCGCAGAACAATTCTTGAATAACTGCCATAGTCGCTTGGCGCTTTTTCTTCATGAGAGAAACTGCAAGACCGTGGATGAGGCCTTGGAAGCGGCCGATCACTATTTGGAGGCACAGAGGCAGCATAATTTGCTGGTGTTCAAGGAGAGGTAAGAACAAAATCCTGGCAAAGAAACGAATGAGAAACCAGGTGTGAAGTCTCAAGTCCGTTGCTTCATATGTGATAAGATAGGACACAAGACATCAGATTGCCGTGTGAAGACAAAACAGCCATATTGTGAATATTGCCGCAGATATGGACACGATGTGCAATCATGCAGACGAAATGAACCAGGTGCCAAAGGCTCATCAGCATGCTGCATACTACCTCCCGACCAGCAAAAAGATGCACGGGAATGCTTTGAACGTAGTACCAAGCAGCAAGATGAGACATTTTCTAATGCTTCGGGAGTCTGGTCTAGCAAGTCTTTTGACATGCCGGTGTTGAAAGGAGAGCTTTTTGGACAGACCGTTTGGGTTCTGCGAGATACAGGAAGCAATAGTATAGTCGTACGACGAGATCTTGTACCGGACGCAGCAATGATAGGCACTGAGTCTATCATACTACTGGCTGATGGTAGCTCTATTAACGTTCCGGAAGCGGAAGTCAACATTTCATCACCGTACTTCTCCGGTGTTACGGTCGCAAAGTGCATGGAGAGACCATTGTATGATGTGATCATTGGTAACGTTCCTGGAGCACGCCAACCCATGGATCCAGATCCCAATTGGAAAGCATCCTCGTTTACTTCTGTAGCAAGTAAATCACGCGAGATGAGCACTACGAAAGAAGACAGTGGTTCTCTGCAGGTTATAGTGGGTGCCAAGATCTCGAAACCATGGTCCCCGGTGAGCGTTGGAGCCTTACAATTGTCAAGAGAAATGTTTCGGACAAAGCAGCAGGAAGACACAACACTTCAAGTTTGTAGAAGCAAAATCGGGAAAAATATTCCGGGAAAAGGTACAACCGCCCATTCGTTCTACCTGGATGAAGGCGTGTTGTACAGATGCTATCAAATATGCCCAGGAAAAATAATCGATCAAGCAGTGGTACCGAAATGCCTACGCCTCGAAGTCCTTAATATGGCACATGACAACTCCTTGTCTGGGCATCAAGGCATACGGAAAACCACAGAACGGGTCCTTGGATCATTTTATTGGCCCGGCGTCCAAGAGGACGTTAAAAGATTTGTGAGATCGTGCGATGTATGTCAAAGAACCTTCCCAAAAGGTAGAGTGGGCAAGGCTCCACTGGGACGAATGCCGCTTATAGATACCCAATTCGAACGGGTAGCGGTAGATATCATCGGTCCCTTGACTCCAACATCGAGTAAGGGCAACCGATATATACTCACTCTTGTGGACTTTGCAACTCGCTTCCCGGACGCCATCCCTTTACCTTCTATTGACTCAGCAACTGTAGTCGAAGGGTTGGTTGAGATGTTCTCAAGGATCGGTTTCCCACACGAGATCCTTTGTGACCAGGCATCTTGTTTTACATCAGAGTTGATGAAAGAAATCAATGATTTACTCGCCATCAAGCATCTCAGTTCAACGCCTTATCATCCAATGTGTAATGGAATGGTGGAGCGCTTCAACGGAACCCTTAAGATGATGCTGCGGAAACTATGCCAAGAGAAACCAAAAGCCTGGGATCGATATCTTGCTCCTCTTCTTTTTGCGTACCGTGAGGTGCCACAAACCAGCCTCGGTTTTTCGCCATTTGAATTGATATACGGACGACAAGTACGAGGACCCTTGGCCATTCTCAAGGATCTCTGGACAAGAGACAGGCTCAAGGAAGATGTTAAGACGACATATGCATATGTCCTCGACCTCAAAAACCGACTAGAAGAGACTTTGAAGTTAGCTCACCAGAACTTGTGCAAAGCTCAGAGGACTCAAAAGGGGTACTACGACCGAAACAGTTGTCGCCGACAGCTGAAGATAGGAGATCGCGCGCTAATACTCCTCCCAACCAGTGACAACAAACTCATGATGCAATGGAAGGGACCATTTGTAGTCACCGGAAAGAAAAACAACTTTGACTACTGGTTGGACGTGGGCCATACTACTAAATTATTCCACATTAACATGCTGAAGCGTTATGAAGAGCGCCAACCACTAGCCGCGTTCCAAACTGCCTCGTTTGTCGTGGTGGAAGAGCCAGAAACTGAAGCCCCCTTACCAAGTTTTAAAGCCGAAGCAGGCGGGGGTATCGAAAGCATTCGCACATCTGATGCCCTGGATGCAAGCCAAAGGTCTGAGCTGCAAGAACTGTTAGTAGCTTATAAAGACATATTTTCGGAAGTACCGGGCAAGACAACACTCCTCGAAGGTTGCCTTGAGTTGACAACTTCAGACCCGATTAACACGCCGCAATATCCTTTGCCCTTTTCCATGAAGGAGATTGTTGAACGGGAAGTGAATGACATGTTACAGCTAGGAGTGATCGAACGCTCAAATTCTCCCTACAATTCACCTCTAGTTCTTGTTAAAAAGCCAGACAAAACGTACCGAGCGTGCATTGATTTCCGGCGCATTAACAGTGTGCTAGTCTCGGATGCAGAGCCAATACCAAGGACAGACTTGATGTTCGCGGAAGTGGGAAACAAGATCTATTTTTCAAAACTGGATCTCACAAAGGGTTATTGGCAAGTACCACTCGAAGAGAAGTCCAGAGCCAAGACCGCATTTTCCACACAATCCGGACACTACCAATTTCTGTTTATGCCCTTCGGCATTAAGACAGCTTCGGCAATTTTCACTCGCCTCATGCGCACTCTTCTATCTGGCTTGAATAACGTAGTGCACTATATAGATGACGTGCTAGTAGCCACAGTTACTTGGGAGGAACATGTCTACACGCTCCGGCAGCTGTTCGAAAGAATTCGGAGCGCAGGGTTAACAGTCAAACCTCAAAAGTGTGAAATAGGAACCACTTCGATAATATTTTTAGGCCACCGGTTAGGAGGCAATAAGATAGAACCTGTCGACAGCACGATAGAAAAGATATTAAATGCTCCAAAACCGGAAACCAAGAAACAAGTACGTTCTTTTCTTGGACTCACTGGTTATTACCGAGACTTCATTCCCCATTACGCTGAGAAGGCCCGACCTCTTGTTGAGTTAACGCGAAAGAGAGAAAGCAGCCGCGTGATTTGGACCCCTCAAAGAGAAAATGCATTTCAGGATCTGAAGAACGCACTAAGCTCGAAACCCATTGTAAGGGCGCCTAACCTCCAGAAGGAATTTTTTCTCCGCACAGACGCCTCTGACACCGGCATAGGTGCAGTTTTAATGCAAGAACATGAGGGGGTTCTTCATCCCGTTTTCTATGCGAGCAGGCAGCTTATTCCACGTGAAACTCGATATTCCGCCATTGAAAGGGAATGCTTAGCATTAGTGTGGGCGATCGAGAAGTTCCACCTTTTTCTATACGGAACTACCTTCACAATCCAAACAGACCACCAACCTCTGTTGTATTTGTCGCGGGCTAAACATCTCAACAGCAGAGATCTTCGATGGAGCCTAGCTCTTCAAGAATATTCTTTCAAGGTCGAACACATAAGAGGCTCCGAAAACGTTGGAGCTGATTATTTGAGTAGGTCAGGATCATATATTGAATCCAGCACTTAAGAAGCTCATGATTTTGTATGCTTTCTTATTTTTTTTTTTTTTTGTTGAAATCTGCATGTCGCTCAATCTGTTTAGTACAGGTACTGTATGAAGTCTCACGAGTCGACGCGCATCGCCACAGTTTTTTTTTATTTTATTTTCGCTTCATCAAAAAAAAAAAACTTTTCGAAAAGGGGGACTTTTTGTCATGTACAAAAGACTTATGTGCGCGTGTCTGGTGCGGCGGACGATCAGTGACCATCAAAGAAGAAAAAGAATGGCGGGATTCGGCGCGTGCTCGCCTGACACGGCACCTCGGCCAACAGCGAATCACGAAGACACACGATTGCTGGAATAGGGAGCAGAAGAAGAAGAGAAGGAAGGCAGCGTTCGAAAAGAAGGCCGGTGTGCGGAGTGGTCGAGGCAAGGTTGTCGGGCTCTGGGTCCGAACCTCAAGACCTCAAGAGCACCCGTCGGAGAAGTGAGGCTGTCTGACGGTGGGTCCGAGTCTCAAAGACTTCAGGAGCGCCGGGCGGAGGAGCGAAGCTGTCGGGCTGCGGGCCCGAGTTTCATAACTTCAGCGACGATCCGGCCTCTGTTCTACCTCCAGCCTTTGGTGTCCGTGGGTCCTGCAGTGACATGGTGCTGAAGGCAAGCCCTATCTACTTTCCTCCTGTGACTTCTTGGCCGAGCTGCAGACGATCGTCAAGACGCAAGTAGTGTCTTATCGTCCTATACTCACGCGACCGACGCACTGCATCTGACGCCGTCGCAACGCCGCCCCGTACAGCGCTGCACCGACGCTACCAAGTAATGGTGACCGGTCACGAACTTTAATTATGTTATATATAATTCTTTATTGTGAGAGAACATTTAAAAGTGCATGAACTTTAATATTAGTCTTAGTACCTTGGTTAATTAGTTTGTGTGTTACAGTTTGTGTTAATTATATGTTCATGTCTTGTTAACAATCGGCTTCGTTGTTTCTTTTCCCCACTGCGAATTAGTCTCAGTGGTGGCCACAATAATTCGAACCGTGCAAATACAAATACATTCCCGGGTAAACAACCCCTCGTTGACTTAGGAAGACTAAATCATCACACCATCTAGCCACCGCACCGTTGTCGTCCAAGCACAAACAGGAGGAAAAATCCGGCCTACGCGTCGAAGCGCTGTCGGAGGGCGACCAACGCATGCGGGAAGAGCAGGCGTCGAAGAAGGGTCAGCAAGGACGATCGCACTGACGAGCATGACAGGAGCAAGCTGATCGGCGCGTCTGCCACCACTCAGTCTCCGAATCAAGTAGTCGCAATTCGGAAATTCAAATATTTTCCAATACTTTTCGACTATTTCAAAACGTCAACTGCGCTGAAATATAAAAATGAGCAAAAGTATGGTAAATACTTACCCTTGCGGGCATAAAGCATGGGATCTTGCGTTGTGGATCAGGCTACGTCACTTAGGTGGTCATTTAGTAGAGCGGTCATTCGTACTCTCTCAAGAGCCCTGTGCAGAAACTACTCGTTTGCTCCTTATTCCATTTCTGCTTTTAATAAACAACGCAGCATAGTCTTCTATGCAAGGACATAAACTTGATAATCTTAAGAAAATTGGACTCCGAATATCGTTTTATAATTATTTTAACAACGGCTATTGATTATTTGACAACTATTGGAAAAGTATTCGATATTCCATTCCATTCGCTTCTGGGACTATTCGACCCGTATTCGATTCGGTCTCTAAGATCACTTTTCGCAAATCCCTAGAAATTGTAAATTTCGCACACTTCCCCATGGCGTTAAATCAGACTTGAAGTGAGCAGCTGGCCGGCATTGGCTAAAAACCGCACGCAGCATTTCTAGCCGACATGATGATGATGATGGTCACATGGTGCTCTTCCCTTTGGCGGAGGTAGAAATTAGGCCCTAGCACAAAACACGGTGCATCGCGCCATGGACGCAGATGTGGCACCAAACAGACAAAGGTTGCACCAACAGCTGGTCGAACGTACGCGAATCTTGAAACACGCTTTTTTACGAATCCTGATCCACATAAATACCTAGTCCAAAAATAGCCCCACAGCCAAACGAAAATTTAGCCCAATTTGTCAACACTGTGTGTACCACACTTTGAGCTGATATACACATAGATATATTCACATATTCAACAGATAGTAATTCTAATCGTCAGCTTGGTAGTGCAACTTCTCCCTCACCCCTACTAACCTAAAGACCCTTAAAACGCTGCATCTGACATGTTCAGTCCCTCCGCATGGAAGCCATCTAAAAACGTTCTGCTGGTTTGATTTCATCTAAATATTGCCGCACTGGAAGTGGCACGTGATCATCTCCTAATTTGCCTCATCTTTCACCTGTATCGACTCTCTCGTTTTCATTAAATTCGAACCTATTTCTACGCAAGCACAGCACCCTCTTCACGCAACGACTACCGGTTCATAGTTGGTGGGCCTAATTTTCGTACAAATGTGTATTTTCATTTTTTCTACAAACCGCGGCAAGGACTGGAACCAACTTACCGCCGAATGCATTATCGATTTATTTATTTATTCAAAATACCCCTAAAGGCCCTCCAGTAGATGGTATTACATAGGGGGGGGGGGGGCGATAGCTGATCATACTGTCATAACACTTTATGACAAAAATGCAACAAAAGCGACAAAATATGCAGACAGAACTTTGTGTAAAACAAAATGAAAGTTCGGATAACACTGAAGTAGCACAAAATTAGCATACATTTGAACACTTGATACACCTGGAATTCCGAATACATAAGAGGTATTAACAAGAGAATAACTGCAAAAGAATATCGGCTGGACAGCGAAGGCACCAGAAAAAGAAAAACAAAAGTACAGTTTTACATTGCGCAAACACGTCACATTCGGATATGCGTACGCAGCTTTTGTTGAAATTTATCGGGGTGAACTTCAGTAGCAATGTCTGATGGTAGGTTATTCCAGTCAACAATGGTTCTGGGTATAAATGATTGCGCGTAAAGAGCTGAGTGACACATTGGGCGTTTGACTTTGAAAGGGTGATCTCGGCGAGGAAAAATGACGGAGGGTGATAGAAAGAAGTGATCATGTAAATGCTCGTGATGATAAAGTTTATGAAAGAGAGACAGCCGCGCGTGTTTCCGTCGTAATGATAGGGGATCTAATTCGGCACGATTTTTTAAAGATGTAACAAACGATGATAACAATTTTAGGGCTCTCATTTCCAATCACTTGATGTAATTACTTACATCATATTATTTACTCTACTGTGTAATGTTATTAACCCTCGTAGTCAATACGCGTAAATGAAATGAGTTCATTCCAGCGTAATCGGTGGTGCTCGCGCACATTCTAAAATGTATACTACTATACGAGTCGGCATGCAATAACGGGGCGCTATAACATAAGGTTATTCTAATCTGTTTCTATTTCATATCTGCGATTAGTCCTCCCCAATTTGTGAAACAATTTCGGACCAAGCCCACTTCGCCTGTCTGCCATAACCCGTCGCGAAAAATGTGAAAATTCCCATCTGATATGACCTTATACGCTCATTATGCATGATTGGGCAGAACAAAAGAAAAACATTAGTTCCGATGCTACGTATTTTTCGCCACTAGCACTTCGCTATTGTCCAACAATTTTCTGGCTCCACCACTTCGCCTTTCTGTCACGCTTCGTCACGAGACCGCTCACAATCACCACGTCAAAGTGAGCTGCACGCAGTTACGATGCAATAATACGCTAAACAAAAATGGAAATGTTTTGTAATAGCTGGAAACTATCCCATTTCGAAAGAAATAAAGAAGCGTGCAAGTTTGCACTCGGTCGTGCAAAGCTTAGGCACAGCGAAAGTGTCAATCCTCAAGTCTTACTTGCTGCTACTGCTAGGTTGCTGCTAGGTCTTAACTTGGTTTAACTTAACTACGGATGTAGGGAAGGTATTCTCGAGCGATCATTTTCGGGGGTACTATCGCGAGCAATATGAATGGGAACACGCGAACGCGTGGCAAATAGCCTCGAAACCGAGCTAGGGCAATACGCGGATGGCGCTGTCGAAAACAGAGGGGAAATGCTCTTCCGGTAACTCTTGGCACTCCCAACGCGCCTGCGTTTGTTGAAAACGGCAGCTTACGGCGTTTCACTGGCCGCCGAAAGCCGGTTATGTGCCGCAGTGACTTACAGCGAGTCATTTTTTTTTATTCCATGATTTTATTATTATTATTATTTGTTCTTTGTGCAACCGTATAGCGGAACTTTTAGACCTTGGCTCATATTTTCAATCCTTTTTTATATCAATTGACGCGATGAGGTTATTACGCCTTAAAAGAGTGCTACTTTTGGCCACGCTTCGGCGCACAAAGTCACCAGTAACCGCAATACCAAACAGTTATCACTGTGCGCTGGCGAGTAGAAGTTCCGCACTTTGTGTAAACAGACCTATGGTAGGAGTAGCAACAGTTATTAGAACGGCGTCCCCGGCCGAAGCGTATCGCCATAGCAGGGTTCGAGGCTATCTGACACGTGTTTCCTTTCATATTGTTCACTATGATAGAGTTTCTCACTGTAACACCTAGAGGGTAAACTGGCATCACCGTCTATGCGAGTTTCTTAAAGGGCTCATGGGAATGACGGGATATGTGTCTGCGGGGCTTGTGTTGGCTGGTGTTGAACGAGGCTTCGTCTGAAACGTGGATATGGCTACACAAATAATGCGTTTTTAAAGTAAAGTGTACATAAAAGGCTTTCATTCGCTCATATTATATCTCTCAATAAAGTTTACTGACCTGCAATGCAGGAACAAGCGAAGAAAAGCAAGAACAGACGACAAGTTGTTCGAAAGCAAGCGATAATCTGGTCGTCTGCCCTCCAAGTTTAGCGGCCAGCTGATACTTTTTACGTTTCATATAATTGTGCATCTAATAGTGTGTCCTCAAAATTAAACATGTTTTTGTGTAATAATACAGCTAAAACAGTTTTTCACGTGCTGTTTTAGCAGGAAATGAATAATTGTGACAGACGGAACGGTGCTAGCCAGGCGCGTCTTCAAGGCGTTCTGGCTCTCGAAGAACGATGCCAATCCGAAGTCACAATATACCGGCATTCCCATGGACACCACAGCGCAGCAGCGCCAGTTTTCTCTCTAGGTAATATAGTGAGAAACTCTATGCTCACCTTTCCCTTTCGCGTGACTAGCGCTGGACGCGTCGGCGCCTACGAGCGACAGCGTTTCTGGCGCGCCACACACGCAGGCAGGAGCCGTGTCTGTCTCGGGCGCGGGGCCAGGTGGCCATGTAATAGTGGCCACAAGCTCGATGGATCGATCGAAATTCCAAATTAGCGCGACAATTAGGATCAAATCCATAGGCACGGCGGAGACAGCCGCCGTTGCAATGGCAATTAAGGCCAAAGATGCAGCCGGCCAGCCCTCTGTGATCCTCACGGACTCACAGGTGGCTTGTCGCCTGTTCATGCAAGGCAGAGTACCGGCATGTGCCCTACGCATACTAGGTCACACGCTCCGGGAAACGCACAGTGTCATCTGGTGCCCGGGCCACGTGGGGGTTGCGGGCAATGAAAGGGCAGATGCTCTCGCTCGAGAATTGGCTTGCCGAGCGGGAGTGCAGCCCGAGAAACCCCGATTCGATCATTTGACATCTCCACGCGACATCCTTGAGCATCAGCGTCTGGAACGCAGAACATACTCGGGGCCCCATCCGAGTCTGAGCGGAGCGGATGCCCGGGATTTGAGACTAATTCAGACGAATACCTACCCGCACCTCGGGCTGTGGCATGCCATTTGGCCTACGGCCTATCCAAGCCACTGTCCATGGTGCTGGGGGAAGCCAACTCTCGCCCACGTAACGTGGGAATGCACGAGTAGGCCCCCAAAATTCAATTCCCCCCTGTTGGGGTCCAAATTCACAAATAGGGAGCAGTGGGAGACCATCCTCGCCGGCGCGGACCTGGAGACCCAGAGGGGTCTACTCGACCAGGCCCGGCGAGCAGCTCTGGCCAGTGGAGTCTCGGAATAGGGACCCACCCACCCGCTCCCAACACCCCTTTCCTGTCCAATCAATAAAATGTTATTCTCTCTCTGTCTCGGGCGAAGCCAGCGCGCCATTGCCTACAATGGAGTTGAGCGCGCACCTGCGCCCACCGTTACTAATGGCGAATTCCATTGGGAGAACAGGAGCACTCAAAAGCACGCTGAAAGTGCTCGTTCCAGAGGCGACGTGTTTCAGTGGTCGAACAGGAGTGGGAGAGCCGTCATCCAGTGGTAGAACAAGAGCAGTTTCGCTGCGTCGAGAGCAGCCGGGAGCAGTCCGGACTGCTCTCGCCTGAAAAGCGGAGTACGGAAGAAGTCACGTGACTTAAACCATCATATCCTGCTCATTTCTTTTTATTTTGCTTCAGCCGGCGCGCGCGGCGGCAATGGCGGCAGCCAAGCGTAGTTGGTCTTTTGGTACCGCTGTTTTTGACGTCGGTGATACGAGCAAGCTTCGCAGCGATTTAGCGACAGATCCTGGCATTTCTAGTCCGCCTTGCTTCTCGTTGGATGCGCGGGGGACAGCGGCAGCAAAGCGTCGTCGCCTTGCTGAAGTGCTTGAGACGCTCGATGGTGACAGCAGCGAAAGCTGCTGGAGCTCAACTTCAGATTCAAGTTGCAGTTTCAGATGATCTTCGCAGGCGGACACTTTGTGGGATGCATCGACGCTGCACAAAAGTATGTAGTACGTGGCCGCAAACGGTGACATGATTGCGCCCGACAGATTACAAGACGATCACGCGTGTTTTGCCTCTCTCCTGCAGAGAATGGTGGGACGTCGATTGCTTTAGTCACATGGTACATTTCTCCTCACACGTCCCCCTCCCACCTGCTCTCCGAATGCATGCCGTATTCCAGTGGCGGGTCGAGTGTGCCTGTTCTCAGGGCTCTGTTATACTCCGGCGTTCACAACGCGCGCGCGCGCCGGGGTTCGTTTCAACGCGTCACGTCGGCGATGCCCCGCCAGGCGCAAATCCGCCTCCCCTATAGTCCAACGCGACGCGGCCCGACGCAGCGGCCGTAGCCAAAGCAGTGCATGCTCAGTAGAGCAGATCGCCGCGCGGAAAGTGAGCGCCGCGTGGAAAGAAACACGGACGCGGTGCAGTCTGGGTAACGTCGTTGGCGCGAAATGCAGCATGCTGCATTTCGCGCCGGCTGCCGCCGGGCCGCGCCGACGGACGCTGGTTGCGTCGGTCGCGCCACGCGTCAGACTATAGAGCGCTCGCGTTTTGCTAGCGTAGCGTCGCTGCGCCCAGCTTGCGCGCGCGTCGACGTTACGTCGGAATATATCGAGCCCTTCACTGCGCTGTCGCCCGACTCCGCACTGCACGGCGCCCTGCTCCTGTTCTCCCAATGGAATTCGCCATAAGCAACGCGAGGTGACGTCATCGCTACTGCTTGGGCGCATGCGCGGCTAGGCAACGCGGACGGCGTCGGCAGCAGCTCTGTGCGTTGCCTGGTTGGTGCAGCTACAATTTCTTTATCTCGCTACGTGTCTCTCTCTCAATTTCTCTTTCCCTCTCCCGAGGACTGCGCGCGCATGCTCTCCTTCCCTCTCCCTAACGTCCCAGGTCAAGGCAGCATGTGCACGGCACGGAGAGGAGGCGAGGCACACGCCGCTCCGCGAGGTGGTTGCTAGGCAACGAAGTGATGTCATAGCTCGGCGAGTTCTTTGTAGTGTGAGCTACACTGGCCGAGGTTGAGCAGTTTCGCGTGGCTCCTGGAGTGCCGTGCTCCGCATGCGCGACGAGCAGTGACGTCACACGGCGCATAGCTGGCGCGACGGGCGTTTGCCCGGCGTTTGCGCTGGGCGTTTGATCGTTTGCGCTGGGCGTTTCCCAGTGTGGTATAGCCATGGAGAAGGAGAGTGAAATTTCTGCTCAGCGGCGCAGAAGAGCGGAGAAGCTTAACTCATCGGATCCCGAAGAAGTTGATTGGCAATTAGCGGTTGAGCGTAGGAAGAACAAGCAGAAGAAGGCTAAACGTGCTGCTGAGACACCGGAGCAAAGGGATGAACGTCTAGGGAAGCGGCGTCGCCAGGAGGCTGAGCGACGTGCACGACCATCTCAGCAGCAGCAACAAGAAGACGCCGTCGATGACGTCAAGGCTCGCCGATTGACTGACTATAGATAGTGTGAAGCTTAGCGAAAGCGCCAGTGCGACTCGGACCTTCGAGGCGGACTTCGTAAACAATCCATTTGGATGTGTGCGACGTGTGTGAAAGACTGTGGCACGTGAAAGACTTGACGCCGGTACGTAGTATCATGCGTGAAACGTTGAGTTTAGCGGCGGCGCCTGAGTGGGGTGAAACTGTGGCGCGGGTTTGTACAACGTGCACGAACTTACGCTTGGGAATTTCTTGCGCTCTAATTCAGTCGGCGTCTACAGACGACAGCGTTCCTGGTGCGTTTCTGGTGCTTTTTGATCCCTACAACCGTCAGTGCTCGGCGGATCACGCCGCTTTCGCGCGTCTTTTAACGCGAAAGCGTTAAAAGTGAGCCTATATACCCGTGTGTGTCTCAGAAAATCCGGCGTCGGCCTTGGTATTGGTCTGGGCGTCGGCGTCCGCGGCCATGAAAATCATCCCGAACCACCCCGACCACGCAGGCGTGGCGCAGAGGCGCTGGTCAAACTCAGAAAAATGGTAAAGTACGACGTAACCACAACCTACAAACGTGATAGCGTCGAATTGTAATTTTAATATACGACAAAACAAAATTCTCTTATGCGGTAACTAAAACACAAGCCCCTTTTCCAGCATTTCTACCACAGCCGCGCGCCGCGGTTCGCTCCTTGCAAAAATACCATCCAGATGGCGCTCGTCTCCTCGGCAGCCGCATGCGGAGGCGAAGTTGGACAAAGAGAAAACTGCACTTGTCGGGAAGCCTGATAAGCAGCCAGGGATCTTTGAATGCTATAGCGTTCAACTCTTAAAGGCGAAGCTTAAGCGTCCTGAACATGTTTGAACATGTGGATGGGCGCTCGTGTGCGCTGCTGCTAGAACGATGCAGTTTTGCCACATGCACACACACCGTCGCGTCGGGGCCTATGACGCCTGGCAAGCTCAGGAGTACTGTTTACTGTAAATTTTCACTGGGATTCATAGCGCTGAAACGACACAAGGACGAGGAAGAACACGGGACGAGTCCCGTGTTCTTCCTCGTCCTTGTGTCGTTTCAGCGCTATGAATCCCAGTGAAAATTTACAATGAGCCACCCACAAGGCCAAACTTCTTCCCTGCACTGTTTACGCCTGTTATCGCTGTCACTGCTTCGTTCGCGAGCGAAACTATCCCACTGACAGAAATCCGTATTCCTCTCATATTCAATGACATCCTATGACATACGCGAGAAACGGTATATGTGTTTCATTAGGGATGTGGGAGTTACGGGGCAAATGGTTTTTTCAGTAGGGTGTAATCAATAACACTGTGCAGATTTACGTACGTCTATTTGCAAATGTATGCATGCAGCTTCTTAGAATACCCGCTTCACTTCAGTGTTATGACCAATTATTTTGAAAGACAGATCAACTAGCTTCTTACCAGAATTGGAGCGCAGCACAAGACCACGAAAGGAAGACCGCATTGACAGGCGCACATGATTATGGGCATGTTCTGTACCCGTGTGTGCCAGCGAACGTTAGCCAAGTTGTTCAACGGAAAAAAAATATATTAAGAAACATGGTGCAAGATACAATTATGACTCATACGGTATTCGCTCGTCAGAGATCTGACGACCGAACACATGTAGGCCTTGAAATCGCATTTTGCACCATGTTCCATTAACCTTCGTTTTTTCGTTCAAAAGCTTTGGTAAGCTTAGCTAGGACACCATAAAGAGTAACAAATTAGTTGGAAATGGACTGATCCCTGTGCCATAATTGTGGTCAACTAGCCCGGCAACCTCTGTTATGTTTATGTTGCGCAGCCGGAACCGTCTGACGACGCTGCCTGTCGACTTCGGCGAGGAGCTGCCAGCGCTTCGCGTGCTCGACCTGTCGCACAACCGAATCACCAGCCTGCTCGACGTCAGCCTGCTGCCCCTGCAGGCCAGTGTCACGAGTGCTAGCCTCGATGGTGAGACTTTTGCAAAGAGTCTTTGCTAGAGCGTTGTCTGTGTGTGTACAAGAAAGCTACACTTCCCATCTTATGTGAAAGGCACATATATCGGTGTAACATTCTGTTTAATCAGACATAATTAACGTCTACCTCTTCTCTACTCTCGGGCTACTCTGTGCGCTTCTTTCACGACCGTTACATGGGCCTCCCCTCTGTCGTCAAACCTCCTGGTTTGATATGGTACCACGTTGTTCACAGATGACGTCTCAATAACACCTTTTGGTTCGTTGTAGCGCAGAGTCTTTAAAATGCCTTGCTGGTGAGCGGTCTTCAGAACAAGGAACCTTTGATCCTAATTCAGACCCCTCCGAACAAACACGTAATCTCCCACTTGTATGTGCGGAGATTTCGCTGAATGTCGGAGATCGTACTTTATTTTCATCGCGCTCTTGTATATAGCACGTTGAGCTTCAGACTTCTTTCGTTCTTGCAGCACCAACAGATTCGTGATTCCCAACAGGTGGTCTGCGGGAAGCCATTCCGATTTGCCATGGTACGCGAAGTACGGTGTACACCTCAAGCAAGCCGTGTGTGAGTGATTGTGGTGGTTCACAGCCGCTTCAAGGGCACATTTCCAACCACCTGAAAATCCCGGATAGAGCGCGATGAACTGTTTGACATTTCGTATCAATCTCTCGGCGAGTCCTTTTGCTTCTGGGTGGTATAGTGCAGCAAAAGGAAGCTCTATGTTCCTCTCGTCAGCCCAACGTTTCAAGCGATCACTTCTAAATGCTGGACTATTGTCAGCGACGATTATTTTGGCGTTTTTGAACATATCTCGGTTAAGCAGCGAGATAACGCCGTTGGAATCTTCTTTTCCGGGCCTGCAGGCCACCATGCGTGTGCAATCATCAATGGCCAGTAGAAGTGCTTGCGTAGTTCTAACTCCCTCCCCCTTTTTTCTGAGCTCCACGAAGTCAAGGTGTATAATCTCGAGTGGCTTTTCTGAATGTTTTGGGATAACCATCGCGCTTACATGCGGTGTGAACTACGCTTTGCAAAGTTGGCACTGATAGCACGTCTTCACATATTCTGAAATATCCTGTTTCATCGTACTCCAGTGAAATCTCTGTTTAATCTTCCAGTCATCATCATCATCATCATCATCAGCCTATATTTTATGTCCACTGCAGGACGAAGGCCTCTCCCTGCGATCTCCAATTACCCCTGTCTTGCGCTAGCGTATTCCAACTTGCGCCTGCAAATTTCCTAACTTCATCATCCCATCTGGTTTTCTGCCGACCTGGACTGCGCTTCCCTTCTCTTGGTATCCATTCTGTAACCCTAATGGTCCACCGGTTATCCATCCTACGCATTACATAGCCTGCCCAGCTCCACTTCTTCCACTTAATGTCAACTAGAATATCGTCTATCCCCGTTTGTTCTCTGATCCACACCGCTCTCTTCCTGTCTCTTAACGTTAGTCCTAAGATTTTTCGTTCCATCGCTCTTTGTGCGGTCCTTAACTTGTTCTCGAGCTTCTTTGTTAACCTCCAAGTTTCTGCCCCATATGTTAGCACCGGTAGAATGCAATGATTGTACACTTTTCTTTTCAACGACAGTGGTAAGCTCCCAGTCAGGATTTGGTAATGCCTGCCGTATGCACTCCAACCCAATTTTATTCTTCTGTAAATTTCTTTCTCGTGATCAGGGTCCCCTGTGAGTAATTGACCTAGATAAACGTACTCCTTTACAGTAGGTCTACCCAAAAAAGCGTCATGACCACCGGATTCCGGAGAATCATGATTGAGTCCTAAAGTTTTTCTTAGACTCTTTGTGGGCACGTGCATCCGCCATTTTTGATAATCATCTCTTCCGTGCCGTCCCACAACATATGGCAGACATACCGGTGCTCACATATGGGGCGGAAACTTGGAGGTTAACAAAGAAGCTCGAGAACAAGTTAAGGACCGCACAAAGAGCGATGGAACGAAAAATCTTAGGAGCAACGTTAAGAGACAGGAAGAGAGCGGTGTGGATCAGAGAACAAACGGGGATAGCCGATATTCTAGCTGACATTCAGAGAAAAAATGGACCTGGGCAGGCCATGTAATGCGAAGGATAGACAACCGGTGGACCATAACAGTTACAGAAGGGATACCCAGAGAAGGGAAGTGCAGTCGAGGACGGCAGAAAACTAGGTGGGGTGATGAAGTTGGGAAACTTGCAGGCGCATGTTAGAACCAGCTAGCGCCAGACAAGGGTAATTGGAAATCGCAGGCAGAGGCCTTCGTCCTGCAGTGTACATAAATATAGGCTGATGATGATGGCTTGAGTAGTGAGTAGTCTTGACAAGCTGCCTGCATGTGGCAACTCTTCTCCTGGCCTGTGAGCGACATCAAAGGCAAACTGCTGTATTTCGCTCACCCACCTGGCCAATCTTCCTTTAGGTTGCGAGAGATTAAGAATGTATGTCAGTTCTTGGTTGCCGGTGAATAGGATGAAGTGTTTGCCTTTCAGGTACGTTCTGAAATAACGAAAGACCATTACGACTGCCAATTCTTCCATTTCTTCGTTGGGTAGTTAACTTCTGCTTTGGCGATTGTGTATGAGTAATAACCGATCACTTTGAGCTGTCGCTTCGGATGCTCACTGTCGTGCCGCTGGTATAGCACAGCGCTAGTACCATAATGGGAAGCGTCGGTGTTTAGCACGAACGGCTTCGAGAAATCCGGTATCGTCCGCACCGGGTCAGATGATATAATTTTGACAAGTTGCTGGTACGTCTCTTCGCATTCATTAGTCCACACAAATGGAGTATCTTTTAGTGCCATTACCATTAGGCATTGGGTCTTTAGGGCGTAGTGTTTTATAAAAGCGCTAAAGTATCACTCGAAGAGAATGCAAATCATACGGTTGTGTCAGCTGGGAGATGCGCTTGACGGACTGTCCTTTCGTGCTTTTTGTTTGTTCGTCAAATATTCTCCCTCGGAAGGCAACGGTGTGCATAGGCGGAAAGTTTTCATTTTCCAGGGAGGGGCTGGGGCCCCCGACCACCAGCTTTCCAAACCGGGCCCATATATATATATATATATATATATATATATATATATATATATGCCCCCGACCAGCGTTCCAAACTGGGCCCACATATGTATATGTGGGCCCGGTTTGGTTTTATATATATATATATATATATATATATATATATATATATATATATATAAGCTTCGATAACAATTGCCCTTGAAGAAACTTCGTGCAACCTCAAAGAATGGTTCACTTAAGTGACGGCCTTATACGAATACGTTTAAGACCACATAGGAGGCAGTTCAATTTCACAACCCGAGTCCCCTCGCACCACAAATAGACTCGTGTTTTTCGAATGAGCCATGCGAAATGCCGATTCAGTTAATCACGTTAGGAATATATGTGTGCTTTGTGCGTATTAAGTCGCACAAATACACATAAATGAAAAAAAAACAAGTAATCATTTGCGGGTCGCGCGCTTTAATTTGGAGGTAATCTTCGCGCGGTATCTTCAAAGCGATGTGCAGACGGCTCATATCTTTGTATGCACTGTGTTTTTACCACTCAGTTTCCATTAAAGCGATAGACAGCACGAAAGTCACTAAACTTGATGCTGCTGCCGCAGTGCTTTCACACGCCAGCGCTTTCACAGCCAGTGTCCGCGGTCATATCGAGTGTGATGTGTTCATGTTTGCTTGGGCGCGCTGACAACATGCTTGATAATTCAGTCAGCAAGCGAATGTGTGCAAGTTTCATCATCATCATCACCATCATCATCATCAGCCTATATTTTATTTCCACTGCAGGACGAAGGCCTCTCCCTGCTATCTCCAATTACCCCTGTCTTGCGCTAGCGTATTCCAACTTGCGCCTGCAAACTTCCTAACTTCATCACCCCATCTGGTTTTCTGCCGACCTCGACTGCGCTTCCCTTCTCTTGGTATCCATTCTGTAACCCTAATGGTCCATCGGTTATCCATCCTACGCATTACATGGCCTGCCCAGCTCCATTTCTTCCGCTTAATGTCAACTAGAATATCGTCTATCCCCGTTTGTTCTCTGATCCACACCGCTCTCTTCCTGTCACTTAACGTTAGTCCTAAGATTTTTCGTTCCATCGCTCTTTGTGCGGTCCTTAACTTGTTCTCGAGCTTCTTTGTTAACCTCCAAGTTTCTGCCCCATATGTTAGCACCGGTAGAATGCAATGATTGTACACTTTTCTTTTCAACGACAGTGGTAAGCTCCCAGTCAGGATTTGGTAATGCCTGCCGTATGCACTCCAACCCAATTTTATTCTTCTGTAAATTTCTTTCTCGTGATCAGGGTCCCCTGTGAGTAATTGACCTAGATAAACGTACTCCTTTACAGTAGGTCTTCCCAAAAAAGCGTCATGACCACCGGATTCCGGAGAATCATGATTGAGTCCTAAAGTTTTTCTTAGACTCTTTGTGGGCACGTGCATCCGCCATTTTTGATAATCATCTCTTCCGTGCCGTCCCACAACATATGGCAGACATTCGGGTGCTCACATATGGGGCGGAAACTTGGAGGTTAACAAAGAAGCTCGAGAACAAGTTAAGGACCGCACAAAGAGCGATGGAACGAAAAATCTTAGGAGCAACGTTAAGAGACAGGAAGAGAGCGGTGTGGATCAGAGAACAAACGGGGATAGCCGATATTCTAGCTGACATTCAGAGAAAAAATGGACCTGGGCAGGCCATGTAATGCGAAGGATAGACAACCGGTGGACCATAACAGTTACAGAAGGGATACCCAGAGAAGGGAAGTGCAGTCGAGGACGGCAGAAAACTAGGTGGGGTGATGAAGTTGGGAAACTTGCAGGCGCATGTTAGAACCAGCTAGCGCCAGACAAGGGTAATTGGAAATCGCAGGCAGAGGCCTTCGTCCTGCAGTGTACATAAATATAGGCTGATGATGATGGCTTGAGTAGTGAGTAGTCTTGACAAGCTGCCTGCATGTGGCAACTCTTCTCCTGGTCTGTGAGCGACATCAAAGGCAAACTGCTGTATTTCGCTCACCCACCTGGCCAATCTTCCTTTAGATTGCGAGAGATTAAGAATGTATGTCAGTTCTTGGTTGCCGGTGAATAGGATGAAGTGTTTGCCTTTCAGGTACGTTCTGAAATAACGAAAGACCATTACGACTGCCAATTCTTCCATTTCTTCGTTGGGTAGTTAACTTCTGCTTTGGCGATTGTGTATGAGTAATAACCGATCACTTCGAGCTGTCGCTTCGGATGCTCACTGTCGTGCCGCTGGTATAGCACAGCGCTAGTACCATAATGGGAAGCGTCGGTGTTTAGCACGAATGGCTTCGAGAAATCCGGTATCGTCCGCACCGGGTCAGATGATATAATTTTGACAAGTTGCTGGTACGTCTCTTCGCATTCATTAGTCCACACAAATGGAGTATCTTTTAGTGCCATTACCATTAGGCATTGGGTCTTTAGGGCGTAGTGTTTTATAAAAGCGCTAAAGTATCACTCGAAGAGAATGCAAATCATACGGTTGTGTCAGCTGGGAGATGCGCTTGACGGACTGTCCTTTCGTGCTTTTTGTTTGTTCGTCAAATATTCTCCCTCGGAAGGCAACGGTGTGCATAGGCGGAAAGTTTTCATTTTCCAGGGAGGGGCTGGGGCCCCCGACCACCAGCTTTCCAAACCGGGCCCATATATATATATATATATATATATATATATATGCCCCCGACCAGCGTTCCAAACTGGGCCCACATATGTATATGTGGGCCCGGTTTGGTTTTATATATATATATATATATATATATATATATATATATATAAGCTTCGATAACAATTGCACTTGAAGAAACTTCGTGCAACCTCAAAGAATGGTTCACTTAAGTGACGGCCTTATACGAATACGTTTAAGACCACACAGGAGGCAGTTCAATTTCACAACCCGAGTCCCCTCGCACCACAAATAGACTCGTGTTTTTCGAATGAGCCATGCGAAATGCCGATTCAGTTAATCACGTTAGGAATATATGTGTGTTTTGTGCGTATTAAGTCGCACAAATACACATAAATGAAAAAAAAAACAAGTAATCATTTGCGGGTCGCGCGCTTTAATTTGGAGGTAATCTTCGCGCGGTATCTTCAAAGCGATCTGCAGACGGCTCATATCTTTGTATGCACTGTGTTTTTTCCACTCAGTTTCCATTAAAGTGATAGACAGCACGAAAGTCACTAAACTTGATGCTGCTGCCGCCGTGCGTTCACACGCCAGCGCTTTCACAGCCAGTGTCCGCGGTCATATCGAGTGTGATGTGTTCATGTTTGCTTGGGCGCGCTGACAACATGCTTGATAATTCAGTCAGCAAGCGAATGTGTGCAAGTTTCATCATCATCATCATCATCATCAGCCTATATTTTATTTCCACTGCAGGACGAAGGCCTCTCCCTGCTATCTCCAATTACCCCTGTCTTGCGCTAGCGTATTCCAACTTGCGCCTGCAAACTTCCTAACTTCATCACCCCATCTGGTTTTCTGCCGACCTCGACTGCGCTTCCCTTCTCTTGGTATCGATTCTGTAACCCTAATGGTCCATCGGTTATCCATCCTACGCATTACATGGCCTGCCCAGCTCCATTTCTTCCGCTTAATGTCAACTAGAATATCGTCTATCCCCGTTTGTTCTCTGATCCACACCGCTCTCTTCCTGTCACTTAACATTAGCCCTAAGATTTTTCGTTCCATTGCTCTTTGTGCGGTCCTTAACTTGTTCTCGAGATTCTTTGTTAACCTCCAAGTTTCTTCCCCATATGTTAGTACCAGCAGAATGTTAGCACTTTTCTTTTCAACGACAGTGGTAAGCTCCCAGTCAGGATTTGGCAATGCCTGCCGTATGCACTCCAACCCAATTTTATTCTTCTGTGAATTTCTTTCTCATGATCAGGGTCCCGTGTGAGTAATTGACCTAGATTGACCTAGAGTAATTGACCTAGATTGACCTGCTTTTACTTGCAGCCTCCTCCACCAAGTTGATGGAGAGAGAGAGAAACGTTTATTATTGAAACAGTGTCCCGAGCGAGGCCCGGTATCACCCTGAGGTGGAAAGGTTCCTTAGTCCAGGAACCCTCTGGCTTCGGCTGCCCTCTTGGCCCTGGCGACGAGTTGTCGTTGGTCTTCCAGGTCCCCGAGGGCGAGCTTGGCCTCCCACGTTTCAAACAGGTGGTCTTCGTTTGCTGGTGGTGCTCGGTTAGCGTCCATTTCCGGCTGCATTTCGCTGTCTTCATGCCATGGGCATTCCAAGAACAAGTGTGCCAGGGTGTCGGGAACGTTGCAGAGTGGGCAGAGGTAGCTGTGGAGTGTCGGGTAGAGGCGGTGCATTATAGTGCCGTGAGTGTAGGTGTTACTTTGTAGGCGTCTGAGGACCACGCTTTCTTCTTTGCCGAGGTTTGGGTGCGGTGGAGGGTACACGCGGCGCTCGAGCCTGTAGTGTTGCAATATCGCCGAATAGTTGTTGGGTACGGCTTCCACCTCTTCTGCCGCGGGTCGGAGGGCGTGTGGGGCGAGGGGAGCCCGGCTGACGTGCTTGCGGGCAGCGGTGTGGGCCGCTTCGTTCCCCTCTAGCCCCTCGTGTCCGGGTACCCACGTTACGCAGGTGTACGGGAGCGGAGTGCTACGTCGTTGTAGTACCTTGAATGCATCAGCCGAGATGCGGCCCCTCGAGAAATTTCTACAGGCGGCCTGAGAGTCGGTGAAAATGACTGCTGCGTCTGTGCATGTGGTGGTGGCGAGAGCGATTGCCGCTTCTTCCGCCGTTTCCGGGTTGCGTGCCTTGACGGTTGCCGATGCTAACTCGCGGCCTCGGGAGTCTACGACGCTGAGAGCGTATGCGTTTCGATGCGGATACTTGGCCGCGTCGGTGTAGCGGGCGTCTGGGTCTTGCTTGAATCTTCGTTTGATGGCATTGGCTCTAGCTTGCCTTCTACTCTTGTGGTATATGGGATGCATGTTGCGCGGGATGGGTGCAATGCAGAGGGACTCTCGAACGTCCGATGGAATTCGTTCTTTCTTGTCCGTGTCTGCGACGTACGTCTCACTGTAGTTCAGGCGTCGGAGTACTGATCTCCCGGTGGGTGTAAGCTTGAGTCGTTCCAGTTGGCTGTTCTTGTGCGCTTCAGCGAGCTCTTGCCACGTGTTGTGGACGCCCATCTTAAGAAGACGTGTAGTAGAAGCCATGGGGGGGAGTCCCAGGGCGACTTTGATTGCCTTCCTTATCATGATGTTGATCTTTTCGATCTCTGCGTTCTTTAAAGCCAGGTACGGCATACCGTATGTGATGCGGCTGGTGAGCAGTGCTTGTATTATTCTGAGCGTGTCTTGCTCCTTGAGGCCGCTTCTTTGGCTTGAGATCCTCTTGACGAGGTGCGTGAGCTGCGAAAGGGTGCGTTGTGGTCTTGGTAGGCTGGCCGCTCCGGATCCGTCCTTATGAATAAGGAGTCCCAGTATTCGTAGCGTATCGACTTTCGGGATTGGCGTCCCATTGAGGGTGACGCAGGGGTCGGGCTCTTCGTAGCTGGGTGGCCTGCCTCTCGTTCTTGCTTTCAGGACGAGATGCTCAGATTTCTCGGGGGCGCAGCGGAGGCCACAGTTTTGGAGATAGCTTTCGATGGTGTTTACGGCTTCTTGTAGGGCGGTTTCTTGCCTTCCAATGTTCTCAGCTCTGGTCCAGAGCGTGATGTCATCAGCGTACATCGCGTGATGCAGATCTGGTATGGTCTCGAGGAGTTTGGGTAACTTGATCATAGCCACGTTGAAGAGTAGCGGTGAGATGACCGACCCTTGCGGGGTGCCTCTGTTTGGAAGTTGGAAGCTTTCGCTGCGGATGTTACAGATCCCGACGGTTGCCGTGCGGTCTGTCAGAAAGTTTCTGACGTACGCGTAGGTCCTAGTGCCGCAGCCGGTGCCTTCGAGGTTGTGGAGGATCGCGTCGTGACTGACGTTATCAAAGGCTCCCTTGACGTCTACTGCCAGTAAGCAGTACTTGCTTCGATTGTTAAGGTGATCGAGGAGGCCTTCTTTCAGTTGTAAGAGTACGTCCTGCGTTGAAAGGTGCTGCCTGAAGCCGAACATGGTGTCTGGTAGGTGGCCGTTATCTTCGAGGTACTGGGTAATGCGGTCGTGCACCATATGTTCGAAGCGCTTTCCCAAGCACGAGGTGAGGGAGATCGGGCGTAGGTTCTCCAAGCTGAGAGGCTTGTTGGGCTTGGGTGTCATAGTGATCTCCGAGTGCTTCCATACAGCAGGCAGTTCTCCTTTCTCCCAGCACTCGTTGTAGTACCGGAGGAGAGCCGCAGTGGCCTGCTGCGGTAGGTTGCGTAAATGCTTGTTTGCAATCCGGTCTTTGCCGGGGCTGGTATTTCTAGTCAGCTTGGCTTGGGCTACGTGGAGTTCTGCCTGCGTGAAGGGTCGGTCGAGTTCTAGATTCGGTTTTCCAGCGTATACGTTGCTGCTAGTTGACGCGCGAGAAGGTGCATCTCCGCAGAGCTTCTTTTGTACTTCTCGGAGGAGGTGTTCCTCTGACCCGTCGTGGTTGTGGATAAGTCTGTGGAGATGTTGCTTCTGTTCCGCTTTGGTAGGTTCCGTGGGTAGGAGTGCGCGTAGGAGGTGCCATGTCCTTTTGGTGCTCAGAGTCCCTTGTAGCTTGTCACAGAAAGCGTGCCAGTTCTGCCTGGCGATTTGGTCCGCATATTCTTGAGCCTGCTTGGTAAGGAGAGCGACGCGTGTCTTTAGCTTTCTGTTGAGCTTTTGTCGCTTCCATCTCTTGAGGAGGGCACTTCTGGCTTCCCAGAGGTGGAGAAGGTGCGCGTCAACCGCGGGCGTATCGGCATCAAGTTGTATGACCTTGGTGTGGCGTTCTGCTATATCTAGCACAATTTTGAGCCACTCGTCAATGTCGGTTATAGTTGCTCCGGAATCTAGGTTGTCCCTAAAGGATTTCCATTCAGTTAGTCGTGCAATTCCGGTTTTTGTCTGTCTACGGGTGTGTGCTACATCTAATTGGAGGATATGGTGATCGCTCCCTAGGGTTTCCGGAAGCCGACTCCACTCTGCCCAGGAGACGTCCGCCGTAAAAGTAAGATCGGGGTTTGTTTCCCTGGAGACGCTGTTTCCAATTCTCGTGGTCTGGAGAGGATCATTCCAGAGGGTGAGTCTGTGTTGTTGGGCGGCATCGTGCACTCTAGCACCCTTCCTCGTGGTGGTATGATAGCCCCATGCCGTGTGCGAGGCGTTGAAGTCCCCCACTATTACGACTTGGTGGCCATTCGTGGACTTCTTGATTTGTCGTAAAAAATGATCGAAGTCCGGTAACTGGTCCCGAGGGGGGCTGTACACGCTGGCCACGAATAGGCTTTTCTGCGTCTTTCGTTCCGGTAAAACCTCGATTAGGGTGTGTTCTGTCTGGGTGTTCTCTATGTCGTGTTCTTGCGCCGTGAGAGTTTTCTTGACCAGTATGGCAGTGCGTTGGGTGTGTGCATAAGTGGTGTATCCTTGCAGTCGGACATTCTGCGTGTTGGTTTCCTGTAGTGCTATGACGTCGGGTTGATTCAGCTTGATGAATTCTTGCAGGCTTGCGTGTCGAGGGCGGTACGAGCGACAGTTCCATTGCCATATGCGTATAGTTGAATGCTGGTTCTTCGCCTTGTGGTTAGTGGTCGCCATCATCGATGGATTCGAATTCGCGTCGGCGATCGCGAGTGGGCGAGATGGAGCGAGAGTCGCTGTGGCTGTTCGCCCGCGCTTTCTTCCGAGTCGTGTGGCGCGAAATGTCGAGTTGTGCATTGGTGACGTAGTTTTTCTTTACATGCGCGATAAAATTGTTGAGCTGTGGCGCGATCCCATCGATCTTGGCGTTTAGCGTGGCGATCTTGTTTTCGAAGGTTGCGGCTGTTTTTTCGACTGCTGATTGGACGATTTTTTCCATCGTGGCGTGAATGTTGGTCATAAAGGCTTCTTGAAATATCAGGCACCTTGCATCTACTATGGCTTCGACATCCGCCTTGGTCAGCGTCGTTCCCGACTGTCTGTTAATGTTTTCGAGCTCCTGGCATTTTTGATGCAGCTTGTCTGTGAGTTCTTGCTGTTCCTTGCATTTTTGGAGCAGTTTGTCGGTGAGCTCTTGCTGTCTCTGTTGACTGCGGAGTAGTTTGTCTATGAGGTTTTGCTGGCTTTGCAATTGGCTGTGCTGATTCTGCAGTTTGCTCTGCTGGTTCTGCTGTTTGTTTTCGAGGACCCGTATGGCTGTGGCTTCGGTCGACGAGAAGTCCAAGCTGCTCGTACCACTCGAGGCGCTCGAGCCACTTGCCACATCGGCGTAGCTCGCGCGCTTGACCGAGTGGGAGCGCGAGCAAGAACGAGAGCGGGAGCGCGAGGCATTTCACAGTATTGACTTGGACCTGCTGCGCCTTGGGGAGCTGCCCGCACTGATACTGCTCGAGCTGGTGGCCGCGGTGCTCAGCTCCGGGAACTCTTCACTGCTGGAGCTCCAGCGGTTGTCTCTTTCTTGGAGCCTGTTGAGGCGCTGTTGCCGTATATTGTAGGGTGGTGGGCTTGGCTTCAGTCTCTTCTTGCACTCTGTACTTGCAGTTTCGTGCCCTTCTCCGCAGAGCTTGCAGGTTGGTTTGCAATCATGGTTTTGTGGTTGTCCGGTCTTGCCGCATTTGTAGCAGAAATCCGGGACCGGTCTCGGACAGACGTCTTGACGGTGTCCCGTTGTGCCACAGGTGCGGCAGTACTGCACTGACTTTCGATATGGTCTGCAGCGGAAATCAACGCTCTGGAAGATGATGTAGTAGGGAACGTGCGGTCCTTCGAAGAATACGACTGCCGCGGTCGACTGACCCAGCATTCTGGCGTGAAGAACGGTGTATCTTGCCGGTGCTCGGATTCCTGCCATGAGTTCTGCGGTGCTCGTTCCGGGTATGAGGCCATTGATGACGCCTCTGGAGACGTCATCAGGGGTTCGTATGTTGCCTTTGACGTTGTGATAAGTGCCTCCAAGCTGTATTTTGTTGATGCTGACCAGCATCTTGGCATCTTCCTTGTCGGCCGTGCTTGCGATGATTAAATTTTCGATTCTCTGTACTTGCACGCGTACTTTGTCATTGAAGTCTTGCTGCGATAGTCCACTCGCTCGGCCGATGGCGTGCATAACTGCAACGGTGTTCCATTTGGCGAGGTCGAGACCTGCTTGCGGGCGGTAGACGATCTTAAAGTCGTCTAGTGGCAGGGGCGGCATCCTGGGTCTGCGTTGTTGCTGTGGCGGTGCTGGATTGGACGTCTGCTGATTAGTTGGTTTTGTTGCCGGCGTCTTTACATTCGGGGTGTCCTTCTTGCCCTTTTTGCTCCTCGTGAGCCAGGCGCTTTCCGCTTCGATTGTTCTGCCGCTTTCTGCATCATAGTTCCACATACCTTCCCCGGTGTTTTCTTCCCTCCGGTCCGTTTGCATTGCATTTGTTTCCTCTTCTTTCTGGTTCTCTGACATTTCGCTTGATGCAGCAGCCTCTCGGCTCATCGTAGTGTCCGTTTGCATTGCATTTGCTTCCTCTTTTTTCTGCGCCTTTGACATTTCGCTTGCTGCAGCTGCCTCTCGGCTCATCGTAGGGGCTCTTCGCCGCGGCGTGGGCGAGCGCTCGTGCGCTCGTGCTCACGTGGCGTGCGCCGCGACGGCGTTTCCTCCGATGGGATTGCGGCAGCTGCTTTGGCGTTAGGCTTAACCGGGTGGGTGTGCGGTCGACTTGATATCTTGAAATAAGGTGCACTTACCCGAAATAGGCTATTGTCCGGCGATTTCTCTCGTCTTGGCGGTTGCACCGTTGATGGAAATAAAATTATTATTATTATTATATTATAGATAAACGTACTCCTGTCCTCCCTCTAGAGGCTGACTGGCGATCCTGAATTCTTGTTCCCTTGCCAGGCTATTGAACCTTATCTTTGTCTTCTGCATATTCAAGCCAAATCTTACACTTTCTCGATTAAGGTCCTCAATCATTTGCTGTAATTTGTCTGCATTGTTGCTGAATAGGACAATGTCATCTGCAAACCGAAGGTTTCTGAGATATTCGCCGTCGATCCTCACTCCTAAGCGTTCGCAGTCTAAGAGATTGAATACTTCTTCTAAGCATGCAGTGAATAGCATTTTATAGATTATGTCTCCTTGCCTGACCCCTTTCTACATAGGTAACTTTCTATTTTTCTTGTGGAGAACCAAGGTAGCTGTAGAATCCTTGTAGATGTTTGCTAAGATATTCACGTATGCCTCCTGTACTCCTTGATTATGCAATGCCTCTATGACTGCTGGTATCTCTACTGAATCAAATGCCTTTTCATAATCTATGAAAGCCATGTAGAGAGGTTGATTGTACTCCGCAGATTTCTCGATTACCTGATTTATGACATGTATATGATCCGTCGTAGAATATCCCTTCCTGAAGCCAGCCTGTTCTCTTGGTTGGCTGAAGTCAAGTGTTGCCCTGATTCTATTGGAAATTATCTTGGTGAATATTTTATACAATACTGAAAGCAAGCTAATGGGTTTATAATTCTTCAATTCTTTAACGTCTCCCTTCTTATGGATTAGTATAATTTTGGCGTTCTTCCAGCTCTCTCGTACACTTGAAGTTGTGAGGCTTTGCGTATAAGGGGCCGCAAGCTTTTCAAGCATGATATCAACTCCTTTTTTGATTAAATCTACTGTTATTCCATCTTCTCCAGCAGCTTTTCCCCTGGTCATGTCTTTCAAGGCCCTTCTAACTTCATCGCGAGTTATAGAAGCAGCCTGTATATCCGGTTCATCACTATTTCGAGTGAAAGTAGCTTAGCTGTTTTGGGCACTGTGCAAGTCAGTATAGAATTCTTCCGCTGCTTTTACTATGCCATCGAAATTTCTGAAATTGCTTGTGTGCAAGTTTATACGGTCGATAATACTAGTATCCTTACTTCGTATAGCTGTCTACTAATTTTCTATTGCAATCGATGCTTCGCCGTTCGGGCGACACTGCGCCTCTGTCTTTTTTTATTTTATTGCGATAGCAATTATATGGACACACCAAGCGGATTTGTGCCATCGGAGTCGCCGTGAGGTTCCGTATAAAGTCCAACGGCAATGAAATGGTCGCCGCGCGCCGTATGCTATATGTGCGAGTGAAAGCACGCGAGGGACGCGCACTTTCACTCGCACATATAGCATACGACACGCGAATCGTCAGGGCTCTCCGCACGCCTCTAAGGACATTTCTACAAGCGGGAAGGCCTCACGGCCTCCCACTCCACCCCGGGCCTGACCGGCCTGGCACAACACCCCTGCAGACTCTGCAGCACACCAAGGCCTTCCATCTCGGCCTGATACGTGCCGCCTATGCCTGCCGGTTTTGCTTCGCCCAGCCATGGCGTCTCCACTCTATCCCTTCTTTCGCTCCCACTTACCCCTCCCCGTTGGCGCTGAGCCGTGCTCCCTCAAGGGCTGCAGAAGATAGCGCCAACCTTTCCCTTTCCCTCAAGAACCACTTACCACTTACACGCGAACGCACGGCGGAGAGCAAACACGAAATCCTCCGTCGCGTGAAAGGCCGCGGAGGGACGGGAGGGAGGGATGGGAGGCGTCGTTTAGCTGTGGCACCAAATGCGTTTTTATATAAAAAATGTCACAGTTTCACCAGAAAGGCGAAGCATCAATTGCGATAGCAAATTATTAGAGAGCTATACGGAGTAAAGATAGTAGTTTGATCAGCTGTCTAAACTTGGACATGTAGCAGCACCAGCAACGCGCAGAACTGTTGTCGACGCCATCGGCGTTTTGCTCGCGTTCGCAGCGAACGCGCGCGGCGTTGGTGACGGTTGCCGGTGCCTCTGGCCGCGGCTCGGCGGCTCGGAGGTTTTCGACGAGATCAGAACGGGACACTTGTCGAGCAGCGTCGGAAGTCTTTACCACCTTTTCGCCTCGCAACGTTTTTATATAAGTACGCATTTGGTGCCGCAGCTAAACGTCACCTCCTGTCCTCCCACGGCCTTTCGCATGACGGAAGAAGTCGCGTTTGCTCTCCGCCGTGCGGTCGCTCCCCGTGAAAGCGCGCGTCCCTCGCGCGCTTTCACTCGCACATACAGCATACGGCGCGCGGCGACGACGCCGTTGGACTTCATACGGAACCTCACGGCGACGGCTACGATGACGGCAGTAATTCGCTTATAGTGTCCATAGAATTGCTATCGCAATAAAACGTTGAGAGGCGAGAAGGTGGCAAAGACTTCCGACGCAGTTCGACGAGTGTCCCGTTGTGATCTCGTGGAAAACTTCCGAGCTGCCGCCACCGGCACCGGCAACAATCACCAACGCCGCGCGCGTTCGGTGCGAACGTGGGCAAAACTCCGACGGTGTAGACAACAGTTATGCGCGTTGCTGGTGCTTCTACGTGTCCAAGTTTATACAGCTAGCTGATAAAACTACTATCCTTACTCCGTATAGCTGTATACTAATTTTCTATCGCAATTGATGCTTCGCCTTTCGGGTGAAACTGCAACATTTTTAAATTTTTTTACATTGAGTATGAATATAAGCGCTGCTGCGCATGGCGGCTATTATATGGACGAATGGATGGAAAAACGTTATTAAGCGAGCGTGTTTGGACCCTTCAAGGGCCCAGGGCCACCGCACAGCCCTCACATTACGCGCATTTGTCCAGGCCACGTAGGGCCATAGCACTGGCACCCCGTTCACGCATAAGAATTCTGATTTCGAGTGAATCCGGCTTAGCCTCATTTTCGCTACTGAGTAAATTATATATATTGTGACGTCACAGTAAGGGCGGACCTTTATTGAGCCCGAGAGACGACACGGCGAAGAAGGGCGGTGTCCACAACCAGCCTGAACAGCATTCGACACAGTCCACACTGATGATGATGCTCCCGCACGCGCGATGAAGGTGAGGGGCACACGCATGATGATGATAATGTACAGATGATGAAGAAGTGCACAATAAATGCCCACACTAATTTCCCTCGCGCGAAAGCGGCCACCCTGGCCGCTGCCTAAAGGTACGGGGAACGCCGCGTGAAGGGCTTCATGCGAGAAACGTGGACCACTTCGGTAGAGCGGCAACGGCGGTCACTTGAGGAATCAACAGGGGTCACTCGATAATTAACTGGAGAAGTCATTTCCAGGACCGTGTAGGGGCCAATAAACTGACACTGAAAGTTATCGCACAACCCAGGAGTGCGAACTGGTGTTTAGAGCAGCACTTCATCGCCAGGCTGGTAGAATACTACGCGATGATATGCGTCATAATGATCCTTGCGGTCCCGCTGTCTGGCTGCGGTGTTGACGCGGGCATGCTGGCGACAATGGACGAGGCGGGAAACATATTCTTCGGAGGAAGATCGAGACGGACTGACAGGGGCAGAGAAGAAAAACATCGAGAAAGGAACTGGGTGAACGGCCATAAACAAGGTAGAAAGGCGAGTAACCGGTTGTGCGTTGAACGGCGGTGTCATACGCGAAGGTGACGAATGGCAAAATTGTGTTCCAGTTTCTGTGATCGGGTTGAATATAGGCGGCTATCATGTCAGAGAGCGTACGATGAAACCGCTCAGTCAGGCCGTTGGTCTGAGGATGATAACTTGATGTAGTCTTGTGAGTGGTGCCAGAGGCTTTGAGCACTTCGCCTACCAGTTGGGAAAGGAATGCCTTTCCGCGGTCGCTCAGAAGGACACGAGGGGCGCCATGGCGCCGGATGATGGATTGAAGAATGAAGGCAGCAACTTCGGAAGCCGATGTTGAACTTACACAAGCTGTTTCGGCATAGCGCGTCAGGTGGTCGACAGCTGTCACTATGCATCGACTACCGGCGGGATTCATGGGAAGTGGCCCATAGAGATCGATGCCAACAACCTCAAATGGTTCCGCAGGACATGAGACTGGTAGTAGTTGTTCGGCAGGAGCTGATGTTGGACGTTTGCGACGCTGACAAATGGAGCAGGAAGCGACGTATCTCGCCACACTGTTAGACAGGCCAGGCCAGTAGAAGCGACTTCTTATGCGGTCGTAAGTTTTCTGGATGGCAACGGCGTTGCCACGAGGTAGGCAACGAGGTAGGCAGCGAGGTAGTTGCCACGAAGGCAACGAGGTAGTTGCCCTTCGTTGCCACGAAGGCAACGAGGTAGCACGGGCAACCAGCGTTGTCCATCAGGATGGTGGATATGGCGGTACAGCACAGAGTTTTCCAGCTTAAATTGTGTCAGCTGTCGACGAAGCCGGGTGTTAGGCGGGCGCGAAGTTCCAAGAAGGTGGTCTATAATACGGCGACAGTACGAGTCAGCGAGTTGTTGAGACGAAAATGATTAATGGTCGTGCGAAGTCAGATGATCAAGAATGGCAAAGGACAAAACCGCCATAGAAGAGACGTCAGTGAGTGCGTCACTGGAGGTGGTGGGGGAACCATTGATGAGTGCGGCTGTAGGAAACGGGCAGCGAGAAAGATCGTCTGCGTCTTGGTGCTTCTTACCAGACTTGTAGATGATTTCAAAGTCATATTCTTGCAGACGAAGAATCCAGCGACCAAGACGCCCTGACAAGTTCTTGAGTGTGGAAAGCCAGCATAAGGCGTGGTGATCCGTTACGATGGTAGGCGAAATTTCTGGACGGACCAAACGACAGTGAGGCACTCCTGCTCGGTGATGGTGTAGTTCTTCTCGGCAGGTGTGAGCACGCGGCTGGCATACGCAACGACTCTCTCACGCGAAGAGTTGTCTCGCTGGAGGAGCACAGCACCGATGCCATGGCCGCTAGCATCCGTGTGCAAGAGTGTGGAGCAGTCTCATCAAAATGACACAGGACAGGCTCAGATGTGAGGGCGCCCTTTAGCTGGTCAAAGGCAGATTCACATTCAGGTGACCACACGAAGGGAGCACCAGAACGAAGTAAGTGGTGTAAAGGCGCAGCTATAGAGGCGAAATCGCGAATAAATCGGCGAAAATAGGAAGCGATGCCGAGGAAACTGCGTAGGTCCTTGGTCTTTTCTGGACGAGGAAAGTGAAGCACCGCCGAAATCTTGTCAGTATCAGGTCGAATACCATCCTTGCTTGCAATATGACCTAAGACGTTGATCATCTTGCTTGCAAAATGACACTTTTTGGTGTTGAGCTGAAGACCAGCGTGGCCTATGCACGTGAGAACCTCGTCGACACGTTGCAGGTGCTGTGCAAATGTCGACGAGAAAATAATGATATCATCCAGGTAGGACAAGCAGGTCTTCCACTTCAGGCCACGCAGAACGGTGTCGATCATGCGCTCAAAAGTTGCGGGAGCATTGCGGAGGCCGAAGGGCATGACGTTGAACTCGTAAAGACCATCTGGGGTTGCAAACGCTGTTTTTTCTTGCCGGTTTCGTGCATCGGAATTTGCCAGTAACCTGAACGCAGATCAAGACTGGAGAAGTACTAGGCACCTTGCAGGGAATCGAGGGCATCGTCAATGCGAGGCATGGGGTACACATCCTTGCGCGTGATCTTGTTGTGCGCTCGGTAATCTACACAGAAACGCACGGAGCCATCTTTTTTTCGGACCAAAACAATGCGAGATGACCAAGGGCTAGCAGAGGGGCGAATTATCTCACGTTGCAGCATGTCGGCGACGTTTTGCTCAATAATTTTGCGCTCAGCTAGAGACACGCGATACGGCCGGCGACGCACCATGGATCTGCCATCTGTCTGAATCCGATGCGCTGTGACGGTCGCCTGTCCCAATGTCGAAGAATGGGCGTCAAATGAACCTTCATGCTTCTTTAACAAGGCAAGGAGCTGTTGCGTCTGCGAAGGGGTCAAGTCCGAGCTGATTACAGCAGCAAGAGCGGAGGTAGAGGCAGAATGTCCAGCAGGAGGGATTTCAGAGGGAGCAGCCTTGAGGGGAACGATAGAGAGAGGCTCTGAATCAGCAACGCAAGCCAAAGTGGTGCCTTTAGGAAGCAGCATTTTCTCAGGTGGTGTGTTTCTTGCTTCGAGAAGCGCAGAACCATTATCAAACCTAACTAGGCCTGAAACAATGGCTATCCCTTTTGTGAGCCAACGCGCACAAGGTAACTTAACACATCGCCATGGTCGATGACGTCGGACGTGATGGTCAGAATTTGCTGACAGCCTGGAGGTAGCTCGGTATTTTTTTCAGCGAGTAGACGAAGTGGCTGGTACGGTTCATCGCCGAGCGAATAGTCGGTGTCGGTAATATGTACGACACCTTGCCCACAACTTATAGCAGCAGAAGCAGAGGCAAGGAAATCCTATCCTAAAATGAGCTGGTGGGAGCAGGGCGACAACAAAGCAAATTGTATGTAGTGGACGATACCATCGATGGATACACGCACTGTACAAAACGCGGAAGGGCGGATTGTTTTCCCATGAGCTGCAACAAGCGCGGGTCCATCATAAGGCGTCGTAACTTTCCTGAGACGCCTACACAAATCGGAATGCATAACAGATAAAGTCGCACCGGTGTCCACCAAAGCTTCAACGTGCACACCTTCAACAAACACGGACATCATATTACAAGGGCGCGCTAGAGGAATGGTAGTCCTGTCGGTGAATGCAGTTTTTCGTCCGAAAACTGCATTACTTAGTTTTCCGGGCGGCGGTCACAGGTGAATGAGGCAGGCCGAAGCGGTGACGAGGAGCGGCGGAAGGTCGAAGGTGATCGGCGGCTGGTGGTGCGGTAACCATTCGGCGTCTCGGTCGTTGCGGGCGGAGATGGGGAACGGCGCGGAGGGGAAGCGTAACGACGGCTTTGGTGAGAGGCCCCACCAGAATACGCATTGCGTTCACACAGGTCGTACCCGCGCCGCTCGTCATGCTGGCGCTTGCGGCAAAAACATGATATATGGCCGCGATAACCACAGTAATAACAGGTAGGACGAGACGGTCGCCAAGGCGGGTAGTAAGGGGCGCTCGGTGCGCTGTGAGATAGCGCGGTCAGATAGGGCGATGACGGCTCAAGTGATAATGAGGGGACATTGGCCGGAGGAGCGACACCAACCTGCGCGTATGTGGGTAGAGGCAACGTTGGACGTACACTAGTTGGAGGCGCGGCAGCAACCTGCGCGTATGTTGGTACGGTGCGAGGGGCCGGAGGGTCCACATCGGCAGAGCAGGTCATTGACGCAAATTCCTCTCTGATGACGTCGCGCAATGCTGCACCAGAAGGCTGAGCAGGAATCATCAGCAGAGATGACAAGCCTAGTGATTGCAGTCCGTCGCGTATGATCGCCCGGATCGCCATGCGCCCCCCCCCCCCCCCCCCCCGGAGTCGGCGACTATAGGTGTGCTTAAAGAATTCACTCTTCGTCAAGTTAATCCTTCGCCCAGCTTTGCTAAGTGCATCTAGTACCCGGGATAGATGCGAGCAGTGGTCATCGCGAGTCTTAGAATAACTGTTGATGTCAGTCACGTTGCAAAAGATCTCGGTAAATTCGCGAAGCACGCTCTTCATGATCTTCTGAAACCATGCGCCGGAATTTTACCAACCGAAAGGGAGTCGCTTGTATTCAAAGATGTCGAAAGGTGTAACAAACGCGGTGAATAGCTTGTGGTCTTCTTGCAGAGGGATCTGCCAATACCCTTTGCAAAGGTGGATGCGAGGAAACCATGTGCATCCGTCTGTCTCGTCAATAGTATCGTCGATCCTTGGCATCGGGTATGGGAATAATTTAGTCTCACGGTTTACAAGTCTATAATCAGTGCACATCTTGAAAGTTCCATCATCTCTGGGCACAATGGTGCCCAGAGGTGATGGAAAAAAAATCAGACATGATTAATCTCGCTGCCACTTCTACCTCTTCTCTTCTTTTGGTCTCCTCTGTGCGCTTCTTCCTTCTTTTTCGCCAGTTTTACATCATCATCATCAGCCTATATTTATGTCCACTGCAGGACGAAGGCCTCTCCCTGCGATCTCCAATTACCCCTGTCTTGCGCTAGCGTATTCCAACTTGCGCCTGCAAATTTCCTAACTTCATCCCCCCATCTGGTTTTACAATCCATACTTAAAAGGGCCATTTGATCAGTACCGACGCTGTTAGAGATAGATAGATAGATAGATAGATAGATAGATAGATAGATAGATAGATAGATAGATAGATAGATAGATAGATAGATAGATAGATAGATAGATAGATAGATAGATAGATAGATAGATAGATAGATAGATAGATAGATAGATAGATAGATAGATAGATAGATAGATAGATAGATAGATAGATTGTGTTGATGGCCAAGTTTTTTCATAATTTAACGTTTCAGCAAGTGCACAATTGAAAACAAGGCTAGTACAGGAGAAGCGTCAACTAGCAGCTAAAGTTTATTCGCAGCAGACAGCATAGATTTAAAGAATGAAAGAAGGTGCGCTTATTGCACTTCACACAAGCGGGGAGAAGCCTAAGCCATCTTGTAGTCTAGCCACATTCAGTAGTCTTTTCGGAAGGTTTCGTTCCCTGCTGCGCTATGCACAGACGTGTCATTGAGGCAACCGCGTGCTTTCCCTGGCTTCCCGGGTTTCGTGTGGCTGCCCGCTGGATTGGTATATACAGGGTGTTTCAGCGAACACATTCAAAATGTATTTAAGGTTGCCTGTGGCAGATAGCACAATTCGAGTTAATGAGCTGGTCTACTCGAAGAGGCCGACATACTTGAACAAAAAATTTAAATGCATTACCGACTAATCAACAAAAAATCACTCATAAAGTTTTTACCTATTTCCTGATGGCCCATATTGCAATGTACAAATTGTAGCCATAGAGCTCGCAAGGCGGATCCACTTGGAATCAATTCTCAGGATGGCACCAGTTTTGAGATAATTCCCGAACTTTGCGGAGAAATGCATTGGCGTTCCAGTTAATTTTTTGCTTCACTGCATAAAGCGACGTTTTCCTAAGCAACTAACTGGAACGCTGGCTGAGCATACCGCACGGCAGTGCGTGCGCACGTGCGTGAAATCCCCCCTCCCCCCTCCCCCCTCCGCCCTCCTGAGCCGGTGCCTTTGATATTTGATGCACTTAAACTTACACCCGCTTCATCATCAGACACCCAAGCCCCGGGCATCGGGATGAGCGTGGGAGTAGAGGGTTTTTCACAGTACACTATATTTACAAGGCCATGCTCAGAAAGTGAGAGCAATAAAATAGAGTCAGGCGATCGTGACGCCGACATGAAAGAAGGGAAGCACGGGTAGAAGACACGCTCCAGTGTGTTCGTGGCCATGGCTTCTGGGTGAAGTATCGCACCGGGCACAGCTTTCGGGCGGCTCCACGTCTCTCACGCTAAGCTTTACTGCCATTTTCCTTTCCCTGCGAGATTCATTTTTGTTCGAGCTTACATTCGAGATTCATTTCGATAGATTGGACTTAAGATCGGATCCTCCTCAGAGAGGAGAATCAAACCATGAGGAAGTAGGCCAACTATGCTAGAAAGTATAAAAAAGAATGGGAGCAAGACCCCGAGCTCAAATGTGGGTCCTGGTGCTTTTACTTATAGATGGTTTGCCCGTAACTTCACATATGCAGATACTCATTGTGCTAATATCTAAACATGTTTTCCACGATGGCATCAGTGCACCACGTCACTTGAGCCTCAACCACCGTGTTAGCTTAGCAGGTGAGGTGTCACGCTGTTGGCTCGAGAGCGCGGGTTTGATTCCCAGCCACGGCGGCCGCATTTCGATTGACGAATATTGCAGGGACACCTGTGTACTTAGATTTAGGTGCAGCTTAAAGAACACCAGGAGGTCAGAATTTTTACGGAGTCCTCCACTACGTCATGCCTCCTAATCAGATCGTGGTTTTGGCACGTAAAACCCCAGCAATTTTTAATATTAGCATATCAACATGGTTTGCTTTTCGACAGTAACCGTTTTTCACGGGATTATCACTGCTCTCAATTTGTCGTGTTCCTTTGCTATTTGTGGGCTGTCACGGCTTCCACCATTTCGAGCAAGTTACGTTCTGGCCGTGCTCGTAGCCGAAAACGACCGCGTGCTTCTTACACTGGTGCGCTGTTTTGCGCTGTAATCTGCGCAGTTTCGCGCGTGTTTGTCCTGCGTGATGTTCGTGCGTGTATTCCGTGCGTGCTTTTTGTGCGTGTTTTGTGCAGTTTCGATTACACCAATTCAAACAGTGAGTGGCAACTGTTCTCTGTCACTTTATTTTAACGCATTTTCTTGGCGTATGATGACAGCCAGGTTGCCGTAAACGGACACTACATAGAGTGTTGTGTCCCAGCTAACCCGGGCCAAGCTAACTAAAAAAAAACACCGCCCAAACACTCCGTACAGATGGTTAACCAGCGAAGCTGAAACATGCGGCCCCGGTGTTTAGCAGTGGGCTAATCCCGACAACGTTTTAAGCGTTTCTCAAGTATTGGCTACATGTTTGTGTTTCTAGTGGAACGCAAGCGCCAATGGCGGGCGGATGCTAAGCACGACGCTGAGCTAACTCGAGATATCGAACGCATTCGACAACGGCGAGCCGAGGAGGCGGCGTTGCGGGCAGAGCAGGTACGACGCAGAGAACGACGTCACTAACGGCGCTGCCAATGGCGAGCGCGCTTGGGTGCGACGTTAAGAACGACGTAACTGACAGCGCAGCAAATGGAGACGTTTATCGAAACATGTGGCGAACGGTTTTCCGTTTCGCCTAGCCATATACAACTTTCGCTGTAAAACAACATAGGACATTAATAACGCCAGATTATTAATGCAGCGCAAAAGACTGCTTTTGGCTCATAAAAAAGAGCCGTGGGCCCGTCGCCGTCGCAGACCGCTGAACTTTGTCTGCGCCGTAGGCAGAGGTCACGTGCGAAGTCGATGATTCTGAACATTATTTTACGTTCACGACAGCTAAAAAGTAGCGTTTGTAGTTAATATTACTGTAAATAACTAAAAATAATAACTGAGTACTATCTGTCATAAAATAAAAACACTGATTTCGCCCTCTGAAGCGATTCGTTGGGAGTGTTCTGTGTGCACGCATGATGTCGCTGTTGTTGATGTGTGGGGTCGACCGTCACGGCGACACGGACATTTTGTTAGGACGGGTTATGCAAAAAAGAATTGCCGTAGTCGAATATAAAAATGCATACACAAACAAAACTGCAAATAAAAATGGCTATATTTGGCTAGGAAATTTTCGGCTCTTTTTTGTGTTTGGCTACATTTGGGCTACAATTTCTGCAGCTTGGGGCTACCCCGCCTCGCACGACCTGACAACACTGCAATCCATTCATTAGTGGATGATAAGTGGTGGTGAGCTTATGTTCAGTGGAGCAGGCACGATGGCTGTCATCTACCACTCTTCAGAGGAAGTACCTCTCCGCGATCAGTGAGGAACTGCCGAGGAGAAGCATGACGTAGAATTACATCGTGGAAAAGAAAGTAAGCGACGTCTGTAGAACAGCTTGTCGGCAATGCCCTGGTGATTGTGAAGTGCGTGGCGCAGTCTGTCGCGACCGCAACCCATTTGTTTCCCGAGATAGACGTAGGGAAAGGGTCTAGAAGGTCAGGGCCGACGCGGCAGAATGGCTCTGCAGGGATATCAGTAGGCTGTAGCTGGCCTGCAGGCAGCGCTGAAGGGTGCTTCCGGCCTTGGTAGCGTTCACAAGCAGCGACGTAGCGGAACATAGAACGGTACATGCCAGGCCAGAAAAACCGGCGTCGGATGCGAGCACTGGTCGTGGTAATGTCACACTGAGAGAGGAGGAGACGCGCTGGTGGTGAACGTTGGCGCAGCGCCCCTTGCGGCGACGGAAGGAACTACTTCCATCGCGGTCGGGGTCGGAGCGGTGTGCTGCCGCGGTCACGGAAGTAAAAAAAAAAAAAGCATCGATTGCGATAGCAAATTTGTAGAGAGCTATTCGGAGTAGGGATAGTAGTTTTATGGGGTGCATAAACTTGGACACATTGGCTTACTAACTGAAATAACAATCGTGGTGTCAGCGCGCACAAGCAAACATGAATAGATCACACTGAATGACCGCAGACAACGACTGTCAAAACGCTGGCAGCAAGCGCAGCCAGCCGCTGCAGCGGGCGAAGAATCGTGCGGTCTATCGCTTCAACGGAAACTGAGCGGCGAATGCACACCGCATAGAAAGGTCCGAGCCGTGTGGAGATAAGAGACGGTGCGGGCGACCGGCACCGCCAGGCAAAGGGCAGAGAAGAAGTTGTTGGCAGAGGAGAAGTTGCGCCCCCCCCCCCTCTCCCCCTCTTCCCGTTTCTTGCTTACGCGTGGGTGATTGAGTGGCAAGATACGCCTTTCGTGCCGGAGCACAGCGCCGCCCCGCCTCCCTCCCTGCCATACCCCCTCGGACGCCTTTCGTGCCGGAGCACAGCGCCGCCCCGCCTCCCTCCCATCCATACCCCCTCGGCTTTTCGCGCGACGATCGCGTTTGCTTTCCACCGTGCGTTCGCTCTCCGTGATAGCGCGCGGGGGAGTTCGCCCTCCGTGATAGCGTGCGTCCTCCGCGCGCTTTTCGCGCATACGGCGCGCGGCGAGGATTTTATCGCCCTTGGAATCTATACGGAACCTCACGGCGACGGCGACGACGACGGCGACGGCGACGCCGATGGTAGAAATCCGGTTGAAGTGTCCATATAATTGCTATCGCAATAAAAATTCCTCTACGACGGCGCCCGGCGTCGTGTGCTACTGGACGCTTGCGATGGCTTGTCTGATGCCGCAAAAAGATTTTCGCCAGCGCGGTTCGCACTCAAGGAATAAAATACCTGTAGACTGTCATGCTATAAATATTTTTTGAAGATTTAAATTTAGGATCACATGCTTTTTATGCGGCAATAATAGCAAGAAACTAGAGCACTTGAAGGACCAGACGATCTGCGATCATACCCAGGCGCGTATGGAAAGAGCAGACGATTTGCAACTATACCTAAGCGCTTATAGAAAACTGCACTTGGTGCTTTTTCAAATTTTTCGGCGTAACAAAAAACGAGAATTTGTTTCATCATGCACTATAAAAAGTACCGATCAGAGTATGCGATACATAGTACCATGCGGGGAAACTAAATTTAGTTATATTTCTGCGGCAAATTTGGGGAGACGTGGACAGACGGAACAGCAGAGTAGAGCAGAGTCTGCGCTCGCTTCGCGCAGTCAGAATCATCCCTTCTAAGTTCTGCAATTCCTCCATTGCTCATCTACGATGTAAGTGTTCGTTGTGTACACGTTTCATGATTATCGAAAATGGGGCACCGATGCTTCGTCCCAAACTGTAACAGCGGATATAACTAATGCGCGGAAAACGCTCGAACTTTCAAAGCTCCAAATGACGAACGCCTGCAAGAATGGGCGAGATCTATAGAAAGCGACGATCGAGAACTGACGAGAAACGACGTCTGCTGATTTCCCTAGCGGGCAGGCGTAAATACTACGCTGACCTTGGAGGCACAGTCTTCCCTGACCAGCCGAAAAAGTCATTATTGCTCCTTGGGGCAGTACTGGTCGGTCCCCGTCCAATGACGCTCCGGCGAGCTTAGCGAGAACACGTTGTAATAGCTGCCGTCTCGTTTAGCGACAAGTATCGTGTTCAGCTAGCGTACTTGAACTGTGGCTACCTAATCCAAGCGCGGCGCACTGGCATCAAGCATCCGCGCGCGAGCAGACGACAAGACCGAGCGACCGAGCCCTGCGCACCCCGCATCCGCTGCATTGCTTCGGCAAAAGCGTCACGTGACCATACGTCATGCGTCCGGTGTTTGGTGGGGGGCGCTGTCACGACGTCCGCCGCCGCGCGTGACATTATGACGACGCGAGAAGGAGCTCCTGAGTTGCGCCTCCTGAGTTATTCTTTCTCCGTGATGCGGGCGTAAGACACCAAGGCAGTTGGTGCGTACACTGGAGCGTAGTTAGCCAGATGGGACAAGCTCTGGGCCAGTGGCGTAGCCACAAATTTTGTTCGGGGCAGGTTGCAGCGCGGCCTCCTCCTTATAGAATTTGTCGAGGGATCAAATACATGATTAATAACTGCATTGCCAATGCCATTGTATATTAGATGCTGCAAACGAATTATCGAACGCTACGCACTGTCAAGTAAAATATGTATTTTTTCATAAAAGAATATATTCGTATGTCCTAAAAATTTTGGCAGAAATAACTGATATCAATGCGGCCGCGTTTTTTTTTTTGTATATTTAATAAGTAAGGAAAATATCACACGGACTTTAGAACTATATCAGTTCGAAACCAGCAAAGCAGTGCATACAGCTGATATGAAGAACGTAAAGGCCATGAAATGAATAAGTTCAGGACAAATATTTTGATGAACCTTCTTTACATTTTTGCACATATGCAACGGCCAGGACAAAAACCTCAATGACGCTGTCCCTCGTTGCAGTAGATTGCCCAGGAGCAGCTGTTACCGGTCGTGTATTGTAATTATACCGAGATTATACTCGCAACAGTGAGGACAAATAAAAACTAGGAGAGAGAGAGAAGTCATAAGGGAAAGGCAGGGAGGTTAACTATGCTGAGCCCGGTAGGCTACCCTGCACTGGGAAGGGGGAGAAGGGATTGAGAGAGAAGGAAGAGAGAAGTTCACACGTTGCACATATACAGTTAAGCGTTCATCGCTGAGTTTCGTCACAGGCGGTCATACAGGCTTGTGCAATTCAAAAAACGCAGCAGCGCCTTTGTAGCCCTGCACATCGCAGACGCACGAGGCCACGCGCCCAAGATCTTTTCCTCCGTAAAAGGCCTGTCGTCTAAGTGCCCCAAAGCCGTCCGAAGGGCAAACCTCTCATCTTCGTATCTGTGGCAGTCACATAAAAGTAAGAGTTCTGCAAAATATACATTAGAAATGCGAAGATAGAATGGAATATACAAATGCGAAGATACAACTCGCTAAAGGGCAAAAAAAAAGTAGCTGGAAACAAAGTTCACTGCTTGTACACACAACACCTCGCAACAAGATATTTAAATATACGTCTAAGTCTCCAATAAATCTACGTACTTAAGCAAACGTAACTGTATATTATGCGTCAAACAAGACAAGTAAACAGGTTGCGGAGTCAGAGATAGTAAACTTTGCGCACATAAAGACAGATGATCTAGGCAAGAACAAAACTATGATCGCAGAAATCGTGATATGTACTCGGGCCATTCAGCGGTCGCGACAGCATCATACAGGTAGAATAATAGAGGAATAATGCAGAAATCAGTACGAAAATGTGTAATTTAACTGCCTGCACAGCGGGAACAATTATTCTGCACCCAAAATGAAAGGAGGGTTTTGCTTCGTTTCAAAAAATAAATAAAAGCAGGTAGCTAAAAAGGAAAGAAAAGGACAAACGAAAGCCACAGATGATGTGGCAAGTTGAACTATCCAATATCCGAGATTGTTTTTGGCAAACGCCGCGTGGGCCGGGCTTTCAATGAGCAAGGTCGGTCAAAATTGGTTATTGATGTTATCGTAATTTTCGTATTCGCATGATAATTTTGGTCATGATGCTAACTGCTAGAATAAACGGCTAAGATTTCTGCGGTTTTAAAAACTTACGAACAGTCATACGTTTTCATAATTACGAGCTTATGGACCTGATGGAACAGAGCTTTTTACTTGCATTGATTTTTGCTGCTTCGCTGTCTAAAGGACAAACTTCTCTCGGCGGGGAAGTTGATCGAAGCGGTCAATGACTTCGGACATGTTGATGCCGACGCCTCTGTGGGTGTATAGAAGCACCAGTCTAACCATGCGTTTCACAGACATTGTAGAGCGCAAGTAGTTTTTTAGTAAACTCTTGTTAAAAATATTCTCTCTGTGCTGGCAGTGGTCACTGGAAGGGTGACTAGAATCTGGAACAGTTTGACCACATTTACATAGAACCTGCAGTCGCAAAGAGAGAGGGCATCTATTCTGGTGCTAAAACCTAAAACACTCCCTCGATGTCGTTGGCATCCTTGTTTAGGTACCTTGCACAAACAGTAGGCTGTTCGATTCTAGTGATGTCCGTCGTTTCGTCAGGAAGTATGGAAAGGCAGCCTGCTTTTGCAACTAAGCTTTCTTTGATAATTTCGCCACAAATTTCTATAATTTGATTTGGTGCATCTGGGATTAAATACGAGGCATTACTGGAGCAACTTTCCAAATGGTTCTTCAGATATGTATCTCCACAATCAGTTCGCATGCGAAGAAGCGCTCTGAAAATACCTGTACTTTCAGCGGGGGCTATGCTTAAATCCATAGGGCCACTGTCCCTGTGGCCACGGAGAGGGCCACCTTGTAGCCCGCAAAAAGAATTTCCTCAATAATAGGCCATTTACTTTCTCCTGTTTTCTCATATTTTACTTTGCCTGCCCTGGTCCAGCTGATCGATCCCATTGGGCACGCTTCCTGAAAATGCTTGGAGAAAATTATCAGCTGCTAGCTCACACTCACGGTAATATTTACTATTTTCGTGTGTGTGGAAGATTGCGAGCGCGTGCTTTCATTTCTGGAACGGCTTGGACATGAGGGCTCCAGTGCACGCATGTTGGTCCAAGTTTATAACAGCATTAGCGCCATAAAGTTCCAGAATTGAAAATCTTTTAAAGCCCGCCTTTGGAAATGTCAGTGCACTTTTCGCGTCAAAAGTTTGAGAACTTTATACCCATAAAGTTTCGGAATTGAAATCCATGCTCTCCGTAGATTCCGCGGCCCCGGCGAGATGCCGCAACGCGCCCGCTCGCTATCGAAAAGCCCTTGAAAGTTTGTGCTCGGATGGGGCTCCTTTTGTTACGTGACCCCAGGTGCCACAAAATCCAGCCCGAGTTCGCAATGTTCGTGCCGAAATGTCTTTCGAGCGCGAAAAAGACATTGTAGACAGAATGCAGAATCATTCCCGGCGTCGGGGGTAGTTTTAGTCGGCGGTGCATACCGGCACGAAAAAATGTCGGGGGGGGGGGGGGGGCTGAAGCCCCATCAGCCGCCCCCCCCCCCCCTCCACCCTGGCTACGCGCCTGCTCTGGGCCATCTGAGTTGAGATGACGATGACAGAGAACGTTGTCGTGAAGCTCAAACAGGCGAACAGGAGGAAACAGGCAACAGGGAACAGGCGAACTGGTGGTGGAGACGGTCGATGATGCGCCGCAAAGACGCGTCTCATCGCTGTTCGGTGGGGATATAATCCAAAGCAAGGATGGACAATACGCAGGCGTCTGAGTCAGTCAACGAGGTCGGGAGCTTCGGCGGGGAGACGTGACAAGCAATCTGCGTCTTGGTGTAATCGTCCAGACTTGTAGCGCACTACAAACGAGTATTGTTGAAGCCGTAGTGCCCAGCGGCCTGGACGTCCAGACAGATCCTTCAGCGATGAGAGCCAGCAGAGTGCAAGATAGTCTGCAATCGCAGAAAAAGTTCCGCCAAAGAAGTAAGGTCTAAATTTGGTGACAACCTTCGCGTTCAGAGATGGATAAGTTTCGTTCGGACGACGACAGAAGGCGACTGGCCTAAGCAATTACACGTTCCTTGCCGTGCGATTTATGGCCAAGGACAGCCCCAATTCCATGACCACTGGCATCGGGGCGAAGTTCTGTAGACGATCAGGGGTCGATATTGGACAGAACTGGTAGTGTGGTAAGCAGATGGATGAGGGAAGAAAACGAAGGATCCATGCGAAACAACGTCCTTCTTCAAGAGTTGAGTAAGAGCGCCAGCGATGTCCGCGAAGTTCCGGACAACGCGACGAAAGCAGAAACATAATCCTACGGAACGGCCTATGTCTATGGCTGAGCACGGCATGGGAAATTGATGCACCGCTCGCACCTTGTCGGGGTCTGGTTGAACACCGGCAGCACTGGCAATGTGACCGAGCATATTTATCTGGCGTCGCCCGAAACGACATTTGGCGGAGTTCACCTGAAGAGTGACTCTACGGAAGACGGCAAGAACGGCCGATAAACGGGTGAGGTTCCTGTCAAACGTGGGCGAGTAGACAATGGCATTGTCTAAATAGCATAGACAATGGATCACTTATATCCCCGCAGCAGAGAGTCAATTATACGTTAGAAAGTTGCTGGAGCATTGCAGTCCGATCGACATGACTTTGAATTGGTACAGGCCATCTAGCATAAAAAAGTCAGAGGCCTTGCACTCTGTGAAGAGGGAAGTCCAGTGAAGCTGCAACTCTGGTGGGATTTGCTATGTTGGGGTCACGTGGTTGGGGTTTAGCTATAATGGGGATTTCCTATGTTGAATTTGCCTACAAAATGGTACACCGACCCCTTCGCTACGTACACGACAAAGAGACTTCGGTGCCGGCTCCGAGTAGCACAATGGGGTATTTTTTTAACACTTAAAGCTGTTTCACATGCTGTGACTGGAGCGAGGAAAGTCGGTGCCATGCGATTTTTATAGGGCAGATTTCACACAATTGCAATTGCAACAATGCGGCTGGTGCGACGCCCAGGGTTGCTTGCTGTCATATTTCGTGGCATACCTCACATAATTTTGCAAATGTAATTAAAAAAAATTGTCAGCCCTTCCACTGGGGTGGAGATTAAAGACCAGCGAAGCTGTACTATGTGGGAATTATGTATTTCCAATTATGACTATTAAGATGTGATGGTGTAATTGGTTATTTGAACTATTAAAGAATGAGAAATATATATTATCCGGTAGTTTTCACTTATTTAGTGTCCACAGGGACCACGACCTTCTGGTCACTACGGTACACCGCCATAGGGTGTACGGCAAAGGTTGGCACGTTCTTCATAAACACGTAACCAACGCAGCGCGCGTTCGGCGCGAACGCGGGCAAAACGCCGCCGCCGTCGACAACAGTTGTGCGCGTTGTTTGTGTGACCGCACACAACCGCTGTCAAAACGATAGCTACGTGACGGAACAGCTAAATGCCGTTGTCGACACTGTTAGGGGAGGGGCGGGCGAGAGCCCCGAGAAAGACGGCGGCTCAGGTATAGTGCCTAGAATATAGCATAAGCGGCAGAGGCCGACAGGGCTGCGCGCATGCGCCGCAGTGGGAGAGCGGGCACGCACACGCACAGTCTAGGGTGCCTCGATGCCCACCTCGCCCACCTAAGGTCCCTAGGGACCTTACGCCCACCGCTCCCCTTCCACTGGGAAGTCGCGTTTGCTCTCCGCCGTGCGTTCGCTCCCCGTGAAAGCGCGCGTCCCTCGCCCTCGCGTGCTTTCACTCGCATATAAATCGCGTTTGCTCTCCGCCATGCGTTCGCGACCCGTGAAAGCGCGCTTTCACTCGCACATACAGCATACGGCCAATGAGTTTTTTAGATGCGAAGCATCTTATGCTCGGGGCTTAACTCGCACATAAATCGCGTTTGCTCTCCGCCATGCGTTCGTTCCCCGTGAAAGCGCGCTTTCACTCGCACATACAGCATACGGCCAATGAGTTCTTTAGATGCGAAGCATCTTATGCTCGGGGGTATGTCACTCCCTCCCTCCCTACCTCCCTCCATCCATCCAACTGCCGTGCGTCCACACCCCTACTGCGCATGCGCATCCTCCTCCCCCTCCTCTCCTTGTCTCATCTTCTCTCCTCCCTCCTCCCCCTCCTCTCCTCTCCGACGCTCCTCTCCTCTCCGGATTGCGCAACGAATGGCAACACCTGCGGCTCCGCGCGCAATGATGCGAAGCAGCTTAGGTTAGAGACGCGACGGTAGGCACCCCAGAGGCACCGGCAACAGTCACCAACGCCGCGCGCGTTCGGTGCGAACGCGGGCATCGTTTTAACGTTTAGTTCCATATTAAAAATATAGCACCAATCAAGTATGCTATTGAGATCGACCTGAAGCGAGTGAATATCGGAATCGTTAGTTATTTTACAATAAAGCACAGAGTCATCAGCAAATAAACAAATTCTGGAGGTAATAGCATTAGGTAAGTCATTGTTTACAAATTAAGAATAGCAGGGGCCCAGTACTGACCCTTGGGGAACGCCAGAGCCAACTGGTGCAGTAGGGCAATTAGTGTCATTAGTGCTGACGAATTGAACACAAGAAGAAAGAAATGCACGAATCCAGTTTAGAACTGCAGGGTAAATTTTTAGAACACTTAGTTTGTACAAAAGCAGCGAATGGTTAACTTTATCGAACGCTTTAGCAAAGTCAGGCAATATGCAGTCAGTTGAAAACGCGCAGTCCTAATTGCAGTGCAAGTCTTTAGTGCAGGAAAGTAGTTGAGTATCACAAGAGAAAAACTCGGAAGCCATGCTGAGCTAAAGAGAAGTAACTGTTATCCTCGAGAAAATTAACAAGATGAGTAAATATTATATGTTCTATTATTTTGCACGGTATCGATGTGAGAGATATGGATCGATAGATAGATAGATGGATTCTGTTTCTCACCCGCTTTATGTACAGGTATGACCACTGCAGTCCTCCAGTCTTTAGGTATGACGTAATAGTTCAGCGGAAATCCGCTAGGTGGAGATAAGTAATTAAAGGGAAACTGAGACATCCAGCCCAAATGTAGCAATTTGCTACAATGGAAACCCAACCGGGTTCCTCGAAAGAAAGCCTCGCAGTTGAAGAAAAATTCGTCCTGGTCCGGGACTCGAACCCGGGACCACCGCCTTTCCGGGGCAGCCGCTCTACCATCTGAGCTAACCAGGCGGCTAGCAGATGGCAGGGCGAAGTCGAATTTGTCGACAACTCGAAGCAAACGCAAGTGCATGACGTAATAGTTCAGCGGAACTCCGCTAGGTGGAGATAAGTAATTAAAGAGAAACTACTTATCTCCACCTAGCGGATTTCCGCTGAACTATTACGTCATACACTTGCCTTTGCTTCGAGTTGTCGACAAATTCGATTTCGCCCTGCCATCTGCTAGCCGCCTGGTTAGCTCAGATGGTAGAGCGGCTGCCCCGGAAAGGCGGTGGTCCCGGGTTCGAGTCCCGGACCAGGACGAATTTTTCTTCAACTGCGAGGCTTTCTTTCGAGGAACCCGGTTGGGTTTCCATTGTAGCAAATTGCTACATTTGGGTGGATGTCTCAGTTTCCCTTTAATTACTTATCTCCACCTAGAGGATTTCCACTGAACTATTACGTCATACACTTGCCTTTGCTTCGAGTTGTCGACAAGTTCGACTTCGCCCTGCCATCTGCTAGCCGCCTGGTTAGCTCAGATGGTAGAGCGGCTGCCCTGCAAAGGCGGTGGTCCCGGGTTCGAGTCCCGGACCAGGACGAATTTTTCTTCAACTGGGAGGCTTTCTTTCGAGGAAACCGGTTGGGTTTCCATTGTAGCAAATTGCTACATTTGGGGTGGATGTCTCAGTTTCCCTTTAATTACTTCTCTCCACCTAGCGGATTTCCGCTGAACTATTACGTCATTCACTTGCCTTTGCTTCGAGTTGTCTACAAATTCGACTTCGCCCTACCATCTGCTAGCCGCCTGGTTAGCTCAGATGGTAGAGCGGCTGCCCCGGAAAGGCGGTGGTCCCGGGTTCGAGTCCCGGACCAGGAGGAATTTTTCTTCAACTGCGAGGCTTTCTTTCGAGGAACCCGGTTGGGTTTCCATTGTAGCAAATTACTACATTTGGGGTGGATGCCTCAGTTTCCCTTTAATTACTTCTCTCCACCTAGCGGATTTCCGCTGAACTATTACGTCATTCACTTGCCTTTCCTTCGAGTTGTCGACAAATTCGACTTCGCCCTGCCATCTGCTAGCCGCCTGGTTAGCTCAGATGGTAGAGCGGCTGCCCCGAAAAGGCGGTGGTCCCGGGTTCGAGTCCCGGACCAGGACGAATTTTTCTTCAACTGCGAGGCTTTCTTTCGAGGAACCCGGTTGGGTTTTCATTGTAGCAAATTGCTACGTTTGGGTGGATGTCTCAGTTTCCCTTTAATTACTTATCTCCACCTAGCGGATTTCCGCTGAACTATTACGTCATACACTTGCCTTTCCTTCGAGTTGTCGACAAATTCGACTTCGCCCTGCCATCTGCTAGCCGCCTGGTTAGCTCAGATGGTAGAGCGGCTGCCCCGGAAAGGCGGTGGTCCCGGGTTCGAGTCCCGGACCAGGACGAATTTTTCTTCAACTGCGAGGCTTTCTTTCGAGGAACCGGGTTGGGTTTCCATTGTAGCAAATTGCTACATTTGGGTGGATGTCTCAGTTTCCCTTTAAGTCTTTAGGTAGTATATTATTCTGATAGGATTGTGAGAAGGTGCATGTCTGGATGATCGAAGTATATTTTTTGGTATTCCGTAAAAAATTTGCTATTAATGCCGTCAATTCCGCTAGAAAATTTTAGTCTCAAATTGTCGATAATCGGTATGACGCCGTGCGAGTCGAACACGATAGGATCCATAGCGAAATGATTGTGCAATTGATGCTCGGGCCGTTGGGTGTTGTTGGGGAAAGAAAATGATTTCACAAAAGTATCGTTTAGTACCATAGCACAAAGAAGGTCGGGAACAGGATCGCCGGTGGGTGAGAGCACTGACATTTTATTGGTGTCGCCTGCTTTAATTATACTCCAGAAACGTTTTGGATGAGTCTTGAGAATGTTCGGAAGGGTTACATTAAAAAAGGATGATTTAGTAGACTTTAGTGCTCGTTTATTAGGAGCAAATAATGCGTGTGGTGTATGCTTTAAGAACGCTTCAAAGATTAATTTCTTTTTGAGTGCTCAACGGTGGTTGCGAGGAGAAATGGCGGACGTAAACAGCTGTTTGCAGCTGGTCGTTGAGCGCTGTGTCTTTCATGTCCTTGTCGTTCTGCCTGCGCTACAACAAACTACAAGAGGAGCTATCAACGAGCCGGTCCTTGTCGCCTATTCGGTTGCAGCGAAGTCGTCAACGCCCCGCGCTACCCGCGCTTAACTACGTCAGCCTCTCGATAAAGGCTGCTGCGGCGTCGCAATTGCGGTTCCTGTTCCTAGCAACCCGAAAGCTCACGTCTTCCCCTGAAGGAAGCCACAATTTATCTGTGTGTGCAACGGTATTTGGGTTGTTAATCTTAGCGCCAGCCTGGTTCGTCCATGTTGTGTAATTATGTACAGAAGTTCTCTCTAGATATCTCGAAAGGTGTAAAAGCTGACAGCACAATTCTTCGGAGCTGCAGTCACTTGTATAGGTAGCATCATAGTAATCTAACACACAAGGGCGTCGTCTACTTTCTCGTCCTCTGTCTCGCACGGTTAGTGTGCTGTGAATCAAGAAGCTTAAGTCAATACGCTGCAGTACGTAGCGCAGCGGCGTAGCCCCACGGAAAACATAAAATACTTTGTTGTGAGTAGGTGTGTTTGCTTAATAACAAAATGGAACGCTAAAATTCTGTATTCGTAGTAGCAAGCGTAAGAAGCTATCGAAATTACCCGCCAATAGCATTCGTGTGCTTCTACCTGCTTCAGAACATTATCTTAAAAGTGGGACTGAAAACCCCCGATAACCAACAACATATGCAACTGGTTCCTTTCCTGGCAATGAAAGCCCGCATCCCAATCTGTTAAGCTAGTCATGTACTTAACCTGTATTAGACCAATGTTAGAGCATGCTAACTGGAGCCATTTGAAGCTAGCTTATTTGACCAAAATAAGCAAGTGCAAGGAAAGCGTCAAGGTACAATCTAATCTGGTATTCCCGATCGGAGTGCATTAGCAAAACTTTATGCCTCCTTGAATTACCCAATGCTGAAAACTGCACTCGTCCTGTGTTCGTTTTCGTCCCTGTGTTGTTCTAGCGCTATGTATCCCAGTTTACGATTGAACTACCAACACGGCCAAACTTCTTCCCTGCTGATAACATGGGAAGTTGATTCTATTTCTTGCTGTTGAAAATCTGCTTGAATGTCAATAACATACTACATATGTTCTGAGGGAAAGTGAGGTGCACTGACAATATACCTAAGGTTTTGTATGAGCTTTCTTCAAGAACGAGAATCATATGAAACTATTTACCTTTGCAAGTCTTACAATTCAAACATTGACAGTTTTTTTTAGGAGGCCTAATTATTTTTTTAAGATATAGGCGATAAAAATCAGCAGCCCTTCCCCGGTCGAGAAAATGGGGGTACGCGAAGCTTGTCGTGTATCTGACCTTCGTGATGATTTTCCTTCTCTCTCTTTCTCTATCTCTTTCTTTTCTCTCTATCTCTCTTTCTCTCTCTTTCTTTCTCTCTTTCTTTCTCTCTATCTCTCTTTCTCTCTATATCTCTTTCTCTCTCTTTCTTTCTTTCTCTCTGTCTTTATTTTTCTCTCTATCTATCTTTCTCTCTTTCTTTCTTTTTCTCTCATTCTCTTATCTTTCTCTCTCTCTCTTTCTTTTTCTATCTATCTCTCTTTCTCCCTATCTATATTTCCCTTTTTCTTTTTTTCTCTCTTTTTCTCTCTATTACTCTTTCTCTCTATCTCTCCTCTATATCTTTCTCTCTCTTTCTTTTTCTCTCTCTCTTTCTCTCTATCTCTGTTTCTCTCACTCTTTCTTTTTCTCCCTATCTCTCCCTCTCTTTCTTTCTTTCTCTCTCTATCTCTCTTTCTCTCTATCTTTCTCTCTATCTTTCTCTCTCTCTTTCTTTTTCTCCCTCTCTCTTTCTTTCGTTTTCTCTTTATATTTCTATCTCTCTTTCTCTCTATCTCTCCTCTCTATCTAGCTTTTTCTCTCTTTCTTGTTCTTTCTATCTTTCTCTCTCTCTTTCTTTTTCTCTCTATCTTTCTCTCTTTCCTTTTCTCCCTACACCTCTTTCTCTCTCTTTATTTCTTTCTCTCTGTGTTTCTATTTCTCTCTATCTCTCTCTCTCTGTTTCTTTTTCTCTCTATCTCTCTTTCTCCTATCTTTCTCTCTATCTCTCTTTCCCTCTATCTATCTTTCTCTCTTTCTTTTTCTCTCTATATCTCTTTCTCTCTTTCTTTCTTTCTCTCTTTATTTCTTTCTCTCTGTCTTTCTTTTTCTCTCTATCTCTCTTTCTCCCCATCTATATTTCTCTTTTTCTTTTTCTCTCTCTTTTTCTCTCTATCTCTCTTTCTCTCTATCTCTCCTCTATATCTTTCTCTCTTTCTTTGTCTCTCTATCTCTCTTCTCTCTATCTCTCTTTCTCTCTCTCTTTCCTTTTCTCTCTATCTCTCTCTTTCTCGCTCTCTTTCTTTTTCTCTCTATCTCTATTTCTCTCTATCTCTCTATCTTCCTCTCTTTATTTCTATCTTTCGCTCTCTGTATTTTTTTCTCTCTATCTCTTTCTCTCTCTCTTCCTTTCTCTCTATCTCTCTATCTCTCCTCTCTATCTATCTTTTCTCTCTTTCTTTTTCGGTCCATCTTTCTCTCTTTCTTTCTTTTTCTCTCTATCTCTCTATCTCTCTTTCTCTCACTCTTTCTTTTTCTCTCTCTTTCTTTCTTTCTCTCTGTCTTTCTTTTTCTCTCTATATCTTTCTCTCTCTCTATCTCTCTTTTTCTTTCTTTTTCTCTCTCTCTTTATTTCTTTCTCTCTCCTAATTTTTCTTTTTTGTCCCTGCTATGTGCCATTGAGCTTCGACCCTTTCTGCACGATCGCCAGGATCGGCCCACTTTTCAGCGTGACACCACCACCACCACCACCGCCGACACTTACGAGTCTATAAAGTTTCGCTTAAAAAACGCTTAATCTTGCACTCGGCCGCGCAACGCTTGAAACAGCGAGGCTGGGCGATCGTAGCCCAGCATTTTCCGGAAGTGCGCGCGAACTTTTCATCTTATTACTCATGATGATGATAATTTCTTTTCGTGCGTCTCGGACTTACGGCCGTCACAGCCCGTTGCATAGCCCAGCTTGCAACACCGACACCACGTTGCAATGCCGACAACGCGTTCCAGCAAACCCGCTCCGTGAATGCGTCTCTCTCTCTCATAGCGCGCAAAACCTCTTCACCTCGCAGAGCACGAGCGTGCGAACGCGCCCGCTGTGGACGACGACGCTCGAACGCAATCGCATAAATGCATGTTCTGCAAGCGTGGCTCTAGTGGATACAACGCTAGCCTTGGGCTCACGTTGCAGCGCAGCCTCCTCCTTATAGAATTGGGATCAAATACATGAATAATAACTACATTGCCACTGCCATTTTATATTAGATGCTACAAACGAATTATTGAACGCTAAGCACTGTCAAGTAAAATAGGTATTTTTTCATAAATTAATATACTTGTATGTCCAAAATATTGTGACCGAAATAACTGATATCAATGCTTCCGCGCTTTTTTTGTCTATTTAATAAGTAAAGAAAATATCACACGAAATTTACAACTATATCAGTTAGAAACTCAGTGCATGCAGCTGATATGAAAAACGTAAAGGCCTTGAAATGAACAAGTTGAGGACAAATATTTTGATGAATCTTTGTCATCCAAAAATCTTGTTTACATTTTTGTACATATGCAACGGCCAGGGAAAAACCTCAATGACGCGGTTCTTCGTTGCAATAGGTTGCGCAGGAGCAGCTGTTACCGGTCGTATATTGTAATTAGACCGATATTATAGTCGCAAAAGTCAGTACATATAAAAAGCAGTTCTGCAAAATATACATTCGAAATGCGAAGATAGAATGAAATATACAAATACGAAAATAAGCCTTTATAAAGAGCAAGAAAGTGTCGCTGGAAACAAAGTTCACTGTTTGTATACACAAAACCTCGCAGCAAGATATTTAAATATGTATATAAGTATCCGATAAATCTACCTGTTTAAGCAAGCGTCACTGCATGTACGCGTATATAATCAGTCAAACAAGACAAATAAAATGTTGCGCTGTCACAGAAAGTAAACTTTACGCATAGAAAGAGAGACCATCCAGGCAAGAACAAAACCGTAATCGCAGAAATCGCGATATGTACTAAGGCATTGCGGTGGTCGCGACAGCACCATATGGGTAGAATAATAGAGGAATAATGCAAACATCAGTACAAAAATGTGTAATTTAACTGCCTGCAGAGCGGCAACATATATTCTGCACCCAATGTTAAAGAAGGGTATTGCTTCGGTTCAAAGAAGAAGTAAAATCAGGTAGATAAATAGGAAAGAAAAGCTCAAACGAAAGCCACAGATGATGCGGCAAGTTTAACTACTCAATATCTGATTGTGTTTGTTGGGAAGGTCGGTCAAAATGGGTATTGGTGTCGTCGTAATTTTTGTATTCGCATGATAATTTTGATCATGATGCTAACTGTTCGAATAAACGGCGAAAATTTTTGTGGTTTTAAAAGCTAATGAACAGTCATACGTTTTCATAATTACGAGTTTTGTGGACCGAGAAGGAACAGAGCTTTTTACATGCATTGATTTTTGCTGCTTCGCTATCTAAAGGACAAACTTCGCTCGGCGGGGAAGTTGCCGACGTCTCTGTGGCGTATAGAGGCGCCAGCCTAACGATGCGTTTCTCAGACATTGTAGATCGCAAGTAGTTTTTTAGTAATCTCATGTCAAAAAATATTCTCGCTGCGCTGACCATGGCCACTGGAAGTATGACTAGAATCTGCAGCAGTTTGTACACATTTACATAGAACCTGCAATCGTAATGAGAGAGGGCATCTATTCCGGTGCTAAAACCTAAAAGCACTCCTTCGATGTCGTTGGCGTCCTTGTTTAGGTACCTTGCACAAACAGTAAGCTGTTCGATTCTAGCAATATCCTTCGTTTCGTCAGCAAGTATGAAGAAGCAGCCTGCAGCGTTTACTTTTGAATCTATGCTTTCTTTGATAATATCACCGGAAATTTCTATAATTTGGTTTGTACATCTGGCATGCCACAAACGCTGGTAGTCTAACCAAGGTTAGCACAGTACCAAGAACGCAGTTGCTTGCCGACGCCGAACGCGTTGGCGACATTTCGTGTGACTGGCACTGGGCGCGTGGGCCCCTACGAGCGACAGTGTTCCTGGCATGCCACAAACGCTGGAAGGCTAACCAAGGTTGGCACAGTGCCAAGAACGCTGTTGCTTGTTGAGGCCGAACGCGTTGGAGGCTAGTCGCTCCATATCAATCGGCCAGCTTCGCTGTGTCTTGAGCTTTGCGCGGCCTAGTGCAAGCTTTCGCCTTGTATTGCGATAGCAATTATATGGACACTTCAAGCGGATTTCTGCCGTCGCCGTGAGGTTCCGTATTAATTCCAAGGGCGATAAAATCATCGCCGCGCGCCGTGTGCGCCACTGAAAGCTCGAGGGGGACGCGCGCTATCACGGAGAGCGAACGCACGGCGGAAAGCAAACGCGACTTCCGTCGCGCGAAAGGCCGTCGGGGTATGAGAAGGAGGGAGGCGCTGTGCTGTGGCACCAAATGCGTATCATGCCAGCGGACGCCAGGGGAACTGGCCACTCAATCTCCCACGCGAAAGGAGGAAAGCGGGAACGAAGCGCGAGAGGTAGGGGGGGAAGGGCAGCTTCTACTCTGCCAACAACTCCGCTTGTACTTTGCCGGCCTGCGGCGGTCACCAGCACCGACTCAAAAAAGCAATCTCCACGCGGCTCTGACCTGTGTACGCGCTGTGCATTCGCCGCTCAGTTTCCGTTGAAGCGATAGACCGCACGAACCTTCGCTCGCTGCGGCGGCTGCTCTTGCTGCCAGCGTTTTGACAGTGGTTGTCTGAGGTCATTGAGTGTGATCTATTCATGTTTGCTTGTGCGCGCTGACACAACGCTTGTTAATTCAGTCAGCGAATGTGTCCCAGTTTATGCAGCCGTTAAAACTACTATCCCTACTCCGAATAGCTCTCCACTAATTTGCTGTCGCAATTGATGCTTCGCTTTTCGGGCGAAACTGCGACATTTTTTTCCTGGCTCAGCGCGCCGCGGAGAGAAGAGAGGCGGGGGTCGGGAAGGGAGGGAACTGGCGAGGAGGCGACCGCGTCCGTATGCGCCGTGCCGTTCTCCTCCGCCCTCCTGGGTGCCATGGTTACGGCGCGGCTGTTTCTTGATACGAAGCACAAATTGCGGCGGGATAAACAGCTTCCCTGTTAATAGTCATAATTGGAACTACATAATTCCCACCATAGTACACCTTCGCTGGTCTTCCATCTCCACCTCAGTGGAAGGGCTCACACTTCTTTCTATTTTTTGTTGTTTGCAATAGGTGGCGGCCAACTGATTACCTGTGTTCATGTATTTGCTGGTAGTAACATATCGCAGTATTTTAAGAAACTACTTCGCCTTAAACATCCTTGCCTTTCCTTGCTTCCCTCTCTCTACTTCCTGTAAAACACATACAACAATGTGAAAAGCAGGCAAACACCTTGTTTTTATAAGCAGTAGATAACACATAACAAAATCCGATCAAAATAGCGCAGTGAAGTCGGCCGGTTACATCCCTTCCTGTGAATGATAGCATCTTTTCAAGTGTGGACGGTTTTTGCGTGTCCACAGCTCATAAAGTGTGCAGACCCATCACGAGGCATAGGCCGTGCCAAACAAGATGGAGGCAATGTTGCGACATTTCGGCAATTACATGTATTACTGCATAAACACGTATAACCATATCCCATCATTACTCAGCCGAGCTTGCTGTGACTGATATTCACCTCAATTCTACTCATCCGAGCTTGCTGTGACTCATATTCACAAAGATTCTGCTTAGCCGAGCTTGCTCCGCGTCATATTCACCAAAGTTATACACATCTGAGCTTGCTCTGACTCATATTCATCAAAATGCTACTCGGCCTAGCTTGCTCTGAGTCATACGAGCTGTGTTGAAAAAGTAACTGAACTTCTGCTATAACATCTTTGTTTGTTATTGTACAACATTTTAGGCACTGTCCCCCTCAAAGTAGTCCCCTCTACTGGTAGTTCCCATCGTTTCATCAATTTATGGAAAGCCTCCTGCAACGCACTTTCTGGGATGGCATGCAGGTCTCATATCGCATTGTCCTGAATGTCCTGTGTGGTGTAGAAAGGACGTCCTTTCAACGTGATTTTATGTTTGGAAAACAGGAAAAAGTCTTCTAGGGCTAGGTCTAGAGAATACAGTGGATTGGACACAACGGAAGTGTGATGTTTTGCTGTCCGAATCTGTCATCCGAACCGTGGTCAAGGTTTTGAGGTGAAGGGTAGAAACCATGAACGGTGGCGGTCGGGGCCATGGTCAAGGTCCGGCCGATGGGCAATTCGCGTGTTTACCAGGCGGCGAGCCCCCGGACCTTCCTGTGCATAAGACGGTGAAACACAGGTGACATTCTAGGAACGGTCGGCATATCCATATCGCATGAGTACTTCTTCCAAAACCCGATCGGTCCCTGAAAAGCGGCCACACCGAAGAAAGCAAAACTCGAACTGATTATGATCACTTTCCACGTTTCCTGATTATCCACTCTCTTGTAGACAATGTCCGTTTTTGTTATCGCTAGGACCCTTGAGAAAATGATAGGAAAAATACTATCAAGCAAAGAAACTGTCATCCGGTGATCTTCTTGTTGAAGTGTCACAGAAAGATCCTTCCGATATTCTCCTCAAGCAAAAGCAGTTCGCTCACTTGCTGGTGTCCATTACCCCCCACCACAGTCTGAACACAGTTCAAGGCGTTATATGAGAACGTGATCTGACCCTCGAAACATACCCAGACCTCCTCTATGGCTTCCGAGATCAAGGTGTCATCGCCCTACTCCGCATCACCATAAGGCGAAACGGTGAAGATGTAGTGACACCCCATATCGTCTTGACTTTTAATCGTTCCCGCCTACCAGATGCTGTGAAAGCAGAGTTCATTCACTGCAAAGTCCGCCCCTATGTCCCAAACCCCAGAAGATGCTTCAAGTGCCAAAAGTACGGACACGGATTCAACACGTCAAGCAAAGCTCACCTGTGCAATGTGTGGTGCTCACGAGCACCCAACCGAAAGCTGCAGTGCCACTCAAACAGAATGCCCCAACTGTCACGGGCCGCACGCTGCGTACTCGCGAACTTGTGAAATGTTCCAGAACGAGAAAAAAAGCTTTCAAATCAAAGTAACGGAAAACATCACATTCCCTGAAGCCCTGAAGAAGCTCTTGCTTCTCTCCGCGAGATCCTGCGTTGACGCAGAGCGCCGGGGAGCCGGGCAGCGTCTAGTTACGGTGGGCACGGAGTACAGCTTTGCCTATGCGCGCTTTTCTCGACCCCCCGTCAAGCAGTCATCGGCTGCACCAACCTTTCAAGTCCCAGAGGTCAATTTCGCACACACCTCTAGAACAACACAGACAACCGAGAGAGAGTCTACCCCTCTTGACAAACCCTCATCCGCTTCCGAGTCTCCGCCGGAAGCAATGGAAGTGACCCCAGGATCCTCAGTGTCTCTGACGCTGAGAGTCCCCCAGAGAGAGGCGGAGTTTTCTAGACCGCCTCAAACAGAAGAAACATCCGCCAGTCAAGCCGCCTAATAAAGGCGGTGACATTTGATAACCCGTCCCCTTCTCACTCACAAAAATGGCTGTTGAGTAGCCCTCGGCACTGGAACTGCCGAGCGCTACTCAAGAATGTGGATGACATGTACGAAACACTTGCACAATACCAACCAAACATACTTTGCCTACAGGAAACACACTTAAACCCAACACGCACAAACTTTCTAAAAGAATATGCAGTATAACGGAAAGACAGGCAAGGCAGTGGCGTCGCTATTGTCGTGAAGAAAACAATTCCCTGCCAGATTATCACTGTGGTTACCGATTTAGAGGCAGTGGCACTACGAGCCCTAACTTTTGGGAGAATATTATCTGTGTTTTCCCTATATATTCTTCCGGACCATCACCTCTGCGTGGGATAATATTGAAAAACTTATTCACCAGCTCCCGGATCCATTCATGTTGGTTGAAGATTTCAATGCACACCATCCACTATGGGGATGTTCAAGAGATGATTCCCGAGGTGCGCTAATCGAAAAATTTCTATTTTCCTCCGGTTCCTGTATATTTAATAAAAAAGAGCCAGCATACTTTATATTGTCACGTAGTGGTGACGCTGAAGTAAACAGTCATAAAACTGTGTATTACGAAACTGATTCTTTATTGGGCGAACCTGTGCCCACCAAAAGCAAGCTACACTCGAAGCACAACGAAAGCGGCGAACAGAGTCGGCGATCGTCGAAATCTGATCAGCGGCGAAACGTGTCGGCTTTTATACGTGAGTCATCGAAGGTTACAGATGAATCCCTGGTGTCCGCGTGTCTTCCAGAAAGTTCTAGACAATAGGTGACCCGTAAAGTAGCGAGGGATTGTGGGATGCGCCGTCTGTTAGCTGCTTCCGGTTCGAGTCAGCGCAACCGCCGCCACCGCTTCGCCGTTGAATTCCATTGTTGCGCTTGCAGTCCGTTCTTCTTTCGGGGGTTTTACGTGCCAAAACAAGTTCTGATTATGAGGCACGCCGTAGTGGAGGGCTCCGGATAAATTTTTACCATCTGGGGGTGTTTAACGTGCACTACAACGCAAGCACACGGGCGTTTTCGATTTCGCCTACATTGTAATGCGGCCCCCGTGGCCGGTATTCGATCCCGCGAGCTCGTGCTCAGCAGCGCAATGCCTTAGCTGACTCAGCCACTTGCGCTTGCAGTCAGGCTTTGTACCACTCGAAGATTAGCCGGTTGCAGTTGCCTAGCAAAACCATCGTCGGCTGTACGTTCAGCCGTTGGCTGCTCAAATTCCAGCGTTAAAGGTGAACGCATGCAATTACTGCCTTGCAGCAACCCTTGCTGAGTCAGTTGTGCACAAGCATCAGAGGATTGGCTGCCACTTCCAAAACTGTAACAAGGCAGAGACCATCCGCGAACAAAAAGAAAATGAACGTACAGTGCCACTTATCAGGGGGCGATTAGCTGTGTAAGGGCCAACACGGAATGATTCCCAAAGATATTTCTTTCTCTAACACATTGGCTCAGTCAACCAGAACTATCGCAGTACTCGCATGCACATATAGAGGTATTATGAAACGAGGTTTTACCGCGAGAATTTAAGCGGGACACAGCGAGATACATACATAATACTTGTAGCCAACTAGTCCTCCTTAGCTCCTTCAGCACAGATAGATATAATGCGCAGCCGTACGGCGATACGGCTTTTGTCGACAAAAAAAAAAAAAAAAAGCGAGAACGTCTAACTACGTACCACTTCAAATGAACCTAGAATTTCGACCGAGAAATGCCGTGGACAACGCGCAAAGTTATCATTTTCAGCGCTAGCTGCGCCATTATACCGACGATATCGGTTTCTAGCTACGATCACAGAACAGCTTGCACCGCTGTAGCCATCGCCTCAGCACACGATTTTCTAAGTCATGCTTCTATACGCTTGATAAATTACCGGATAACGAAAACTTTTTCACCTGTCTGACTGATCCGCAGGCACAGCAGTCAGTGACGGTGCGTCCAAGCAACAGCAAAGGTCGTAGAGCTAAACCTGTCAGAAACAAAAAAGGCCGCCGAAACGAAAATCAGAGTTCATTTATGAATAAAAGCGTATCCTTGCATTTCTTGGCACGTCATTGTCGCGCCCAGAGTTAACTAAACCCTAGAAATCAGCTGCATGAATAGTACGACATTTATGGTCGACAAAGCGGACGGAAAGCTTCGCACGACTGACAGCTGAAACCGCGTAGAAAAACACGTGCGCCGGGCATGCCGCCGATGCCGCCGCGTCGTCCGTCGAACCGGAACCTGCTAGCAGACGGCGCGCCCCACAATTCCCCGCGATTTCTCGTTTTACGGGTCACCTATTCGCATCGCTCATACAATGAGATTACGTGAGCGTCGGTGACCACGGAGGACGGATAGAAGCATCGAAAACGTTCGAGAAGCTTCCAATGCAGGCGCGTCCTGCGCCGAGCGATAACGTTTAACATTTGTTAGCCGGTGGAAAGCGGCCACCGGAGAAAGATAAACATGTATACGTGGCAATGTCCTCCCCTTAAAAAGCATCGTCCCGATGCTACAAACACGAAAGCAAAAACAAAACCACGCGTACAGCAAGGAAAAAAAGCAATAAAACACAGGACCTAAGTTCGTCAGCGGGCGTAGAAATGCTTAAAGACGCACCATGTGGATGACCTCAGGTCGTGCGCGGCGCCGCTGTGATTGCGAAATGCCGTCTAGCACGACCTCATAGTCCAGTGCGCCAATACGTCGGATGATCTTATATGGTCCGAAATAGCGACGTAACAGTTTCTCGCTAAGTCCTCGTCGGCGTACCGGAATCCAGACACAAACACGGTCGCCGGGCTGGTACTCGACGTAGCGTCGCCGAAGATTGTAGAGTCGGCTGTCGGTCCTCTGCTGGCTCTTGATGCGCAGGAGGGCGAGCTGTCGACCTTCTTCGGCACGCTGCAAATAAGTGGCAACGTCGAGATTTTCTTCCTTGGTGACGTCCGGTAGCATGGCGTCACGCGTCGTTGCCGGGTTCCTTCCGTAGACGACGTTAAACGGCGCCATGTGCGTCGTTTATTGCACGGCAGTGTTGTATGCAAAGGTCACGTACGGAAGGATGGCATCCCACGTCTTGTGTTCGACGTCAACGTAGTGCTTTGCCAGCATGTCGGCGATGGTCTTATTTAGGCGCTCGGTGAGGCCATTCGTCTGCGGGTGGTAGGCGGTGGTCCGGTGATGGCTTGTCTGGCTGTATCGTAGGATGGCTTGAGTTAGTTCTGCCGTAAAGGCCGTACCTCTGTCGGTGATGAGGATTTCTGGGGCACCGTGACGCCGGAGGATGTTCTCAACGAAGAATCGGGCTACCTCGGTGGCACTGCCTTTAGGCAAGGCTTTTGTTTCGGCGTAGCGGGTGAGGTAGTCTGTAGCCACGACGATCCATTTATTCCCGGACGTCGATGTCAGAAAAGGCCCCAGTAAGTCCATCCCGATCTGCTGGAATGGTCGGCGAGGTGGTTCGATCGGTTGTAGAAGGCCGGCTGGCCTTGTCGGCGGTGTTTTGCGTCGCTGACAGTGTCGGCATGTCCTAACTCAATGGCCGACGTCGTCAGAGAGGCGAGGCCAGTAGTATTTTTCTTGTACCCTCGCGAGCGTGCGGGAAAAATCGATGTGTCCAGCCGTTGGGTCGTCATGGGGAGCTTGGAGAACATCTGGACGCAATGCTGAGGGTACCACGAGGAGGTAGTTCGCTCGTAGAGGCGAAAAGTTCTTCTTTAGGAGAATGTCGTTTTGGAAGAAAAACGAAGCCAATTCTCGCCTGAACACCTTCGGCACAGTGACGGTCTTGCCTTCCAGGTAGTCTACAAGGCTCTTTAGTTCCGGGTCGGCTCGCTGTTGTTCGGCGAATTCGTCGCCACTGATGGGTCCCAAGAAAGTGTCGTCATCCTGGTCATCCTGTGGCGGCGGTTCGACGGGGGCGCGAGACAAGCAGTCGGCGTCAGAGTGATTTCGCCCGGACATGTAAACGACGGTAATATCGAATGCTTGAAGTCTCAGACTCCATCGTGCGAGACAACCTGAAGGAGCCTTGAAGTTAGCTAGCCAACACAAGGCGTGGTGGTCGCTCACAACTTTGAAGGGCCTGCCATAGAGTGAGGGGCGAAGCTTTGATGTAGCCCAGATGATGGCGAGGCACTCCTTTTCGGTTGTGGAATAATTTGTTTCCGCCTTCGACAGCGACCGGCTAGCGTAACTTACAACCCTTTCTAGTCCGTCAGTCCTCTGCACAAGCACGGCGCCGAGTCCTACACTGCTTGCGTCGGTGTGCACTTCAGTATCGGCGTTTTCATCGAAATGTGCAAGTATTGGCGGTGATTGCAGGCGTCGCTTTAGTTCTTCAAAAGCTTCGACTTGCGGCGTATCCCACTTGAATTCAACGTCGGCCTTCGTGAGGTACGTCAGTGACTCAGCGATCCACGAAAAGTCCTTGACGAAGCGCCTGTAATAGGCGCACAGTTCAAGAAATCTACCGACTGCCTTTTCGGCGGGCGGAGGAAAGTCAGCGATGGCCGTAGTTTTCTGTGGATCATGGCACACTCCAGACCTATTGATGACGTGGCCCAAAAATAAGAGCTCCTCGTATGCGCAGCGGCACTTTTATGGCTTTAACGTGAGTCCGGAGGCCTTGATTGCTTGAAGAACTATTTCAAGGCGCCGGAGGTATTTCTCGAAGCTTGAGGCAAACACAACGACGTCGCCCAAATAGACGAGGCAAGTCTGCCACTTCAAGCCTATCCATGACACGTTGGAAAGTCGCAGGTGCCGAGCAAAGACCAAATGGCATGACCTTGAACTCGAACAGTCCGTCTGGTGTTATAAGGCAGTTTTCTCCCGGTCCCTTTCGTCGACTTCGATTTGCCAGTAGCCGGTTTTGAGGTCCATCGACGAAAAATACTTTGCGTTGTAGAGTCGATCCAAGGCGTCGTCAATCCCTGGGAGAGGGTATACGTCCTTCTTCGTGATTTTCTTGAGGCGACGATAATCGACACAGAAACGTAGAGTTCCATCCTTCTGCACTAACACCACGGGGGACGCCCACCGACTCTTGGACGGCTGGATGATGTCGTCGCGTAGCATTTCGTCGACCTGTTGCCTTATGGCTTCGCGTTCGCGCGCCGGAACTTGGTACGGACTCTGACGGAGTGGGCGGACGTATTTGTTGGCTATGATGCGGTGCTTGGCGACAGGGGTTTGTCGAAGTTTTGACGACGAGAAGCAGTCCTTGTATTGCAGGAGCAGAGCTTTTAGCTGTTCTTTCTAATGCCTGGAAAGGTTCTGATTGACGTCGAAAGTTGGTTCAGGTACTACAGTCGTCGTTGCAGGTGCACTAGAATCCGTGAAGGCGAAAGCACTGCTGGCTATTTCGTCGATGTAGGCCACCGTGGTGCCTTTGTCGACACCACGTATTCGGGGCTGAAGTTCGTGAGCATCACTCTTGCTTTCCCTTCACGTAGCTCAGCTATGCCTCTAGCGACGCAAATTTCATGGTCGAGCAGTAAGTGATGATCGCCCTCGATGACTCCCTCCATGTCTGCAGGCACTTCGGCACCGACGGAAATCACTACGCTGGAGCGAGGCGGAACGGTGACTTGTTCTTCTAGCACATTCAAGGCATGGTAACTGATGTTTGTATCTGGTGGTATCGCGTTGTACGTTGAAAGCGTTATCGACTTGGACCTCAAGTCGATGACTGCACCGTGTTGATTTAGAAAGTCCATGCCTAGGATGACATCCCTGGAGCAGTGCTGAGGGATTACGAAGCTCGCCGGGTAAGTGCGGTTGTTTACCGTGACTCGCGCTGTGCAGATTCCAACCGGCGTTATTAGACGGCCTCCCGCTGTGCGGATATCGGGTCCTTGCCAGGCCGTCTTCAGCTTCTTTAACTTGGCGGCGAACGCGCCACTGAAGACGGAATAGTCGGCGCCAATGTCGACGCGAGCGGTGACGTTATGACCATCGATGAGCACGTCTAGATCGGTAGACCGTCGTCTGGCGTTGCGGTTAATTCGTGGCGTCGGATCACGGCTGCGTCGGCTTGCTCTGATGCTGCTACGTCGCGTCGGAAGATCTTCTTTCGGCGGCGAAGTGCTGTCAAGGCTGTTGCTAGGCGGCGTGCTGATATCTCGTCGTGATGAATCGCGAATCGTCGTCGTCAGCGGCGTCGGAGGATCTTCGGCATTGCGTCGTACAGCAACCACACCTCCATCGGTTGCTGCCTTTAGTTTCCCGGGTAAGGGCTGGGAGATCGGCCCCGGGAGGGACCGATGTACTCACGGCGATGCGGCGAGATGTAGCGGCCTGGTGACGGCGAGCGTGAGGGTCGTCGTGGCTGCCACTGGGCTCCGGCGAGGTAGTCGGCAAAGTCGCGCGGTCCTTCACCTCGCACTGAAGGCGGCGCGTTGGCGGCGAACCCTCGTAGGCCCATCTCGCGTTATGGGCATCGGCGGTAGACATGGCCGGCTTCCCCGCAGTGATAGCAGAGCGGGTGGTGGTCGAGGGCGCGCCAAATGTCTGTCTTCATTTGGTAGCTGCGCTGGGAGACGGGAGGGCGTGCTGGCGGCAGCGGCGGTGGACGACGGAACTGCGGCGTTACGGGACCCTGGCGCGATCGCGGAGGGGGCCTTGACGACGGGCGACTGCGGCGTAGGTCATCGCTTCCGGCTCGGGTTGCGGCGATTCGGGAAGTCCTAACGATTGCTGGATTTCCTCCCGCACGATATCGGCGATGGAAGCAACTTGAGGCTGCGACGACGGTAGCAACTTCTGCAGCTCTTCGCGTACTATCGCCCTGATGGTGTCTCGTAGGTCGTGGGAGAGTCCTTGGACTTCGGCGTACTGTGGCGTCGAACGGCGATTGTATTGCCGGTTGCGCATGTCCAGTGCTTTCTCGATTGTCATAGCCTCCGAGAGAAAGTCTTGGGCTGTCGTTGGTGGACTCCGCACCAGTCCGGCGAATAGCTCCTGCTTAACTCCTCGCATGAGCAAGCGAACTTTCTTGTCTTCTGGCATAGCGGGGTCGGCGTGCCGTAATAATCGAGTCATTTCTTCAGTGTACATACCGATACTCTCATTTGGGAGCTGTAGACGGTTTTCCAGCAAGGCTGCAGCTCTTTCTTTACGGACGACGCTCGTGAAGGTGTCCAGGAATGCGGCTCGGAAGAGGTCCCAGGTTGTTAGTGCACGCTCCCTATTCTCGAACCAGGTTCTGGCACCGTCTTCAAGCGAGAAGTAAACATGGCGCAGCTTGTCGTCGCAGTCCCACTTGTTGAACGTAGCGACCCGGTCGTATGCCTCCAGCCAGCTTTCGGGGTCTTCACATGGCTATCCGCCGAAAGTCGACGGCTCCCTGGGTTGTTGCATCACGATTGCAGATGTTGGCGCAGGGGCTGTCATGGTAGCTGCTGCCGAGGTCGTGACTTTTGTCCTCTTGGTCTTGTCGGGTAGGGGTTCGTACTCCGGTGGCAGGTTCAATAGCCTACGGCTAAATCGCTGGTCGGGGTAGGCGGCGACGTCTTCTGGACGGTTTGGGCTTGGCTCACGGCTGGACGGGGGGGTCCGGTACAAGGACTTAAAAGCACCTCCACCAGATGTCACGTAGTAGTGACGCTGAAGTAAACAGTCATAAAACTGTGTAGGACGAAACTGATTCTTTATTGGGCGAACCTGTGCCCACCAAAACCAAGCTACACTAGAACCACAACGAAAGCGGCGAACACAGTCAGCGATCGTCGAAATCTGATCAGCGGCGAAACGCGTCCGCTTTTATACGTGAGTCATCGAAGGTTCCAGATTAATCCCTGGTGCCCGCGTCTCTTCCAGAAAGTTCTAGACAATTCGTGTCGCTCATACAATCAGATTACGTGAGCGTCGGTGGCCACAGAGGACGGATAGAAGCATCGATAACGTTCGAGAAGCTTCGAATGCAGGCGCGTCCTTCGCCGAGCGATAACGTTTAACATTTGTTAGGCGGTGGAAAGTGGCCACCGTTGAAAGATAAACATGTATACGTGTCAATATAGCAGACAACACATACACAGCGATAGACCTCGCTATTGGCTCTCCGGTGCTCTTGACAAGCACTGAGCGGGTTGTTATCGATAACCTGTATGGAAGCAACTACTATCCGGTTTGCTTAAAACACACAGGAAACATAAATGTGGGTGTAAATAATCGTAGGAAATTTAAAGAACAGGCTGCTGATTGGAAGAAGTTCCGAGAACTCTCAACACTGCCCAGTTCTTCAATTGTAGACCTAGGTATAGACGAATCACAATCCATGATCACACTGCATATTGTAGAAGCCGCGCAGAAATACATTCCACAGACATCAAACAAAACACAAAACAAACGAAGGCCATGGTGGAATGCGGTGTGGAAGAATGCCCGTGAGAATGAAACCAAAGCATGGTCAAAATTCAGCAGGTATCCTACAGTTGACAATTTAATAGACTTCAAGCGTGCTAAAGCAAATGCAAGGCGTATCCGACGTGCATCCAAACGGGAAAGCTGGCAGTGATTTCTCTCATCTGTAAACTCCTACACAGATACACATAAAGTGTACAACAGACTTAGAGCAATTCAAGGGCGCAGTGCTCACCCAGTGCCCCTGGTCAGCACTGCTGGTGATACACTGGAACACCAAGCAGATGCAATAGTTCAACATTTCGAATATATTTTCAGCTCAGCACATTATACATACTCCTTCATGCGACACAAGCTAGCGGAGGAGCGGAAACCTATCCGCGATAAAAGGCCATCCACAGGAGGGTACAATAGCCCTTTTACTATGGAGGAACTGAAGGCGGCTCTGGGAACAAGTGGCAACTCAGCAGCAGGCCCAGACAGGATCACATATGGCATGCTGAAACACATACATGAACACACCCTTGTAACCATCCTCTTTCTGTTTAACAAGATATGGTCCTCTGGGGGCCTACCCAAAGCTTGGAAAGACGGTGTTATCATCCTCATTCTAAAACAAGGAAAGGAAACCACACTTTCAGCTAGCTACAGGCCCATTGCCTTGACTAGTTGCTTGCGCAAGGTCTTTGGAAAAATGATAAATCGCCGCCTCGTGCATTTGCTTGAATATAACGGCCTTTTTGACCCACGCCAAGCTTTATTCAAGTCTTGTCGGTCTACAACTGACCAACTTGTAGCATTTGAGTCTTATGTCAGGGATGCCTTTATCCACAAACAACACTGTCTTTCTGTATTCTTTGACCTGGAAAAAGCCTATGGCACGACCTGGCGTTATGGCATTCTTCGTGACCTGCATTCTCTTGGAGTCTCCGGAAACATGCTGAATACTAAGAAAACTACCTCTCCGAACGCACCTTCGTGGTTCGTGTTGGAAATGCTCTATCGAAGCGGTTTATGCAGGAGAATGGCGTCCCCCAAGGTGGCGTTCTCAGCTGCACGCGTTTCATTGTTAAAATGAACTCACTAAGGAGTGTGTTGCCCAAAACTATTTCTTACTCTGTTTACGTAGACGATGTCCAGATCAGTGTCAAATCCTGCAACTTGGCCATCTGTGAACGGCAAATTCACTTAGGGGTAAATAAATTCTCAAGCTGGGCAGATGAAAATGGTTTTAAATTTAACTATGGGAAGGCCGTCTGTTTACCTTTTTCTAAACAGCGTGGCATTAGGCCGGACCCCAACATCACACTGAACGGGCAGATCATAGCTGTTAAAACAGATAACAAATTCCCAGGTGTTGTGGTTAATGAAATGCTTACCTTTGTTGTACACATCAATCAGTTGCGATTGAAATGCTTGTACGCATTGAACTTACTAAAGATCATTTCCGATCAGTGGTGGGGTACAGATCGTGACTGTTTACGGTACCTGCCGAATAGCGTAGTCCTGTCACGTATTGACTATGGCTCGGTAGTGTACGAATCAGTGTCAAAGCCTGCGCTAAAGATGTTTCACCCAGTGTACCACCTTGGGTTCCATCTGGCCACTGGTGCTTTCAGAACTAGGCCAATAGCCAGCCTGTATGTTGAAGCAAATAGATGCATGGTCACTGGAACGACGAAGGCAGTGCAGAAGCATAGTGTATGCCACTAAGGCGCTTTTCCATGCTGAGCATCCTTCTGGTGAACTTTTGCGGTACACAACCAACACCCAGTTGTTCTTGAGGCGACCATCAGCAACGCCACCATATCCCGTTAGAGTCGCGTCACACATTGAGAGCCAGCACATACCGTTCTCGAATCTCCAGGTGGTCTCCCATAAAGACACCATTGCGCCGTGGGAAATACACGCTGTTAACTGTGATGTCATTTCTTGAGGTGGGCAAACATGGGCATCCGCTCGCCATAAATCAGTACTTCATGCATCATCATCATTCATCAATTCATTCATCAACAGGCAAAACACAGGTGCGCCGAGTATTACAGCCGTCGCATGTGACTCACATGGTCCTCAATTCTCCGAATCGAGAACAATGAACAAATATACACGCATATTTACTGCAGAATGCTGTGGCTGTAAGGCACATCCTACAGAAGAAACAGCCAGCCTCCATCATATACAGAGACTCCCTCAGTGCGGTGACTGCGTTGTCATCCGGTAAAAAGCATAACAATCCAGTAACTAATTTCCTTCTAAAGTGTGTCATGTCGGCTCACAAATACAAACTTAAAATCACACTGTTCTGGGTACCGGGGCACTGCAACATAGCTGGCAATCAGGTAGCTGACAGACTTGCGGAGTCAGCTGCTCTCCGTAATTCTATTGACATAGATAATGTACCCTACGAGGACTTCAGGCAATACTTTAGAAACAGAATCCGTAGGCAATGGCAAGAAGAATGGGATGCAGCGATTGAGGACAAACTGCACAGAATAAAGCCAATAATAGGAAGACACGCTACCAAGAAACTTGACAGATATAAAGAGGTTGCACTATGCAGGCTTAGAATAGGACACACACATGCAACACATTCACATCGGTTATAGAGTTCTCCAGCACCACACTGTCCAAAATGTGGTGATCGACTGTCCGTCATTTATGTTCTAATCATGCGCAAGAGGCTAGAACTAGACAGGAGACGTCACTTTCGAGAGCTATACGTACAGAAACCAAATGCCTCCGCATCCGCCCTTCTTTCTCGGTGACTACCAAATGTTTTCACTAAAAAGAGTTTTCATGTTTTTAGCGAGTGTAGGCTTCCTACGTGCCATTTAATTTTCCATTAAACTCAGCCTTCTCTCATTCCCGAGGAAATGGATGAGATCTTTTATCACACATGTCAGATGCTCCGCACTCTTTGCCTTGACAAGGACTGTTGCTGAGGCTGCGTGACCTTGTAAAGGTCATATGCCTTACCCATAATCATTAAACATGTAATCACTCAATTAATTTTAGGCTCTTATACACCACTGTTTCTTATACTTCTCTTTTACTGCTTACTAACCTGAGTCGAGAACCAGCCCTGTGTTTGGTGCTCTTTGGCCAAGGTTGCCCTTGCGCCGTAAAAATCTACTAACTAACCAACACATGGACGAAGAGACCCTTTGCTCACACACTGCGACGACTGACGTAATAGTTCAGCGGAAATCCGCTAGGTGGAGATAAGTAATTAAAGGCAAACTGAGACTTCCACCCAAATGTAGCAATTTGCTACAATGGAAACCCAACCGGGTTCCTCGAAAGAAAGCCTCGCAGTTGAAGAAAAATTCGGCCTGGTCCGGGACTCGAACCCGGGTCCACCGCCTTTCCGGGGCAGCCGCTCTACCATCTGAGCTAACCAGGTGGCTAGCAACCAGGCGGCTAGAGGCTTTCTTTCGAGGAACCCGGTTGGGTGTCCATTGTAGCAAATTGGGGTGGAAGTCTCATAGTCTCAAATAGCAAACATTGGGGTGGAAGTCTCAGTTTCCCTTTAATTACTTATCTCCACCTAGCGGATTTCCGCTGAACTATTACGTCATACACTTGCCTTTGCTTCGAGTTGTCGACAAATTCGACTTCGCCCTGCCATCTGCTAGCCGCCTGGTTAGCTCAGATGGTAGAGCGGCTGCCCCGGAAAGGCGGTGGTCCCGGGTTCGAGTCCCGGAACAGGACGAATTCAACTGCGAGGCTTTCTTTCGAGGAACCCGGTTGGGTTTCCATTGTAGCAAATTGATACATTTGGGTGGAAGTCTCAGTTTCCCTTTAACTGCGATGACTGCACCTTCGTCTGAATAGCATAGCCATAAATGTCACTGGGAAAGTTTTGCCAAGCTTGTAGCAAAATTTCACACACACGTTGTTCTTCAAGCTCGTCATCTGGCACTAATCCGATGGACAACGTGCTCACTTGAGCGGCTAACGGTAAGAGCGAAACGTGGCAAATGACACTTTGTGATCTAAACCTGCCGCCACGTGCGCTCCCTCTGCCGGTTGCCGTGCTATTTTAAATGTTCGGTTTCTCTTTGAACACACCTCGTATTTATTAAATTTCTACTCATCCGAGCTTGTTGTGACTCATATTCACCAAGACTCTACTCAGCGGAGCTTACTCCGAGTCACATCCAACAAAGTTACACTTAGACTAGCTTGCTCTGACTCATATTCACCAAAGTTATACTCAGCTGAGCATGCTCTGACTCATATGCATCAAAATTCTACTCAGCCGAGCTTGCTCTGAGTCGTATTCACCAAAACTATGCCAAGCTGAGCTTGCTCTGGCTCATATTCCTCAACATCTTCTGCCTCGTCATCTCATTATGTGCATGTGTTTGTATCATGTTCTGATTGTTGTACTTGCAGTGATACAAGCATCTTTTTGATATATTTCCCCAAATTCATTTATTCAACTTTGTGTTGAAATGTAAAAAATGTGGCCACCCAGAAATGGCCACGATAGCCAGCAGCATTGGCAAAAATGTGATGCACATTCAATGCACTTGTTGGAATCGACATGAGGCGAACCTTTCACGCAACGGTCAATTAAATTCGATAAACCTAACTACAATGTGTACAGTTGTCCTTATTTCATCCGATTCAACAAGTACTCATTTGCAATGTTTCCTTGTGCATCGCACAGGTCACATAATGTAATGTATACATGGCTCGGTGAACTCATTCAAACGTAGGCTAACTTGGACCTTGAGGCCTAGTTTGTGTGAGCCTCGAAAATTACAATTTTGGTTAATATGAGTAAGAGCTAGCTAGGCTGAGCAAACGTTTGGTGAATACTGCCACGTGGTAGTCAGGGGAAGCTCAGATTAGTATAATTTTGGTGAATATGACTCAGACCAAGCTCAGCTGAGCATAATTTGGTGAATATGACTCAGAGCAAGCTCGACTGAGTACAATTTTGATGAATATGAGTCAGAGCAAGCACAGCTGAGTATAACTTTGGTGAATACGAGTCAGAGCAAGCTCGGCTGAGTAGAATTCTGGTGAATATGAGTCACAGCATGCTCGGCTGAGTAGAAATTTCATCAATATGAGTAAAGCAAGCTCAGCTGAGTATAATTTTGGTGAATATGAGCCACAGCAAGCTCAGCTTGGTATAGTTTTGGTTAATGTGAATCAGATAAAGCTTGGCTAAGTAGAATTTTGTTGAATATTGACACGTATTCAAGGGGCGGTGGTCCTGTTCCTTTCAAAGACGCTTGCAGCAGCATTATCATGCCACCTGCCTACAAGCAACTATCTGGATGCACCACCAGCCGTCACTGACGACAAGCGCCTCAACGATACGATCTGCATAGCGATTGATATGCCGGAGACCTTCGAGCATCAGAGACCACGTGACCACGGCCTACCTTACATAAGCGCGCGACCACATGCTTTCGTGGGATTTGGAGCCGGCACGCTGGCCGACATGAAACTCACGCTTCTGTTGGTACTGCAGGTTAGTGGGCACTATCCCTTTCAAGTACGTAGACAACCTAGTGCACTGCCGGCTCCTCCCACAACCCCACGTGTTGCCTGTAATTGCAGTAAGCGACTGAGAGAGCAATCTCTCCGTAGAAGGTTTCGTTTTTTTGCTAATCGGGTATTGTTTTTGATTTTACTATTGTTGCTTTCCGGTGATGTGGAGCTCAATCCTGGCCCCCTGAGTGAATCAGAACTAGAATTGCTCAAAAGTTTACAGGCCGGTCAGAGCACCATCATGAACAAGCTCGATGCCATCGAAGCAAAATTTGCGAAACATGAAGCTATGCTCGCCGAAATAAAAGGCAAATTGGGAACAGCTGAAGAACAAATTGTAAATCTTAATGAGGCAGTAGAGGAGCACGGAAATGCAGTCAAACTGCTCACAAAGGAAGTTAAGGAACTGCAAACAAGAAGTGTCGACCTTGAAAATAGAAGTCGAAGGACTAATCTTGTTTTTTATGGTATTAAGGATGACGAGATAGAAACGTGGGATCAGTCCGAAGAACTGATTAAAGGTATCTGTCAGACCCATCTAGCAGTAGAATTGAAGTCTGTGCAACGAGCACATCGTGTCGGTCGATACAACAAGAAGTTTAAACGACCGATTGTTGTTAGTTTTTCCTCCGACAAGGAAAAAATGGACGTCCTTAAAAACGCTAGAAAATTCAAGGGGTCTGAATACAGCGTGGATCAGGATTACGCACCAGAAACACGAGATATCCGGAAAAGATTATGGAAATATGCTAAAACGGAATTAACAGGCACCAGCAGTAAGGTTAAACTTAGTTTTGACAAGCTGATTGTTGATGGTAAGACCTTCACCTGGGACAAAGTCAAAGAGGGAGTTGTTCCAGTCCTAAAAAAGTGACACCCTGCTCGCAAGACGACCTCTGCCTCACACAATCTAACAGCCGTTGTTGTAAACTGTAGAAGCATTGTGAACAAAGTGGATGAATTCGCGGGCCTCATCGAATCTATGAAGGCTGACATTGTGTTTGGGACGGAATCGTGGCTGATCCCGTCCATCAGTGATAATGAGGTGTTTCCAAGCCACTTTACCGCTTATCGAAATGATAGGGCGCGCACAGGCGGAGGGGTGTTTTTGTTAGTTCGTTCTTCTTTACAGTCATCTTTGTTTGATATCGGACATGATGACGTAGAATCAGTCTGGAGCAAAGTTACCCTCGATAATAATACCTCATTTATTGCTGGAGCATTCTATCGCCCGCCAAATTCTGATGCGACTACGTTGCAACGACAGTACGAGATTGTCTCTAATACATCAGATCAGATAATACTTGCCGGCGATTTTAACTTGCCAGACTTCATCTGGTCTAACGAAACCGGTATTACTATGACTGCCTGTCGTGCAAATTTAGAAATGAAAAACATCGTTGACTCATTCGGCTTCACCCAATACGTGAGTGCGCCTACACGCAATAATAACATATTAGACCTGTTGCTTTGTAACTCACCAAATGTTGTAGATTCTGTCACTTGTATCCCTGGTATCAGTGACCATCTTGCTGTCGTGGCTAACATTAAATATGCGATTAAACGACCCAAGCCAACCCAGTCGAGGAAGGTATATTTTTTTTATAAGGGTGATTATTCTGCCATTTCCCAGGAATTATTCGCGCATTTGCCTGTTTTCGACTGTCTTGGCGAGAATGCTGATGTTATACAACTGTGGTCTCTTTTTAAAACTAAAGTGATAGAACTAACGGAAAAGTATGTGCCGAGTATTGATTCAGTCAAGCTAAAAAAGTGCAAGAAGCCATGGGTGACGCCTAAGATTTTGAGATTAATAAGGAAAAGAAGACGAGTATATAATACATTTAAAAAAACACGAAGTAGTTATCAGTTCAACAGATTAGTCGAGGTAACTAATGAATATGAAACTAAAGTACGTACTGCGAAAGATCAGTACTTCAATCGACTCAGTGCCAGTATGAAAACGAATCCAAAGCTTTTTTGGAAATACGTGAAAGAGTGCGGATCTGACTCAACCGCAGTAAACGAGATTGTTCACAATAATCAGGTCTTATCCGATGATAAAGCTAAGGCATCTTGTTTTAATAATTTTTTTCATTCCGTATTTTTACCTAGAACAAGCTTCGAAAAATTACGTGAGAGGACTGAGCCAGTAATGTCATCTGTAGAACTCAGTGTGAATGGTATCGAATCATTGTTACAGAGTATAGATGAAACCAAGGCCCCTGGTCCAGATGGTATTTCTCCCCGCATATTGAAGCGCTGTGCCTGGCCAATCGCATCGTACCTTTATCTTATGTATAGTAAATCTCTTTCTACTGGAGTGTTGCCTGAGGACTGGAAAATGGCACATGTGGTCCCTGTTCATAAGGGTGGTTCAAAAAAAGATGTAAACAATTACAGGCCCATTTCTTTAACATCCATCTGCTGTAAAATTTTAGAGCACATTTTGTACAAATATATAATGAAACATTTACTACAACACAAATTACTAATTGATTATCAACATGGTTTTCGCAAGGGACTGTCCTGCACAACACAATTGATTGAGTTCTATCATGACTTAGTGTCTGAGGTGGATGATAATGGGCAAATAGACTGCGTTTTTTTAGACTTTAGAAAGGCGTTCGACACGGTTTGCCACCCATTGCTCATTTACAAACTTCACAGGGCAAATGTTGATCAGGAAGTCTGCAACTGGATCGCCAATTACTTGTCGCAGCGTCGACAATGTGTCGTACTGAACGGTACTACTTCTCCTTGGGTCGAGGTCACATCAGGTGTTCCTCAGGGTTCCGTTTTAGGGCCACTTTTATTTTTAGTTTATATTAATGATATTGCTGCTGGGATATCTTCACGTTTGCGTTTGTTTGCCGACGACTGCGTCGTGTACAGAAAAATAACAAGCGAACGAGACTCTATTGATTTGCAGACTGACCTTACTAAAATTGTATCATGGTGTGAGAAGTGGAAAATGCAACTAAATGCGAAAAAATGTGTTCATGTGTCTTTCACGAAAAAAAAGAAAAAAATTGAAACCTGTTATTTTTTGAATAGTGATATTATCAACCAGCAATTTGTATATAAATATTTGGGTGTGACGTTTTCGAGTGATTGTTCCTGGAGTGCACATGTGAATAATGTAGTTACAAAAGCTGCCAGAGCGCTAAACTTTATTCAACGTAATCTCAAATCCTCACCATTTATACTAAAAAACACTGCTTATATTTCTTTTGTTCGTCCTATCTTGGAGTATGCGTGTTGTGTTTGGGACCCTCGCCAGAAAACCTTGATTGACAAAATCGAGAGATTACAGAATAGAGCGGCAAGGTTCGTTCTGGGGCGGTACAGGCGAGGGGAGAGTTGCACTCAAATGAAAAGCGAGCTAGAATGGGAAGCGCTCTCCTCTCGCCGAAGAAAACTGCGTTTGAAATTGTTATTCCAAATATATAATAACAAGACCGGAATTAATAGAGACACTTATCTTAAACCACGGCATTATATATCTAAAAGAACTGATCATGACCTTAAAATTCGAGAATACCGAACTAGAACGAACCTCTGTGCTAATTCTTTTTTTGCTCGAACAGTAACAGAGTGGAATCAATTGTCTTGTGACCAAGTGTGCTGTGTTAATGAAGATTTGTTTTTTTCCAAGTTGTAACCCCCCCTGCTTACACGCCTTTGTGCAAAGCGGGGTATCTCTGAATAAAGAAAAAAATAAAGTATACATGTTTAGCTTTCGCCGATGGCCGCTTTCCACCGGCTAACAAAAGTTAAACGTTATCGCTCGGTGCAGGACGCGCCTGTATCGGAAGTTTCTAGAACGTTATCGATGCTTCTTTCCGTTGGGTGTTTTCACTGACTCTTATGTTATCTGATTGTATGAGCGACGCGAATTGTCTAGAACTTTCTGGAAGACACGCGCGTACCAGGGATTATTCTGGAACCTTCGATGACTCAGGTACAAAAGCCGACGCGTTTCGCCGCTGATCATATTTTCGACGACCGCCGACTGTGTTCGCCGCTATCGTTGTGCTTTGAGTGTACCTTGCTTTTGTTGGCACAGGTTCGCCCAATAAAGAATCAGTTTCGTCATACACAGTTTTACGACTGTTTACTTCAGCGTCGCTACTACGTGACAATATGACTCAGAACAAGCTCGGCTGAGTAGAATTTTGATGAATATGAATCAGAGCAAGCTCGGCTAAGTAGAATTTTGGTGAATATGATTTAGAGCAAGCTCGGCGGAGTAACATTTTGATGAATCTGAGTCAGAGCAAGCTCAGCTGAGTATAACTTTGGTGAATATGAGTCAGAGCAAGCTCGGCTGAGTTGAATTTTGATGAATACGAGCCAGAGCAAGCTCAGCTAAGTATAACTGGTGAATATGACTCGGAGCAAGCTCGCCTGAGTAGAATATGAGTCACAGCAAGCTTGGCTGAGTAGAAATTTGATGAATATGAGTCATAGCAAGCTCGGCTGAGCAGAATTGTGGTCAATATTAGTCACAGCAAGCTCGGCTGAGTACTGATGGGATATGGTTATACGAGTTTGTGCTGTAATACATGTAATTGCAAACTCATTAGCAACGTTGCCTCCATCTAGTTGGGCACACCCTATGGCTCGTGATGCGTCTGCACACTTTATGAGCTGTGGACATGCAAGAACCACCCACACTTGAAAATATGCTATCATTCACAGGAAGGGATGTAACCGGCTGACTTCACTGCACAATTTTGATCTGCTTTTGTTTAATGTGTTATCTACTACTTATAAAACAAGGTGTTCTCCTGCTTTTCACATTGTTAATTTAATTATTAATTTAATACATACTGCTAACCTTATATATAAGGCTGTAGCAGGGTCGGGACACAAATACAACTGTGAAAGCGGTATCAAACATGGTTAACAGTTTCTGTTAATAGCAATTCCATATCTTTTGGACAAAGAATAAAGGCAGTACAGACACTTTCCTGCAAATCATGTCAGTGTATGCAATTCGTATACACAAAAGTATTAATAACGCTGTAAACATAAAAAAGAAACCTTTCCACGAACAATCTCTGGCATGAAAAACACCGATACATACATTTAATCTTTCAAGCTAAGGCAGTAGAGAAATATAATTAGTCTTGAGACAAACATATCAGCTGAACTACTACTAACGATGTGTTGAGGTAGTGCATTCCATTCTGTTATTGTCTGTGGGAAAAATGAGGACTTAAATGTATCATTGTGGCATCTATACTCTTTCAAGTGTTTTGTTCTAGTAGGCCTGGTGTCTGAGAACGATAGGAGTCAGCGGCTATTTCCGTTTACTTCGTTATTTAAGAGCTGGAATGCGAACTTGAGACGTAGACGTAGAAGCGTTGCTCGTTTGCTTATTGTGAAAAGACCTGCTCTTGCAAGGAGTTCAGAAGGCGAATCACGGCGTCGATACTTGTTGTACACAAATCTAATTGCTTTCCTTTGTACTGCTTCTAATTTATCAATACCTCTTTTCGTGTGTAAAAACCAACCTATAATACCATATTCAAGAATTGAGTGAACTAATGATGTATATGCTAATAGTTTTGTACTTGGTGAAGCAGTCCGGAGTGACCGTTTCAGAGAGCAAAGAGCGGAAAAGACCTTACATGAAATATATGACACCTGTTTATCCCATTTTAAGTCAGAGGAAATAATTACCCCGAGGTGCTTGTAATGGTCAACGACTTTTAACGGTGAACGACAGAGGCTTCTTTTTTCTTGATATTGTCATACAGACATATTTATCTAGATTAATATTCATCTGCCATGATCGGTACCAGTTCGTAACGTTTCTAAGTGCATTGTTCAGAGTAACTTGGTCTGTAGTATTGTTGACTTCTTTATATATTATACAATCGTCTGCGAACATGCGGACTGTCACATCGGAGTTGTCAGCTAATTCATTAATAAAAATCAGGAAAAGAATAGGAGATAGTACTGTGCCTTGCGGTACTCCAGATAGAACACGTGAGTGTTCCGATGAGTAGCCGTTGCAGTGAGTATACTGGGTCCTGTATGAAAGGTAATTTTTAATCCATTTTGTGACCTTGCAATTACCAAATAAGTTATCAAGTTTCCAGAATAACTTAGTGTGCGATACCCGGTCAAAGGCTTTTGGTAGATCAAGAAAGATAACGTCAGTTTGTCCGCGGGTATTAACGGAGGGTGCGAGGTCATGGATTGTTTCAATTAGTTGCGTTTTCGTTGACCGACGTTTTCTAAACTCATGTTGATTTTCACATAGAAGTTTGTTGTCGTTAACTAACTGCATATTGTGTTTAAGTATGACATGTTCAAATATTTTGCAGACAGTACAGGTTAAAGAAACTGGACGATAGTTTATGGATCGGTATAATCTTAGCAGTTTCCCATTCACGCGGTAATTTACCAGTGTTCATAGATGATTGTGTTCATGTTGCATGTGTTTTACAAGAAGTAAAGAGAGGGAAACAAGGAAAGGCAATGATGTTTATGGCGCAGTTTCTTGAAATACTACGATATGATGTTACGACCAGCGTAAACAAAAGAAATTCGATGCCCTGTAGTAAGCGCAATATGCATTTACCTTTTAATGTGAGCGTTAATACAGGCGCAGTAGAAATACAAAGTCAGCAACACATTGAAGGTTTATTGGTTTTTGTGCAGGATAAAAATGATGCATCAGAAAAATGGGATAAAACTGTTTAAATAATGCTTCAAAAACAAATTGACGATGCTGTTTATTCCAAGTTAAATATGCTAAAGCGTCAAATATGCTATTGTAGAACATTAATTACGATATATCGTTTGCACGTTCGCTTTCCGAGCTTGATAAGCAGTCGCGTCTCGCAGCGGTTGTAACAGAACCTTGAAATTCATTGGGGAAAATGCGCGCGAAAGCCCAAACCAACCTACTGCAACTAAATGGTCACGCGTAGAGCGGGACCGCAGCACTTGTCCGTAGTTGCATATTCTTTAAATTGTTCTGTCCGTTAAAGCATACCGCGCTACAACTGTGGCGTTTTCGTATATCGCAAGTAGCTTGTATAACCAGAAAATTGGTACGACATCCAAGGCCATGTCTTCCCTTGAGGGACACCTCGTAGTGTTTACCAACTCGCAGCGCATGTAAATAGCAGAAAAGCACGCAAAAGTACTGACTATCAGCACCTGAAGCCAACGTAAAAAAATCAGGCAAGATTGCACTCCATCGCGCAGAGCTTATGCACAGCGAAGCTTACTGGCGTTGGCAGCATCACAACAGGATTTGTGCTGGAAGTGGTCAATGCAGCACCAGCTCCTGGAGCTGCACCAATTAGTTTTCCTGATGGACACGTCAACAAGCTGACGTTGAGAAGGGAAACAACCGCTGTATTGTCCGCAACAGAAACAATGGTAGGACTAAAGGGGGGACGACGGGCGGTGATTCTGCGGTGAGTGAGCGACGGCCTGAAAGCGAGCGTGACTGGTGACCACGCGGCAACGGGGAGCGACTATTTTAAATGCGAAGCAATTCTTGGCGAACATGTGCAACATTGACAGTATCTATCTATCTATCTATCTATCTATCTATCTATCTATCTATCTATCTGTCTATCTAGTCACCTACATCTTGGTGCTGTCACGTTCGTTTCGTTAACACGGTAGGTACCAAAATTGGCTAGTATGACAAGAGTGTATGACGAACATAAATGATAGGTCATGACATGCATGTCATGTAGGTCATGACAATGACCCAGCGAAAATAGATTAACACTCAAAAACCACTGAAATAAGTTCGGACGTGGGCACTAAGTGAAGGAAACACTAAAGGATGATAGTAGATGTCATAGTCATGAGCTTGACTCAGCAAAAATTAAAATGACTCAGCGAAGAAAGAATAACACTTAAAAGCCACCTAAATGAGTTCTGACGTGGGTACTAAGTGAAGGAAACACTAAAGGATGATGGTAAAGGTCATAGTCATGAGCATGACTCCGCAACAATGACAATGACTCACCGAAAAAGTTTAATGCTCAAAAACCAGAGAAATGGGTTCGGATGTGGTACTAAGTGAAGGAAAAGGTTAATGGTTGGTGGTAGAAGTCATAGTCATGAGCATGACTCAGCAAAAATGACAATGACTGAGCGAAAAAGATTAACACTAAAAAGCCACCGAAATAGGTTCTCACGTGGGTACAAAGCGAAGGAAACACTAAAGTATGATATCAGGTAGTAGTCATAGTCACGACCATGACTCTGCAAAAATGACAATTCTTCTTTCTGGGGTTTTACGTGGACTCAGTGAACAGTTTTACGTGGACTCAGCGTGGAATCAGGTAGTAGTCATAGTCATGACCATGACTCTGCAAAAATCACAATTCTTCTTCTTTCTGCGGTTTTACGTGGACTCAGTGAAAAACATTTAACGCTCAAAAACCAATCGAATGTGTTCGTATGTGGTACTAAGTGAAGGAAAAGGTTAAAGGTTAATGGTACAAGTCATAGTCATGAGCATGACTAAGGCTTTCGCCTTAAGGTCTCTTAGGCGTAACTAAAGAAACTCCTGAGGACTCATGACATGAAAGTCATGACATGCGTGTGATGTAGGCCATGAAACAGCCGCCTAAGTCTTGGTGCTCTCATGGTCATTTCGTTAGCTTGGTAAGCTCCCCGTACACTGCTTCGCATAACATCGACTCCCACAGGGCGTGGGATCTGCCGTTTTTTTGTTGTTGTTGTTGTTGTTTTTTTCTTGTGGGAGCATCGGAATTGGGGAAATGCTACTTCGTTGAAGGTACGAAGCGGTTGCAGTGCGGACGACGGTGGTAAAGGGTAGACGACGTTCGAGTCGGAGAGGGAAGCCTAGTAACGGGCGACGTGGCCGATAAGTGAAAAAGCATATCGGTCGACCCTCAAGGGTTCGCAATGCTGTGTGAGCGGAGTAGCTGGGCGGAAAGGGTGGAAAGCGTTTAATTGGCAGGATTACAAACTGCGTTCATTGTGTGAGACTAAAAAAACTCCGGCTCTCCGCTCTCTTCTCGCAAAACGTCCGACGGCTCTCAGGGTTGCTTGATCTCGTTCCTGAATAAAGCTATCTTTAGAGCTGAAGCTCACATCCCACCCCACCTAGAAGTCCAAGTCCACTTGGAAAAGAAAAACTACTCTTCCATTGACAGGTCACATAGTCTTGTAGATGGGTGGGCAGTCTGGGCTGTCTGACTGGGCACTGATCGTTCAGCGGCAAAGCAGATGCAGTTTCTGAATTACGTGACGCCGGGCGAGAAGTCTTCAAAGGTGGACGCAAACACGCTAGATGTCCTCCAAGTATACCCTGATGCCCGACCTTATAGGAGTTTGAAGGTCTTGCAGGACCAACTGCATGGCACGTTGAAATGTTGAAGGAGCATTCCTGAGTTCAAATGGCATACGTGTCCACATGTATGTCCAACTGTGTGTGATGAAGGCGGTTTTCTCCTGGTCTTCCTCTTTCACTCTGATTTGCTAGTATGCACAGCACAAATCCAAGACCGCGAACAGGGAGCTGCCAGCAAGGTCATCAAAAATGTCGTCAGCCCGGGGAAGTGGCTGCAGGACATTCACTGTCATATGGCTCAGAGGTATGTAATTCACGCACAGCCTCTTTTTGTCGTTTTGCGTCACTACCACTGCTGGGAAGCCCCATGGGCCATAGGATGGTCGGATGATGTTACTCTCAAGCATAGTCGCTGTCTGACGCTCGAGGAATTGTCTATCACTGGCTGTGTAACGGTACGGCTGTCGACCGTAGGGCTTGGCGTCAGACACCAGCTTGATCTCGTGTTCGATGCCTTCATAGTGACCGATGTCTTCGGGGCTTGTGCTGAAAAGACTAGCATGAAGTTGTACAATGCGCTTCACGGCTGCTTGTTCTTCAGTATTGAGCTGAGCTCCGAGTCAGGGGATCGTCAGGGACGTTAGCAAGCGGGTCTGAAGGCAACGGGCTGGAAGAGCTTGTCTGGAGTGGGCTTGTGGGGCATGTTGTTTCCAGTTGAACTAGGGCCGCCTTGTTGAGCTGGCTCCACAAGGGTTCATTCTCGTCTGGCTCATACTCGAATTGAAGTGGCTCTGCCGTGGGCTGCGAGGGATCAAAACGTGACAATGCAGATGTTGTCAAAATTACTGCATTTGACATTCTTGGCAATAGTTCCTCTTTGCACTGCACAACAACGTTGGCAGATGGCTGGCAGATCACAGGCAGCTTCGGAGGTTTGAAGTGAAGTTCAGCTTGAGCTGCGTAAAACCAATCCTTTCCTAGAATGAGGGGAAGGGCGTTCCGTTCAAGGATGGCTGCTTCGACAACTGCGGATGGAGGTCCAATCATCATCATCATCATCAGCCTATATTTAAGTCCACTGCAGGACGAAGGCCTCTCCCTGCGATCTCCAATTACCCCTGTCTTGCGCTAGTGTATTCCAACTTGCGCCTGCAAATTTCCTAACTTCATCATCCCACCTGGTTTTCTGCCGTCCTCGACTGCGCTTCCCTTCTCTTGGTATCCATTCTGTAACCCTAATGGTCCACCGGTTATCCATCCTACGCATTACATGGCCTGCCCAGCTCCATTTCTTCCGCTTAAATGTCAACTAGAATATCGGCTATCCCCGTTTGTTCTCTGATCCACACCGCTCTCTTCCTGTCTCTTAACGTTACTCCTAAGATTTTTCGTTCCATCGCTCTTTGTGCGGTCCTTAACTTGTTCTCGAGCTTCTTTGTTAACCTCCAAGTTTCTGCCCCATATGTTAGCACCGGTAGAATGCAATGATTGTACACTTTTCTTTTCAACGACATTGTTAAGCTCCCAGTCAGGATTTGGCAATGCCTGCCGTATGCACTCCATCCCAATTTTATTCTTCTGCAAATTTCTTTCTCGTGATCAGGGTCTCATGTGAGTAATTGACCTAGATAAACGTACTCCTTTACAGACTCTAGAGGCTGACTGGCGATCCTGAATTCTTGTTCCCTTGCCAGGCTATTGAACATTATCTTTGTCTTCTGCATATTCATCTTCAACCCAATTCTTACACTTTCTCGATTAAGGTCCTCAATCATTTGTTGTAATTCGTCTCCATTGTTGCTGAATAGGACAATGTCATCTGCAAACCGAAGGTTGCTTAGATATTCGCCGTTGACCCTCACTCCTAAGCCTTCCCAGTCTAAGAGCTTGAATACTTCTAAGCATGCAGTGAATAGCATTGGAGAGATTGTGTCTCCTTGCCTCACGCCTTTCTTGATAGGTATCTTTCTACTTTACTTGTGGACAACCAAAGTAGCAGTGGAATCCTTGTAGATGTTTGCTAAGATATTCACGTATGCCTCCTGTGCCCCTTGATTACGCAATGCCTCTATGACTGCTGGTATCTGTACTGAATCAAATGCCTTTTCATAATCTATGAAAGCCATATACAGAGGTTGATTGTACTCAGCAGATTTCTCGATTACTTGATTGATGACATGGATATGATCCATTGTAGAATATCCCTTCCTGAAGCCAGCCTGTTCTCTTGGTTGGCTGAAGTCAAGTGTTGCCCTGATTCTATTGGAAATTATCTTGGTGAATATTTTATATAATACTGAAAGCAAGCTAATGGGTCTGTAATTCTTCAATTCTTTAACGTCTCCCTTCTTATGGATAAGTATAATGTTGGCGTTCTTCCAGCTCTCTGGAACGCTTGAAGTTGTGAGGCATTGTGTATAAAGGGTCGCAAGCTTTTCAAGCATGATATCTCCTCCATCTTTAATTAAATCTACTGTTATTCCATCTTCTCCAGCAGCTTTTCCTCTGGTCATGTCTTGCAAGGCCCTTCTAACTTCATCGCTAGTTGTAGAAGGAGCCTCTGTATCCAGTTCATCACTATTTCGAATGAAAGTAGCTTGGCTGTTTTGGGCACTGTACAGATCAGTATAGAATTCTTCCGCTGCTTTTACTATGTCATCGAAATTGCTGATGATATTACCATGCTTATCTTTCAGTGCAAACATCTGGCCTTGTCCTATGCCAAGCTTTCTTCTTACTGATTTAATGCTGCGTCCATATTTTACGGCTTCCTCAATCTTTCTCACGTTATAATTTCGAATATCCCTTACTTTCTTCTTGGTAAGTTTTGACAGTTCAGCGAATTCTATCTGATCTCTGGAGTTGGACACTTTCATGTTTTGTCGTTTCTTTATTAGGTCCTTTGTTTCTTGGGAGAGCTTACCTACTGGTTGCCTTGGTGCCTTACCTCCCACCTCAATTGCTGCTTCTGAGACCAACCTAGTTACGGTTTCATTCATTACCTCTGTGTTATCTTCTTCCTCCTGTTCTAAAGCTGCATATTTGTTTGCGAGCGCCAGCCTGAATTGGTCTGCTTTTACCCTTACTGCATCTAGGTTGGCCTGTTTCCTCTTCACTAATTTCACTCTTTCTCTCTTCAAATTGAGAGAAATGCTAGACCTCACTAACCTAGGGTCACTGCAATTTACCTTACCTAACACTTCTACATTCGGCACTATGCTTGGATCGGCAGAGAGTATGAAATCTATTTCATTCCTTGTTTCTCCATTAGGGCTTTTCCAGGTCCACTTCCTGTTGCTGCGCTTCCTGAAGAATATATTCATTATTCGGAGCCTATTTCTTTCCGCGAATTCTACCAACATGCGTGTGGTGTGCTGGAACGTAGATGGTCTCTTGCATTCCTAGAATCGATGCCGTAGTTGCCAATTTCTTGCTCACCAACCTGCTTTTTCCCCACTTTTGTATTGAAGTCGCCCATGACTATAGTATACTGAGTTTGCACCTTTCTCATTGCTAATTCAACATCTTCATAAAACTGCCCTATTTCTTCATCATCGTGACTGGAGGTTGGGGCGTATGCTTGTACTACCTTCATTTTGTACCTCCTATTCAGCTTTATTACGACGACTGCTACCCTCTCATTAATGCTGTAGAATTCATCAATGTTGCCCGCTATGTTGTTATGGACTAGAAATCCTACCCCAGCGTGGAGCAGAGGTCCAATAGTGATCCTCAAAAATACATATCCTTCCGGCATGACGGAGCTTCCGCCTACGACAAGCAAAGGTGGCTTGGTCCATGCTTCGATGTTGAGATTTGATGCTAAGCTTGCTGCAAGAATGGTGACGTTTGAGCCGCTGTCTGGGAAAGCACTGATCTCTCCCAGTCCTTGGACTTGAGCGGTAGCGACGGCACATCTGAACTTGGATCCATACAGGGTGTCATCGACACGGCAACACAGGCTGTTGGTGCTTTGGGGACTGTCGGCTTGTTGTAACCAGAAGGTTGCTTTGATGTAGTCCATTTACTTGCTAGGTGACCCTTCTCTTGACAAGAGGACAAGACTCTTGAAGTCTTGTCCTCTTCTGTATGCTGGGGCACCATACTTAGCTGAAATGGCTTCGTACCTCGACTCTTGGTTCGCAGGTGGTAGGCTGTTAATACGAGGAGGCTGTGTCATGCGTGTGGTGTGCTGGAACGTAGATGGTCGAGCAGTCTGTGAGGAGTTCACAGTACTGTCAGTTCTGGCAGTAGCACTCTGGAGCTGGGGGCGTCCCGGCTGTCTTGTGAAATGCTCTGCTGGCTGTGGAGATTGGATCAGGCGGGCGTGGTCCAATGCTCTATCCACTTCGGATACAATGCTTAGGAAGTCGTCCTCCGTACGGGGTCGCTGGACAGCGATGGATGTGGCTACCTGGTCGTCATGAATGCCTTGAACGAGGTATTCGATGCGTTCCTTGTCAATAATGGCAACTGGACAACGTGACATTATCTTGAGCTTTGCAAAGGTGTACTGCTGCAGAATCTCTCCGGCTTTTTGTGTGAGGGCCAGGCGCGTAGCCAGGGGGGGGGGGGGGGGCTGATGGGGCCTCTGCCCCCCCCCCCAAAAAAAAAACAATTTTGTCGTGCTGTCATGCACTGCCGACCAAAACAACCACCGGCTGCGGGAATCATTCTGGATTTTGTCTACAATATCTTTTTGACACTCGAAAAGACATTTCGGCGCGAAATTTGAGAACTCGGGCTGGATATCGTGGAAACGCCCATGCACCTGGAGTCACATAACGTAAGGAGCCCCAGCCGAGCACAAAGTTTCAAGGGCTTTTCGATAGCGAGCGGGCGCGTCGCGGCATCTCGCAGCGGCACCGGAATCTACGGAGCGCACGGATTTCAATTCCGAAACTTGATGGGTATAAAGTTCTCATACACTTTTGACGCGAAAAGTGCACTGACATTTCCAAAGGCGTGCTTCTGATTTTTAATTCTGGAACTTTCTGGGTTTAATGTTTTTATAAACTTGGGCCAACATGCACGCACTCGAACGCGCGTGTCCAAGCCGTTCCAGAAATGGAAGCACGCGCTCGCAATCTTCCACACACACGAAAATATTAAATATCACCGTGACTGTCAGCTGGCATCTGATAATTTTCTCCAAACATTTTCAGGAAGCGCGCCCAATGTGATCGATATAAGCTGGACCAGGGGAGGCAAAGTAAAATCAGAGAAAACAGAAGAAAGTCAACGGCCTATTTAATTTGAGACAGTTCTTTTTTGCGGGCGGCAAGGTCTGGCTCTCCGTGGTGATAGAGACACTGGTCCTATGGATTTAAGCAAAGCTCCCGCTTAAAATACTGGTATTTCCAGAGCGCTTCTTCGCATGCGAGCTGATTGTGGAGATACATATCTGAAGAACCATTTGGAAAGTTGCCCCAGTAATGCCTCTTATGTACACCAGATGTACAAAACCAAATTATAGGAATTCGTGGTGAAATTATCAAAGAAAGTCTAGATACAAAAGTGAACACTGCAGGCTGCTTCTCCGTACTTGCTGACGAAACGACGGATATTGCTGGATTCGAACAGCTTATTGTTTGTGCAAGGTACCTAAACAAAGATGTCAACGATATCGAATGAAGAAACGAAGGAAGGAAAGAAAATAAGAGGTGAAAGGCTGAGAGGTTAACCAGGTTAAGTGTCCGGTTGGCTACTCTGCACAGGGGGATGGGGTAAGGGCAGAAAAGATTACAAAACAAAATAAGATTAAAAAGAAAAGAAAAAGAAACGTATCAGTCCGCACATTCTATAGTTTTTCACTAAGTCCTGTTTCTTTTAAAAAGCGTACTAGCGCTTTTAAAGCAGTTCGTTCCGACGTCGGCTGGGACCAGGGACCAAGAATTGTGGCTTCCGTAAGAGGACGGCTGTCTACCTTGTCGAGCGTGGTGCTGAGGAAACGATATCGAAGTGTTTTTAGGTTTCAGCACAGGAATAGATGCCCTCTCTCATGGAGACTGCAGGTTATATGTACATGTGTGCAAGCTGCTGCAGATTCTAGTCACCCTTCCAGTGCCACTGCTAGCGCAGAGAGATTTTCAAACATGAGATTACTAAAAAAACCACTTGCGCTTTACAATGTCTGAGGAACGCATGGTTATGCTGGCGCTTCTATACGCCCACAGAGACGTCGCCATCAACGTGTCCGAAGTTATTGAACGCTTCGCTAAACCTCCCCGCCGAGTGAAGTTTATCGTTTAGATAGCGAAGCAGCAAAAATCAATGCCTGTAAAAATATCTGTTCCTTCACGTTCCTATATAAGCTCGTAATTATGAAAACGTATGATTGTTCATTAGCTTTTAAAACCACAGAAGTTTTCACCGTTTATTGTAACAGTTAGCATGATGATCAAAATTATCCTGGGAATACAAAAATTACGGGGACATCAATAACCAATTTTGATAAACCTTGCTCATTGAAAGTCCGTCACACGCGGCGCTTCCCAAAAACGCACTCGGATGTTAGGTAAATCAACATGCCGCATCATCTGTGGCTTAAGTTTGTCCTTTTCTTTCCTTTTTAGCTACATGTTTTTACTTCTTTTTTGAAACGAAGCAATAGCGTTCTTTGATTTTAGGTGCAGAATAATTGTTGCCGCTGTGCAGGCAGTTAAAATACGCATTTTTGCATTGGTTTCTGCATTCTTTTTGTATTATTCTATCCACATGGTGCTGTCGCGGTCGCAGCATGGCCCAAATGCATATCACAATTTCTGAGATCATAGTTTTGTTCTTGCCTGGATCGTCTGTCTTTATACTCGTATGCGTGAAGTTTACTACCTGTGACTGCGCAACATGTTTATTTGTCTTCTTTGACGCATTATATACAGTGACGTTTCCTTAGATACGTAGATTTATTGCAGACTTATACGTGTATTTAAATATCTTGTTGCGAGGTTTTGTGTATACAAGCAATGAACTTGGTTTCACGTGACACTTTCTTGCCGTTTATCTTGGCATTTGTATATTCCATTCTATCTTCGCATTTCTAATGTATATTTTGCGGAACTTCTGCTTTTTATATGTACTCGTTGTTGCAACTATAATTTCGGTGCAATTACAATATACGACCGGTAACATCTGCTCCTGCGCAATCAATTGCAACGAAGGACAGCGTCATTGAGGTTTTTTCCTGGCCGTTGCATATGTACAAAAATGTAAACAAGGTTGTTAAATGACAAAGATTCATCAAAATATTTGTCAACTTGTTCATTCTATGGCCTTTCCGTTTTTCATACCAGCTGCATTTACTGCTTAGCCGGTTTCGAACTGATATAGTTCTAAAGTTCGTGTGATATTTTCTTTACTTGTTAGATAGACCAAAAAAAAAAAAACGCGGAAGCATTGATATCAGCTATTACTGCCACAATTTTCGGAACATACGAAGCTATTCTTTTATGAAACAAACACATAATTTACTTGTCTTGACAGTGCGTAGCGTTAAATAATTCATTTTCAGCACCTAATAAACAATGGCATTGGCAATGGCAATGCAGTTATTTTTCATGTATTTGATGCCTCGACAAGTTTTATAAGGAGGAGGCCGCGTTGCAACTTTCCTGGTCGGATTACGAAGAGTTCCGACTTCTGCGGCGCGCAGCTGAGTCCACAGGTCTTCGCGTACTCGTGCACTGTGAGTGCTGCCGCTTGAAGTGTCTCCTCCATCCAGCCGTCGGAGCCCGCTTGCTCCGTCCATATTGTAACATCGTCCGCGTAGAACGCGTGTCCGATTCCTTCAATTTGGTCTAGCAGTCGTGGCAGTGGCAGTAAGGCCAGATTAAACAGGAGTGGTGATAACACTGCTCCCTGTGGGGTGCCCCGCTCCCCCAATTCAATGGGCTCTGATCGCTCTTCACCCATTGAGATTCGTGCCTTGCGGGAGGAAAGAAAGTCTTTGACATATCCGAAAGTGTGCCTCCCGCACCTCGTCTCATTGACGTTAGTGAGTATATTAGCATGAGTAACATTGTCGAACGCCCCTTTGAGATCTAGGGCGAGTATTGCCCTGGGGCTGTTTCGCGTAGGTCTTTTGATTACCAGCCTTTGAAGCTGAAACATGACGTCCTGTGTTGATAGACGCTTGCGGAACCAAAACATCGTCTTCGGAAGTTGGTCGGAGACCTCAAGGTGTTCCTGGAGGCGACGTAGTACCATACGCTCCATCACCTTGTCAACACAGGAGGTCAGCGATATTGGTCAAATGTTTTCGATACCCGGTTTGGGAATGAATCGCACCTCGGCCTCTTTCCACTCCGACGGGAGTTGAGAGGTTTCCCAAGCCTTATTTATATGTTCGAGCAGAAATTGTGCCGTCCTACCGCTCATGTTGGCGAGCAACCTGAAGGCTTCTCCCCAGAGCGCTTTTATTGTTGCTCTCGTCAGTTGCTGTCCACATCTCGGGGATCGTGAACGGCCTGTCCAGGTCTTCATTGCTGGGTCCTGTGTATTCTCGCTATGCAGGAGGTTCGCGATATCTCGGCGAACTTCCGGCCAACGGGATTCCCAAACAAGTATCCTATTTTTTTCTTCGCAAGCGTCCCAGCTCCCGAGCTCAGCTTTGTGGTTACCGAACCCATACTCTCGCAGTGTCTTTGAGATAGCATATGATGGTTGTCAACATCACGGTAGGGTCTCATCAGTTGTTAGCCCGCACGCGTTCGAAATCCGCCGACCAGTCCTCAACGTCCGCTTCACTGGAACCACAGTGCAAGGATCCCGAGTCTGCACAAGCATGACCGTTGAAATGGAGTAGGCGCCGTGCCTTCCGCCATTGCAGACATACATCCGAAGCGGCGGCCGCTACGGAGTTCCCTTGTGAGGCGTGACGTACCCCGCATCAGTGTTGCCAGGTCGTGCGAGGAGGGGCATCCCAAAGCTACAGAAATTGTAGCCCAAATGTAGCCAAACACAAAAAAGAGCAAAAAATTTCCTAGCCAAATATTGCCAATTTTATTTGCAGTTTTGTTTGTGTATGCATTTTCATATTCGACTACGGCAATCCTTTTTTGCACAACCCGTCGCAACAAAATGTCCGTGTCGCCGTGACGGTCGACCCTTCACATCAACAACAGCGACATCATGCGTGCACACAGAACACTTCCAACGAATCGCTTCAGAGGGCGAAATCAGTGTTTTTATTTTATGACAGATAGTACTAAGTTATTATTTTTAGTTATTTACAGTAATATTAACTACAAACTCTACTTTTTAGCTGTCGTAAACGTAAAATAATGTTCAGCATCATAGACTTCTCACGTGACCTCTGCCTACGACGCAGACAAAGTTCAGCGGTCTGCGACGGCGACGGGCCCACGGCTCTTTTTTATGAGCCAAAACCAGTCTTTTGCGCTACATTAATAATCTGGCGTTATTAATGTCCTATGTTATTTTACAGCGAAAGCTGTATATGGCTAGGCGAAACGGAAAACCGTTCGCCACGTGTTTCGATAAACGTCTCCATTTGCTGCGCTGTCAATTACGTCGTTCTCAACGACGCACCCAAGCGCGCGCGCCATTGGCAGCGCCGTTAGTGACGTCGTTCTCTGCGTCGTACCTGCTCTGCCCGCAACGCCGCCTCCTCGGCTCGCCGTTGTCGAATGCGTTCGATATCTCGAGTTAGCTCAGCGTCGTGCTTAGCATCCGCCCGCCATTGGCGCTTGCGTTCTACTAGAAACACAAACATGTAGCCAATACTTGAGAAACGCTTAATACATTGTCGGCATTAACCCACTGCTAAGCACTGGGGCCGCATGTTTCAGCTTCGCTGGTTAACCATCTGTACGGAGTGTTTGGGCGGTGTTTTTTTTTTTTAGGTAGCTTGGCCCGGGTTAGCTGGGACACAACACTCTATGTAGTATCCATTTACAGCAACCTGGCTGTCATCATACGCCAAGAAAATGCGTTAAAATAAAGTGAAAAACAACAGTTGCCACTCACTGTTTGAATCGGTGTAATCGAAACTGCACAAAACACGCACGAAAAACACGCACGGAATACACCCTCGAACAACACGTAGGACAAACACGCGCGAAACTGCGCAGATTACAGCGCAAAACAGCGCACCAGTATAAGAAGCGCGCGGTCGGTTTCGGCTACGAGCACTGGCCAGAACGTAACTTGCTCGAAATGGTGGAAGCCGCGACAGCCCACAAATAGCAAAGGTAAACGACAAATTGAGAACAGTGATAATCCTGTGAAAAATGGTTGCTGTCGAAAAGCAAACCATGTTGATATGCTAATAATAAAAATTGCTGGGGTTTTACGTGCCAAAACTACGATCTGATTAGGAGGCATCACGCAGTGGGGGACTCCGTAATAATTCTGACCTCCTGGTGTTCTTTAAGCTGCACCTAAATCTAAGTACACAGGTGTCCCTGCATTTTGCGTCAATCGAAATGCGGCCGCCGTGGCCGGGAATCAAACCCGCGTTCTCGAGCCAACAGCGTGACACCTCACCTGCTAAGCTAACACGGTGGTTGAGGCTCAAGTGACGTGGTGCACTGATGCCATCATGGAAAACATTTTTAGATATTAGCACAATGAGTATCTGCATATGTGAAGTTACGGGCAAACCACCTATAAGTAAAAGCACCAGGACCCACATTTCAGCTCGGGGTCTCGCTCCCATTCTTTTTTATACTTTCAAGCATAGTTGGCCTACTTGCTCAGGGTTTGATTCTCCTCTCTGAGAAGGATCCGACCTTAAGTCCAATCTATCGAAATGAATCTCGAATGTAAGCACGAACAAAAATTAATCTTGCAGGAAAAGGAATATATGACAGTAAAGCTGAGAGCCTTGAGAAACGTGGAGCAGGTCGAAAGCTGTGCCCCGTGCGATACTTCACCCAGAACCCATGCCCTTGAACACATTGGAGCGTGTCGTCTACCCGTGCTTCACTTCTTTCATGTCGGCGCCACGATTGCCCGACCTTATTTTGTTGCTTTCCCTTTCTGAGCTTTCTGAGCATAGCCATGTTAGTACAGTGTAGTGTGAAAAGCCCTCTACTCCCAGGCTCATCCCGATGCCCGGGGATCGTGTGCCCGACGATGAAGCGGGGTGTAAGTTTAAGTCCATCAAATATCAAAGCCACCGGACAACGGCGCCAAGAGGGGAGGAGGGGGGATTTCACGCACGCGCACACGCACAGCCGCGCGGCCTGCTCAGCCAGCTAAAACATAGCCTTCGAGATTTGTTTCTACTCCATCAGAGCCACCTTTGGAGCGTGGATTAGGGCGCCACGTATAGCCGAAACAAAGCCAAGTCGCAGTTTTTTTAGTAGCCCAAGTATAGCCACATAGCCACGCGCAGCTGTGCATGTGCACGTGCGTGAAATACCCCCCCCCCTCCTCCCCTCTTGGCGCCGTTGCCCGGTGGCTTTGATATTTGATGCACTTAAACTTACACCCGCTTCATCGTCAGACACCCAAGCCCCGGGCATCGGGATGAGCCTGGGAGTAGAGGATTTTCACAGTACACTGTATTTACATGGCTATGCTCAGAAAGTCGACGCCAAAATTTTTTTTCTGTAGCCCAATTTGGCTATATATATATATATATATATATATATATATATATATATATATATATAGCCAAACCTGGCAGCACTGCCCCGTATAACCACCAAAGTGTGACTGAGACGAGATCAAGACGAAGGATATATTTACAGAGTGTTTACAAAGAAAGATTGAACAAGCGAAGATGTCTGATCCGCATCACGCGCAAGCGTCTTCATCACTTTGCAAAGCAACGCATTAATCTATATACGGAGCGCACCATAACATTATAACGCGCAGGTTTTTTAGGCATGAAATGCTTTTAGCTCCCGTTGTTGGCGACCTTCAAGTCTCACCTTGAGCCAAAAGCCACAGCCGTTATCTGGGCACTCAAAGCGAGAACATGCCGGCAAGTTGCTAGAGCAAAACGAGATTATCCGGGGCAGCCAGTCAAAATTTAACAAAATGCGGTCTTTGGCCGCCAACCCTTTGTACAGGACTCCATTGCATACGCTAGTTACTCTCCAAACAAGTTACAAAAATATTGCTTCCGAGTTCTGCCTAATGTTTCTTCACAATATCACTCAAGCTGTAACTTCTAGTACGCTGAAGTTTTATTTCCCATTTCCAATAGCGACGTTCAAAAGGCAGACACAGGGGACATAAGGCCACACATTTGCCGCCGACCACTTCAATGCGACTAGAATAAAAATGGGCCACAGACGCTGAGCGCGTTGAACTGTTGCAAGAAGAAACACAGTTGAAGGCGGCGGCACCACAAGCAGCAAAAAACGTCGTATGGTAGCCATTTCCTGCTTACATCTGCTCTCGATTACGGGAGAGCCAGCCATTTTTACAGAGTAAGCTGTTGTGGGCTAATTCCAGTAGCCGTTTCGGTTCGCAATGGTGTCCGCCGCCGCTGCCGCCGACGGCGTCCGGCAAGCGTAACCGCTATCGCTGGAAATGCGAAAAAAGTACCCGGGCTTCCGCCGGGATTGAACCCGGGCCCGCTGCGTGGTAGCCACTGAGTCACTCTAGCCACTCTACCACTGAGCCACGCAAGCTTTTTTTTTTTCTTTATTGCCGGAACTTTCACTTTGTGGACACCAATTTCAACAATTTTGCCAAAGAAAAAAATACATAACTATACATATACACATACTTTCACAGTTTCATGCATCCATGTTGTGCGGTCAGCCACATTTTGGCTGGCACTGTCATGTCAGGTTTAAAATTCTTTTAAAGTCACGCAAGCGCTTGCTATAGGGCACCGGAATAATGCCCTTTAAAGCAGGCGCAGACGATCCGAGCCTCCGCCACTATGGTGGCGCCATGTCGTCATAGAGTTTCTCACTATAACACCTAGAGGGTAAACTGGCGCCACCGTCTATGCGAGTTTCTTAAAGGGCTGCCGTGCCCTCATGGGAATGACGGGATATGTGTCTGCGAGGCTTGTGTCGGCTGTTGTTGTACGAGGCTTCGTCTAGAACGTGGATATGGCTACACAAATAACGCGTTCTTAAAATAAAATCTGCATAAAAGGCTTTCATTCACCCATATTACATCTCTTTATAAAGTTTACTCACCTACAATGCAGCATCAAGCGAAGAAAAGTAAGAACAGACGACAAGCTGTTCCAAAGCGAGCGAGAATCTTGTCGTCTGCCCTCCAACATTAGCGGCAAGCTGATACTTTTTACGTTTCATATAATTATGCACCCAATAGTAAGTCCTCAAACTTAAACAAAACATGTTTTTGCGTAATAATAAAGCTAAAGCAGTTTTTTACGTCCTGTTTTAGCAGGAAATGAATCATTGTGACAGACGGAACGGTGCTAGCCAGGCGCGTCTTCAAGGCGTTCTGGCTCTCCAAGAACGATGCCAATCCGAATCCACAATATACCGGCATTCCCTTGCATACCACGGCGCAGCAGCGCCACATTTCCCTCAATAGGTTTTATAGTGTGAAACTCTATGCATCTAGTTAAGGCACCTGCAGACGCAGCGTGCACAGGCGCAGGCGACCAGATGCCATTGAGACGAGGCGCTCAATCTAAACAAAACGCGATCCCCAGCCTCCGCCGGTATGGTGGCGCCATCTAGTTAAGGTGCCTGCAAACGCAGCGCGCGCATTCGCAGACCACGAGATGCGATTGAGAGGGGGCGCGCAATCAACGCGATTCCGATGTGAGATGTGCGCCACGTATTCTGGATACCTCTTCGGTACACGTTATGGCGTCTCCTCGCAAGGTATGAACCGCTGCTGAAGAAGCGAAACGTAGAACTACGTGCGCGGCTACAACCTCGCATCATCGGGCTCAGCAGAGTGTTGTGCAGAGAGCATCACAAGCCGCAGCCCGGCGTCGACGCCGGGCGGACAGTTCAGGTCGTTCTCGTCAAAATCGAGGTGAAGACACTTTGCTGCGAAGACCCTGTTGTGCATGGTGCCGAAATTGGAGCTACTCTTACGCCGCTCAACCAGCTTACGCTGTGACTGTGCTGCGTGTGCCGCGCAGACCTGTGACTTCTTTAACAGCGACGCTGTTTAAGCCAGCCGTAATTTGCGGTGCGTGCCAAGAAACTGCCGCACCGTAGCCATGGAAAGGCGGGGGAGGAGACCGCGTGCATGCGCACGCCGTCTCCCCCTCGCCAGCTCCCTGCCTTCCCGACCCCAACCTCTCTTCTCTCCGTGGCGCGCTGAGCCAGGCGAAAAAAAAAATCACGGCATATCCACGAAGTGAATGATGATGAGTGGGCGAAGCACCGGGAGATCATTCGGGTAAACCACAGCTACGGACGAGAGATAAAGAGAGCGCGCGTCGGGAACGAACGCCCTTGTGCAATGCAGCGCCCCTAGCTACGGACGAGAAAGAGAGCGCGCGTCGGGAACGAACGCCCTTGTGCACCGCAGCGCACCTAGCTACGGACGAGAGAGAAAAACGCCGGAAGCGTTCTCCGGAAGCCGGAAGCTGGCTTCCAGAAGCGGAACCGGAAGTGGAACCGGAAGCGGAAGTCGGCTTCCGGTTATACTATATACATATACATATATATATATATATATGTATATATGCGTATACATACATACATAGCGGTCTCCATGCCAACCAGAGCTGCGGACTTACGCCCTCTAGTGAACACTTCATAAAACTACAGGTGGCTACATACGGAGGAAGGACAGACCCCCGCCCTAAGGAGCTTCGCCCCTAAAAAAGGCGAAAGCCACGCATGACGCACGACTCTAAGCCGCGCAAAGCTCAAGACACAGCGAAGCTGGCCGATTGATATCGAGCGCCTAGCTTCCAACGCGTTGGGCGTCGCCAAGCAACAGCGTTCTTGGCACTGTGCCAAGCTTGGTTAGCCTGCCTGCGTTTGTGGCATGCCAGGAACGCTGTCGGTCGTAGGCGCCGCCGCGTCCAGCGCTAATAACGAGAAATGTCGCCAACGCGTTCGGCGTCGGCAAGCGACAGCGTTCTTGGCACTGTACCAATCTTGGTTAGCCTGCCTGCGTTTGTGGCATGCCAGGACCGCTGTCGCTCGTAGGCGCCGACGCGTCCAGCGCTAGTCACGCGAATGTCGTGAAAGGGAAGGTACCTCCGAAAATGATCTATCGAGAATACCTTCCTACATGCGTAGTTAAGTTAAACTAGTTAAGACCTAACAGCAACCAAGTTGATACCTAGCGGTAGCAGCCAGTAATCTTCGCTATGCCTAAGCTTTGCGCGAGTAAGTGCAAACTTGCCTGATTTTTTTTATTGCGATAGCAATTATATGATCACTCCAGAGCGGATTTCTGCCGTCGTCGCCGTCGCCGTGAGGTTCCGTATGACGTCAACGGCGATGAAATCGTCGCCGCGCACCGGACGCTGTATGTGCGAGTGAAAGGGCGCGAGAGACGCGCGCTTTCACGGGGCGCGAACGCACATCACAGAGCAAACGCGCGTTCTACGCCGTGCTCCCTGAAGGGCTGCAGAATTAACCCTTTCGGCCCTGGTGTCCTATAAAAAGGACACGAAGAGAAATTGTCCTAAATCGAGACGCAAACGGTTACCGTACTGAAAAAAAAATTAAGGTATTCTCCATATCTCCATACACATCCGCCAGCATACGCAACAGTTTCTTGATCGTTGTCTTCCTCAGAAAGCCCTAGAGGTGAAATCAAAATGGCGGAAGGTAAAAAACACGACTGCAGCAGTATCCAAGTCTTTTGATAATATTTTAGTCAATACCTATTGTCTCGGTAGCGATCATAATTTTGTGTGTTGTTTCTGATATGCTTACGGGCGTATTTATGTCAGGAAGTTCTGCCTGTTATTAACGCATCGCCCACAGCACGCCATGATCTGCGTGTCCTAAATATAGGACACCAGGGCTCAGTGGTTGTCAAAGGCACTACATGAATTGAATATGCAATGAAGACGCTATTGCTTCCGATTTCTTGTGTTCTTACTCCGGAGGCGCTAAGACAGCCTGTATTCAGGGGCAAGGGGACTTCTATAGCGAAATGTCGGTATAAGAAGGACACAAATAAGTTTGCTGCACTATAGGCAGTGTGCGTGTTTGAGGTAGAAGACGATGAAAAGAAGGACATACAGTTTGATTTTGCAGGCTAAGGGAGCGGTAATTGCTGCACGGCAGACGAATAATTCGCCGTCTTTGACGAAAATACATCCTACAAAGCGACCATCAAGTAGATGGAGGCCATTCAAGTGCAATGATGAAGGAAGTGTGCTTGTTGGAGGTAGAAGACGATGAAGATGAAAACCAGGATACACATGTCCGGAACCGAGGCAACAACAACTGAGGGGTCGCAGCGGAGCGCGAGAGCAAGAGGACCATCGAAGCTGGCTTTTAGAACGAACTAGCGCGTGCCATGCGTACGCATCGAGCAAGCGCCACCCAACTTTATTTTCGTCGTCTTTCGCAGCCGGCCACAAGGTGCCGGCCGAGAGCGCCCACCTTAGCGTCACCGTGTTGCGGCGTCGGTGGGCGCTACACACTGTTTGCTTTTGCAGGCTTGGGGAGCAGTAATTGCTGCACAATAGACGAAAATTTGGCCAACTATGATGAAAATACATCCGATAAAGCGGCTATCAAGTAGATGGAGGCCATTCAAGTGCAATGATGAAGGACGTCTGCATGTTGGAGGTAGAAGACGACGATGAAAAGCGGGATATAGTTTGCTTTTGCATGGTGGATAGGTGGATAGGCGAGGACCAAATATTAAGTGATTCTGAAATAGGATTCAGGCCCGGCTGCTCAATTTGGTGTGCTCATGTTGACTTGGAGAGTCGAATTCAACTCGCTCGCCGCAACAACCAGTACGCTGCCTTAGTCACATTAGACATTGCGAAGGCGTATGACAGTGTCGATCACAGTACCTTAATCAACAGACTCGAAAGTGTGAGTCTCCCACAGTACATAATTGCATGGATTCAAAATTTTCTAAGCGGACGCACATTTTATTGCTATCAAAACGGTGTGTCTTCTCACATTTACAAACAGACAAGGCGCGTTCCTCAAGGTGCAGTACTTTCCCCCGTATTATTTAATATTTTACTAAATCACATCCCGACACATCATGACGTACAGGTATACGTATACGCTGATGATATCGCATTTTTCTCAGTAGCAAATGATATTCATAGCTTATATAAAACTTTGCAATTGTATTTGAATCAGATTGAAATTTGGCCGCGTTTACGGGGGTATGGGCCATTGCTTTAGGGGGTATGAACCGTTCCACGTCTTACGTAACCGACAGATTCTATTCTGAAGAAATTTCATGGAAATCCATCCAGAATGAACGCGCTCGCGTAAGGGCTCGTGGTCGACATGCTGATTCTAGCGCGAGGGCTTCTGATGCCCAGGCGAAATGTCAGTGAAGAGCCGCGGACCCCGAGTTGAGGGAGCGTGATGTTGAGGAGAGACGTCAGCGAAGGGCTCGGAGCTCCTCATAATCGATAAGCGCTCCCGAGGATGATCAACAGCCCCGGCACCAACCATCCATCTGCGAATAGGTCAAGGTGGGCAGACTTCGTATCCTCGGCTTAAGCCTGTACCACAAGCAAGCGATTGAGCGAATGGAGCGAACAGCGGCGCGGCGCTGCGAAGCTTTTCGCGAGGTTTCCTTTCACATGCATTGCCGCCACGCATTTTCCCCTGCTGCGAATATCGTCCTATGCGCAGGACTTCCCGCACTAGTCCTTCACTGGTCACGTGGCGAGGCGGGCCGTCATTGGTTCGGAAGCGGTGCTGCCGCCCCTGCCACCGCGATGAAATTCCAACTTGCCGGAACCTCGCCGCTCCAGCCGCCAGTGCCGCCGCCGCCGCTCGAAACAGGTTTCTGCGCCGGGGCGGCAGGAATGGATGGATGGATGAAGAACTTTATTAGTGTCCTTTAGGGCGCGTGCAAGCGCGCAGCGGGCCGCTCCCACGTCGGGACAGAAAGGCCGAGCCTCTCCGCCGCGTCGCGGGCCCGTTGGACAGCCCATAACTGTTCGTCGAGGTTGGGGCTGCGTAGAACCGCATCCCAACGTGAAGAACTGTTGCTTTCATCGCCGCGTAACGCGGGACACCGCCAGAGCATGTGAGGTAAGCTCGCTAAGTCATTGCATAGTGAACATGTGTTTGTTGTCTGAATTTCGGGGTACATTTTGTGAAGAAGTAGGGGGTTTGGGTATGCCCCCGTCTGTAGAAGCCTTAGTGTTAAAGCCTGAGGTCTATTGAGTTTACAATGCGGGAGGGGGTAGATCCTACGAGCCAAGTAAAAATGCTTAGTAATTTCGTTGTACGAGAGAGGAGAGTCCCCGATAGTCAGTACCCCCATCGTCACGCTGCCGGGTGGTACTCGTAGCTACGCGGTTGATAATCCCTCGCGCAGCATTGTGTGCCGACTCATTGAGGTTGGGCGGGGCACCCTCGATCTGTCCCATGTGGGCTGGAAACCAGATCACTGTGTGTGGCTTGATCCGCTTGCTTCCTAGTATCCCTAGGGCCAGCTCGGATATGGTTCCTTTGGCAAATGCCCGAACGGCTGATCTCGAGTCACTGTAGATTGATGTCCTCTTGTCGTCCAATAAGGCCATCGTTATTGCAGCCTGCTCTGCGGTCTCAGAGGACGTCGTCCGAATCGAGATTGCGTTCGTTACTTTACTTTCATGGTCTATGAATGAATGAATGAACTTTTATTTCCCTTTTTAAGAAAGGGGAGGGGCCGGGGGGGAGAGAGGGAGGCCTGTGTGCTCCAGTCTTAGCATCTTGTGCTGCCAGACGTCCGCCTACCAGTCGTGGTAGGCCTCCGCTACCTCCTCAGCCCACCTCAGGACTCGGTCCTGCAGGGTGGGATCGGAGCTGCGCAGGGCAGTCTCCCACAGCTCCTCGCTACTAATTAATGGTTTGAGGTTGCGGGGGGGATATTTGATGGGGCATTTCCACATTATATGGGAGAGATCTGCTGTCTGGACAGGGCAGAAGCGACACTTGGGTGTCGGGTATGTGTCGGGAAAGAATAAGTGCAAAGTGCGTGGGGTAAGAAAAGTGCGAGTTTGTAGTTGGCGCCACAATATTTCTCTCTGGCGCGTGCTCGACACAGAGAGAGGTGGATACGCTAGGCGTTGGTGTTTGTAATGTGTGCAAATTTCATGGAATGTGATGAGTGCGTCTTTATTGGTCTGTTGTTGGGAGTCATTGGCTTCTGGGGTAAGGCCCACATTTCCGTCCACTCGGTCCGTGAATCCTCGAGCAGCGGCATGAGCCATTTCGTTGCCTGGTAGCCCTTGATGTGCTGGAGTCCAGATGAGAGCGATGTAGTTTTTCGGCGGGTGAGCGACTAGTAGAGAGTGCGCGAGGTTTGTAATGTAGCCGCTACTGAAGTTCCGGATAGCAGTCTTCGAGTCACTGATGATGACATCGCAATCAGGTAGCCCCGATGCGAGTGCAATGGCGGCCTCTTCTGCGTCGCCCGCTGAGGTGGTCCTGACTGATGCTGAACGAACAGTGTTGCCCTGCTTGTCTACGACCGCTAAAGCATAACGATGTTTAGTTTTATAGGCTGCGGCGTCCACGTAGTAAACTCCTTCCGCCTGTCCATAGCTGCGTTGTAGCGCCTTGGCTCGAAGTTTCCGGCGTTCGACGTGAAATTCGGGATGCATGTTTCTGGGTAGGGGTTGGATGTGGTATTGGCCGTGTATGTTCGGAGGAAGTTGATGTCGCTTGTTCTCGTTGAGTGCTGGGGCGTAGTGAAGTTGTCTCAGGATCTCACGCGCAGCTGCAGTGGTGGAGAGTCTGTGATATTGCGATGATAGATGTGCTTCGGTTAATTCTTCAAAGGTATTGATTGTGGCTGTGGCCATCACCCTCTGTGTGGATGCTCTAATCGGAACACCAAGAGCGACTTTGTGTATCTTGCGGATCAAGCAGTTTACAGTGTCCGCTTCCTTCCTAGAGAGTGAGAGATATGGTAGTGCGAAGGTGATTTTGCTTAGGACAAAAGCTTGGATGAGCTGAATCAGTTCCTTCTCTCGAAGCCCTCCGTGTTTATTGGAGATCCTTCCTATGAGGCGTAGCGTGTTATCTACTGTTGTTTGTAGTGCTTGCAAGGTACGCTGATTTGATCGGTTGCTTTGAAGGTGAAGACCTAGCACCCTTATCCTGTTTACCTGGGGTATGGAGTGCCCTTCAACTGTGAGGTCGATATTCGGGGGCGATGTCCTGAAGCGTCTCGTGGGGGGCAGAAGGAGAAGCTCTGATTTGGTGGGGGAGCACCTAAGGTTCAAGTCGTGACCTACTTATTCGATCTGGTCAATGGCTGCTTGGAGGGTGTCTTGGATGTGCCCGTCCGAACCTCCGGTCATCCACAGCGTAATATCGTCCGCATACAGTGAGAATCGGAGGTCGGGAATCTTCTTTAGAGCGAAAGCTAAAGGTCGCATAGCCAAATTGAAGAGGAGGGGGGAGAGTACTGCCCCTTGGGGCGTACCAGTGCTTCCTAAACGTATCTGACCCGATTGTTCGCTGCCTAACTGGAGCGTTGCAGTGCGCTTCGTCAGGAAGCTGCATATATAACGGTAGATTCGCTCTCCACAGTTTATACTGTTAAGTTCGCGTAGAATGGCCAAGTGGGACACATTATTGAAGGCTCCCTTGAGGTCGAGGCCCAGCAACGCTTTTGTGTCACGTGCGTCGCTCGGTTCAATGATATCTTGTTTGAGCCTTAGCATGACATCCTGGCAAGAAAGAGACTTGCGAAATCCAGTTATTTCCGAGGGGAACAAGCGATGATCTTCGATGTATTTGGAAAGGCGTAGGTGGATTACGTGCTCCAAGATCTTCCCTATGCATGAGGTGAGAGAGATGGGACGGAAGTTATCAATGTGAATTGGCTTATTCGGCTTGGGAATGAAGATCACCTTGGCTGCTTTCCATTGTTGGGGTATCTCGCCCTCTTCGAGACAGTGGTTGTAATACTCGGCGAGTTTGCGTATGGATTGCTCATCGAGGTTGCGAAGCGTCTTATTTGCCACAGAGTCTGGACCTGGTGCCGTGGTAGTTCGCACTTGGTTGAGGGCATGTCGAACCTCCGCTTCTGTGATGGGGCTGCAAAGTTCCTCATTGGGTTCACCAGTATAGTCGGGCATGGGGATTTGCGTAGGAGGGGGCATATGTTTGGAAGCCAAGTTACTGAACATTGTCGGCAGGTCCGCTGCATGTTCATGTAGCAGTTTATTGATCTGGTGGTTATTATGTGTCCTAGATGTGGTGGGGTCGAGCAGGTGCCGGAGCAATTGCCAGGTCTTTTTAGTGCTAAGATGACCATGCGCTCCTTCGCAAACCTGAGTCCACTGCTGTGCCCTCAATTTGATAGCGTATTTTTCAATCTGAGAGTCCAATTTGGCGATTCTGATTCGGAGTTTGTGATTGTAACGGGCTGTTAGCCATTTCCTGAGTAAGGCTTGCTTTGCTTCCCACATGTGTAGGAGCTTCGAATCAATTGTTGCCAAGGGTGTATCTGACGGGAGAGTGGTGGTATGGGCCTCTACATCTGCTTGTAAAGCGTTCGCCCATTGCTCTATGTCGGTAATGTCTTCTTCGTTGGTGTTGGAGCGAGATTTTCTGAATTCCGTCCAATTGGTAAGCCTTAGTGGTTTCATGGCCAGTGGTCTGTGCTTGAAATTTACGCGGAGTTCGAGGATGTAATGGTCGCTTCCTAAGTTGTTTTGGAGGTTTTGCCACGTCGCCTGAGTGATGCGGTGAGCTAGGGTGAGGTCGGGGGATGTATCCCTACTGACGCTATTTCCTAGCCGGGTAGGAAGAGTAAAGTCATTGTGGATGGTGAAACCTTGATTCTGTATGTGCTGCCACAGAGCTCTTCCCTTAGGGGCAGATGCAGAGTGGCCCCACATTTGGAGGGGGGCATTGAAGTCGCCCATTACAACTAGCGGCTGTTTATTGGCGTTAGCTTTGGCTTGAGCAAGCATGAGCTCAAAGCGGTGTTGTCGAGCATTGGGAGGGCTGTAAACATTCAACACGTATAGGGTGGGTTGTTTGAGGCTTTTAGGTAGAATTTCGATGAAATCGTGGGGGATGTCAGTACTGCTGAATGTCTCCCATTTAACAGAAAGGTGCTGTCTTACAAGTACGGCAGTGTTGGGCTTGACTATGTGAGGGTCTTGAAACGTGTTGTATCCCGGTAGAGTTACTTTCCCGTGTGTTTCCTGCAAGGCTATAATATCAGGGAGCTCGTTAAGATTCTGCAGAAATAGTGTAAGATTTGCGCGCTTGTTGCGGAACCCCCTGCAGTTCCACTGCCAGATCACCAGACTACGTGCTGGCTTCATTATTATTGTCGCTGTCGTGAAGGATGGGAGTTTGTGACGTCGTGGAGGGCCTTCCCCAGGTTTCGATTAGCTCTTGGAATCTGCAGAACTGCGCAGATGCCTCACAAATAAAGGAATCAAGCTTGCTTTGTAGCCGATTTTCAAGGGCAACAACTTTGTTTTCCAGGGTCGTCATGCGCTCACTGAGGACAAATATGGCGTTTTCAACGGTGTGGTCGGTGTCTGTTATATCGGCATTCTTCCTTTTTGCCGGTGGGGGCTGCACGTGGGGTGAAGGTGGCCTTGGAGTTGCTGCTTCAGTAGTAGCAGTGGGTGCAACAGTGTCCATTTGTTCTGTCGGAGGGCTTATGGGTGTGGGTGCAACTGTATCCATGCGTTCTCTCGTAGGGCGTGTGGGTGTGGGCGCAAGCTTTTGTGGCAGTGAATTGGAAGTAGCGGCAGGACTTTCATTGATTTCGATGGGGGGGTGGAGCATTGCCTTGAGCTGTTTGATTTCGGCCTTGAGAATTTCGTTCTGATTAAGCAAGTATTTGATGAGAGAGTTATCAGCATCTAGTGAGGAGCTGCTATTGTGGGAGACTACCCCTGCCCAGCTCACCTTTGTATGGTTGATGGGCGGTCTCTCCTCGTTGCGTGGAGTCAGCGGAGGCCAAGCTTGCTTCGATGATAGAACCTGGGCCGCTGTTGCAGAGTTCTTGCGGCCAGAGTTGCTCTGCGGCTTCTCTTGTCCTGGGTGTTGGTTGGAGGCCTGGATATTGTTCCTGGCCAGAAGTGTCAGTTTAGTTTCTGGTGGTGCGGGGGGCGGTGTCCGTGGTTTGTAACGAAGTCTGCACTCTGATGAACCAGTCTCATGTGTTCCGTTGCAGATGATGCAAGTAGGGGTGCAGCTGTGGTCTTCAGGAGGATCTGGCGTGCCGCATTTTGGACAGAGACATATTGTCACATTAGGGCAGACATCTTGACGATGGCCAAGCTGCCGACACCTCGCACACGCCTCCACTTTTTGCCGATATGGTCGGCAGCGGAGGTCTGTGCGGAGGTAATCAATATAGAAGGGGACCTTTGAGCCTTCGAAAGTGACCAGGATGGAGTCCGTGGAGCCCATTCTTCGAGCAGCTAGGATCTTGATTGTTGGATTAGAGTCTCGAAGTTTAACCAACACGTTCCCCTCCACCAGGGAGGCCGGCAGCTTGATGATGCCCCTACACGAATTTTTGGGGTCTGCCACGTGCGTGGAGACCTCGTAGCTCTTGTCCATGATGGTGAGGGCGGCAATCTTCAAGTAGCGATCAGCTCTGTCCATGCAGGGGGTGCTTATGATGATTGTGTTGTTAATCTCGTTGGCCCGGAGTCGATCTAGCGATGTTGCAGCCGCGGAGAGGCCTGTGGACTTGATGACGATGTCACGGAGAGAGACTGGGTGTATGTTAGCGCAGTTGACACCACCATGTACACGAAGAATGATTTTGTATTCAGCGGCAGGGAGTGGAGGAGGACGAGGCAGATTGTGGCTTACTTGCGGCCGAGTTTTGAGGGTGCTTGGCGAAGTGGGCGAAGGCCTCTTGGTGTCAGAGTAAACAAATTTCTCACGCCAATCGATGATCTCTTCTGGAGTCATGTCGACAGCATCGACGACGTCGTCTTGGCTCATGCCTGCTGCAGCTGCTACCGCCGACGCACACTGCCGGCTCTGCACGGCAGGGGCGCGGGGGTGCGGATGTTGCGAAGAATCGGCGATGAATTTAAGACGGCAGGTCCGATTTCCGCTGAAGAGGTGTCGTTCAACAGCGGGAGACTTACAGCACCAGTGGTCCAAAAATCACAAAAGTCGAGGCAATAATTTGGACACAACACAGGAAAAAAGACGGAGCCGATGCATCACCAGGAGCCAAAGGTAGCTTCGTCGTCGTCTTCTCCTCATGGTCTATGCTAACCGCAGCGAAGGCCTGTCCGTCGGCGTAGCGAGCTGCGTCTACAAAACTGTTCTCCGAAGCCCGTTCACGAGCGTTTTCCAGGAGGGCCTTCGCGCGCGCCCGACGTCTTCCCACGTTGTGTTCCGGATGGACGTTTCGTGGGATCGGGGCGACAGTGATGCGGTCCCGCTGCTCTCGAGGGATGCTGCAGAACTTTGTTTTGACTACTGTGGGGGGAACGCCCAGCTCCTGCAGGATGTGTCTTCCAGCTTGTGTGGTAGATAGCCTGACGAACTGGGCCCTCTCCTGCGCTTCCGCCAATTCCACGAGCGTGTTATGCATGCCGAGTGGAAGTAAGCTTTCCGTGTGTGTGTATATGGGGAGGCCGAGGGCTCTCTTGATTGCCTTCCTGATTAATGCGTTCAGCTTATCCCGCTCCGATCTTTGCCAGTTGTGCATGGCCGTGACGTAAGTGAAATGACACATTACGAACGCATGCACCAATCTCACGAGGTTGTCTTCTCCGAGGCCTTGCTGCCGGTTGGCCACTCTTCTTATTAATCTGATGGCATTGTCCGTCTTCTTAGTGAGACGCAGCACTGTCTGGTTGTTAGAGCCACTCGACTCGACCATCATGCCGAGAATCCGGATGGCATCCACCCTCGAAATATAGCCTCCGTCGTTTGTCCGTAGTTTGATGTCGCATTCGGTGAGTGGCTTCCATCCCTTTGGTTTGGGGCCTCTGCGCTTGGGTCGATATAGTAGCAGTTCCGACTTGTGAGGTGAGCACCGAAGGCCCGTGGACTCGAGGTATCTCTCGGTAGCATCAATCGCCTCTTGCAGGGCCGTCTCTACCTGTCCATCACTACCTCCCGTACACCATATGGTAACGTCGTCTGCGTATATGGTATGACTGATACCGTCGATAGCAGAGAATTTCCTGGATAGAAAAATCATGGCGAGGTTAAAGAGGGTTGGGGATATGACTGCCCCTTGTGGCGTCCCCTTAGACCCCAGCTTCATCATGTCTGAAGTCAGGTCCCCGATCTTTAGGGTGGCTTCTCTGTCTGACAGAAAAGATTTCGTGTAGGAATGGAAGTACTTCCCCAGGTTAAGGCTCGAGATTGTGTCTAAAACGAACGAGTGAAGAATGTTGTCAAAGGCCTTTTCCAGATCTAGACCTAGTATGGCTCTCGTGTCCCGCGTATTAGAATCAATAATGTGATGCTTGATGAGCTTCATCGCGTCCTGCGTCGATAGTCCAGCCCTGAAGCCGATCATGTTGTATGGGTAAATGTCGTGCTCCTCCAGGTAGCGAGAAAGCCTGTTTAGGATTGCGTGTTCAGCAACCTTCCCCACGCACGATGTGAGCGAAATTGGGCGGAGGTTATCGAGGCTGGGCGGCTTGCCTGGCTTGGGGATGAGAATGGTGTCGGCCGATTTCCACATTTCCGGAACTATACCACTGCTCCATGCTTGGTTAATGATGTCCTTTAGGAATTCGATGGACTTGTCGTCCAGGTTCCGTAGGGCTTTGTTCGTGATCTTGTCCGGACCCGGAGCCGATCTGCCGTTGAGGGCGTGGAGCGCCTGCCTGATTTCCTCAATCCCGAATTCTGCGTCAAGTTCAGGGTTTCCGGAGCCGTCGTAGTCAGGTGAAGGTGGTGTAGGGCCCGATGCGACAGACAGGTATTTCTTCACGAGTCTGGATAAAATTTTCTCGCTCGAATATTCTCGCTTGGCTGCGTGTAGGGTGCGCGCCAGTGTGTTGTATTGGTTGGTTTTAGTGTTCGTCTCGTCGAGGAGATGCTTTAGGAGGTTCCAAGTTCCCCCGTTACGCATCTGCCCGTCGATCGAGTTGCACACCTCATCCCATTGCTGTTTAGAGAGGGCTCTGCAGTGTTCCTCTATAGTTCTGTTGATTTCTGCGATCTTTTTTCTGAGCCTGCGGTTGAGCCTGTGTCCCTTCCACCTGGCGAGGAGGGACTACTTGGCCTCCAACAGGTGAGCCAGACGACTGTCCATCTTTTCCACCGGGAGGTCGGTACAAACCTCTCTTGTGGTAGCTTTGATGTCGTCTCTAACCTGTGCCACCCATTGTTCGAGGCTAGACAAAGGTGAGATCCGGTGTCGTGTCACGGCTCGACGATGTCCCGCATCTGGTGGGGAATGCCGGGTCCGTGACTAGCATCAAGTTTAGGTTTAGAGCCTCACGCCAGAGGTCCTCGCCCTTGTTAGTGTTGTATGGTTTAGAGCACTGCACGGGCCGATTTTTGCGGCCCGGGCCCGTTTTTACATTGGGCGGCCCGCCGGAGCCCGATAAAAACTTTTATGGCGAGACCCGGGCCCGGCCCGGGCCCGAAAATAATCTACGTTACCCGCCCGGCCCTGCCCGCCACCCCTTTACCTTAAGCCCGAGCCCGGCCCGAGCCCGACTCGAAACCGGCCCGAACCCGGCCCGAGACCGAAAAATACATGTTTTTCATAGTTGAGAAGCCCGAGAATAACTCGCAGAAAGCCCGGCCCGGGCCCACGTCAAGAAACCCGAGCCCGGCCCGGCCCGGCCCATGGGCCGGGCCGGGCCCGGACTTTCGGGTAAGCCCGAGCCCGTGCAGTGCTCTAGTATGGGTAGCCCCAGGTGTGGTAGGGGGCGTTGAAGTCACCAGCTACGATCAAAGGGGAGTCTCGCGCTAGTTGCGTGGCCTTGGTGATTAGGGCTTTGAAGCGTTGTCTTGGGTTTTTGGGACTACTGTATACATTTAGGATGAATATACTTGCGCGGTTCGCTGGGCTGGGGATGATTTCTATCATTATATATTCCACTTTACTTGCGGTCATCCTAAGGTCGTGAGTGATGTGGGTCAGCTTGTTTCTAATCAGTACAGCGACCCCCCGTCCTTCTTCGTGCTTCGTTACGGGCCTGTAGCCGGACAGCGTGACGTTAGATGTGAGTGTTTCTTGTATAAGGATGACATGTGGCTTCTCTGTGTGTGATCGAATATATTGCTGCAGGGGAGCCCTCTTGGGAAGGAAACCCCTGCAATTCCATTGCCACATCCTGAATGAGCTAGTTTGAGTGGCCATCGTATTGCTGTGGAGCTGCTGTGCTAGCCTTCGGAAGCCCGATGGCCCCGTGCTGTTACTAGTCGATGCTGTTGTTGGGGGCGTAGGAGCTTTAGGTACCAGCACAGGTGCTACCACGTTTTCCAAGAAGGATTCAATTTTGCTGATGCGCTGATTAGTGCGCTCCTCCATGGAAGCCATGTTGCTTTGGAAGAGCGAGAACTTCTCATTTATCTCTTTAATGCTGTCACTGAGAGCGGAGAGCATCTCGCGAATCTCAGATTTGGCCCTACCTGATGCTCTTTCTGGCTCATTAGTGATTGCCCTCTTTTTAGCTGGCCTCTCCGTATCGCTCGTCTCAACCATGGGGACTTCCATTGGCTGGGGAGCGGCCGGTTGATTATCCGTATCGTTCTTCTCAGCCATGGCGACTTCTATTGGCTGGGGAGTGGCAGGTTGCTTGTCTGCCATGGCCGGTTTCCTATTACTGCTCCTCTTAATATCGGCAATTTCTGTCATGCGTCGAGCTATTGTGTTCTTCATCATCTCGTTTTCGCGCTCAAGTTGTGCTAGTCTGTTGTTACCTCTATCATGCTCTGGCGGTGAGCCCCGCGTTACCTTTTCCGGCGTTCGTCGAACTCGGTCGTCCCAGGTCGGGTGGTACTCGGGTCGGCGATCCCCGGAGCAGGACCTCGAGCAGGACTTGAACCGGACTTGACTGCCTCGGCGCTGGGATCCGGAGCGACCCCTGGAGCGGGATCTGGTCCTGGTTCTGGAACAAGAGCGCCCTCTGGATCGAGAGCGTCTCCGGGAGCTCCCTCTGGAGCGAGAACGTCCCCTGGATCGGGAGCGTTCCCTATGCTCGTGCGGTGGAGCTTGCTGCAACTTATTTTTGATATCGCTGCTCTGTGGTGGTGGCGAAGCCCCATTTCTCGAAGCTTCCACAGTCGCTCTCTTCCATCGTCTCCTTCTGACGACGTACGGGATCTGGAATCTCTCCTTGCATGTTTTGTCCGCCGTAGGGTGTGGGCCCCCGCACAACCTACACTTTGGCGTGCACTGGTTTTGATCGTCCGGGTTGACTGCCCCACATCCCCTGCAGGTGGACTCTTCGGGAGTCGGGCAAACGTCGGCACGATGGCCGAGCTTGCCGCACGCGTAGCAGATATCGACTTGTTTGCAAAAGAGAAAGCACTTCACAAGGACTGGGCCATAGCGTACAAAGTTCGGAACCTTGAGTCCGTCGAAAGCTATGATGATTGTGCCTGTGTTCTTAATTCTCTTGACCGCCAAGGCCAGCGGGTTTCTCTCGTTGACGATGTTGCGTTCGAGGTCCGATTGACTGTCGTTCAGGTCGATGTGTCTGATTATTCCTTTACACGTTGTGTGGGGAGCGGCCTCGTATGCACTAACTTCAAACATTCTTCCACCCACATGAAGTGTCCTGATTCTCGTGTATTTTGAAGCGTTGTCTCGGTTGGGCGTGCTGGCCACCATAATGTTTTGTTGTATGTTAGGACAAATTATGTCCGAGCTTATCTGCGTCGGGGTAAGACTCGCCGCTTCCACGATCGCCTTACCGACGACGGTCGGTCCTGTCTTGGCAATATTCAGCCCTCCGCGGGGTCGTATGATAATTTTGGCATGTTCCTTGGGCATGGGAGGCATCCGCGACGCCCTGATGATCTTGCTCTTGAGTTTATTTCCATTTTCCTGTGTTCTGAATAAGGCGCCGGCGTTAGGCCTATTCTCCCATATGCCGCAGCCAGGGCGGTTGGCCGAGTCCACCTTGGCAGACATACGCTTCGAAACTGCCGACTGCCATCCAAATTCTGGCGAAAATTCTTCAGGAGGAAGGTCCTCCCCTTCAACCGTCATCTGCATAGTCACTGACATCTCGGAATCGTTGCTCTAGCCACACTTGGTGGCGCCGATCGGCGCTACCCCGGGCTAGGCTTGTCGTTAGGGCCAGCAAGGCGGCAGCGTGGTCCGAGCACAAACACGTTCATAAAATGGAAACGAGACCACCCACCGGAGAAAGTCCGATATCGATGTGATCCTCTTCCGCTTAGACGTGCGTTGGTACCAACATTTTGGAGATTAGAAGCGACAATCTTGCCGAAATCATTCAAGAGTGCAGGAGCCGAGATGGAACCCTGGCGCTTGCGTTCTTCTTCCTCTTTCTCCCGGGGCGGCAGGAATCGCGAGCGTTTTCGCTTGCATGTGAAGCAGGCTTTACGCTTACAAAAAGACAGGGGCGGATGATACGCCATACAGAAGCTACAACACACTACCACGCAGATCTTGCGCATGATGCAACAAATTATCAGCAGGAAGAGGGGACTCAAGGAACAGGACCTGATCCGACTAGTACAGGCTCAGACTGTGAGCCGCATTGTGTACTCGCCACCATGTGTGTACTCGCCACCACTGTGTACGCCACCGACGAATAGCGGCGTGGCTGGGGCGATGGGGACCGACGGCGCTGAGGTGACGGCGAGCGAGTGGGACGACTGTCATCGACGGATACGTGAGAGCTAGAAGGCATACGGCGAGGCGAGTAGGGGCGAGGGTCGGCATATGGGCGAGGAGACGGGGAAAAGTAGCTCGAATACGGCGATGTCCAGGAGGTGCGGCAGTGGCGAGCGACGTGGCCAATGCGGTGGCAACGAAAGCAAATGGGCTTGTCGTCCGGAGTTCTCCACTCTGTAGGGTTGCGGTATCTGGGACGGGAATACAGATCGCTGCGAGGCGCAGCTGTCGGCACCAGTCGGGCGTCAGCTCGGGAGATGGAGCAGGCAGCAGGAAAACCGAGGTTGGCAAACTCTTGCCGCACAACCTCCTGAATGAGGGAGATCGCTGGGGCTGGTTGGTCAATGGTGGTCAATCAAAGCCTCGAGCTCGCGGCGAACAATACGCGTGACGGTCTCATTGGAGGGGGGTGAAGCAGTAAGGGCGACGCAGGACGACGTCGACGCTCCCTGCTGGGTACCTTCAACCAAATACCACAAGCGTGTAGCAATATTTAAATTTCAGTAACGCAGAACTCAACCGGCTGATAGGCAAGGCGTATAAGCAGGCGCTCGAACTCCCACCCCCGGAATGGCTACTTTTCGCCTCGATGAGACAGGGGTGTACAACAACGCACGGGAAATCATAGAGGCCCACCTGGTAACCCAGAAGGAAAGGCTACTACGTTCAATAGCGGGACGCTGCGTCTTGGAACGTCTTGGATATTCCGTACGGCAGACCAGTGCACTGGCAAAAATCCCAAAACGATTACAAGAAACTATGCGCATGTCACCGATTCCCAGGAACATGCACCCAAACTTTCACATCGGACGGCGACAAGCCCGAGTGCAGGCGCTCGCGAGAAAGTGTGAGAACCACCCCAATGTCTTGTACGTAGACGCGGCCAGTACCGCAAGAAGCACCACATTCGTCGCCAGCGTACTCGACAATTACGGAAGCCGAAATAAATGCGTGGTCGGTTTCCAGAGCGAGCGCTGCGAACGCGGAGGAACTAGCGATAACGTTGCCGCCACGACAAGTCCGCACTAGCCTGCAGGGGCTAGTGGACTTGCGTTACTGAAATTTAAATATGGTGACGAGCACACAATGCGGCTCACAGTCTGAGCCTGTACTATTCGGATCAGGTCCTGTTCCTTGAGTCCCCTCTTCCTGCTGATAATTTGTGGCATCCTGCGCAAGATCTGCGTGGTCGTGTGTTGTAGCTTCTGTATGGCGTATCCTCCGCCCCGTCTTTCTGTGGAGATTCATATCTGAAGAACCATTTGGAAAGCTGTCTCAGTAATGCCTCGTATTTAAGCCCAGATGTACAAAACCAAATTATAGAATTTTCCGGTGATATTATCAAAGAAAGCCTAGATTCAAAAGTAAACGCTGCAGGCTGCTTCTTCATACTTGCTGACGAAACGACGGATATTGCTGAAATCGAAGAGCTTACTGTTTGTGCAAGGTACCTAAACAAGGACGCCAACGACATCGAAGGGGTGCTTTTAGGTTTTAGCACCAGAATAGATGCCCTCTCTCATTACGACTGCAGGTTCTATGTAAATGTGTACAAACTGCTGCAGATTATAGTCATATTTCCAGTGACCATGGTCAGCGCAGAGAGAATATTTTTTGACATGAGATTACTAAAAAACTACTTGCGCTCTACAATGTCTCATAAACGCATGGTTAGGCTGGCGCCAGTGGCGTAGCCGGAAATGTTGTTAGGGGGGGGGGGGGGGGGGGGGGGAGGGGCTCAGGTTGCAGCGCGGCCTCCTCCTTATAGATTTTGTCGAGGGATCAAATACATGATTAATAACTGCATTGCCAATGCCATTGTATATTAGATGCTGCAAACGAATTATCGAACGCTACGCACTGTCAAGTAAAATATGTATTTTTTCATAAAAGAATATATTCGTATGTCCTAAAAATTTTGGCAGAAATAACTTGTATCAATGCGGCCGCGTTTTTTTTTTTGTCTATTTAATAAGTAAAGAAAATATCACACGGACTTTAGAACTATATCAGTTCGAAACCAGCAAAGCAGTGCATACAGCTGATATGAAGAACGTAGAGGCCATGAAATGAATAAGTTGAGGACAAATATTTTGATGAACCTTCTTTACATTTTTGCACATACAAAAACCTCAATGACGCTGTCCCTCGTTGCAGTAGATTGCGCAGGAGCAGCTGTTACCGGTAGTGTATTGTAATTACACCGAGATTATACTCGCAGCAGTGAGGACAAATAAAAACTAGGAGAGAGAGAGAAGTCATAAGGGAAAGGCAGGGAGTTTAACTATGCTGAGCCCGGTAGGCTACCCTGCACTGGGGAAGGGGGAGAAGGGATTGAAAGAGAAGGAAGAGAGAAGTTCACACGTTGCACATTTACAGTTAAGCGTTCATCGCTGAGTTTCGTCACAGGCGGTCATACAGGCTTGTGCACTTCAACAAACGCAGCAGCACCTTTGTAGCCCTGCACATCGCAGACGCACGAGGCCACGCGCCCAAGATCTTTTCCTCCGTAAACGGCCTGTCGTCTAAGTGCCCCAAAGCCGTCCGAAGGGCAAACCTCTCATCTTCGTATCTGTGGCAGTCACATAAAAGTAAGAGTTCTGCAATATATACATTAGAAATGCGAAGATAGAATGGAATATACAAATGCGAAGATACAACTCGCTAAAGGGCAAAAAAAAAGTAGCTGGAAACAAAGTTCACTGCTTGTATACACAACACCTCGCAAGAAGATATTTAAATATACGTCTAAGTCTCCAATAAATCTACGTATTTAAGCAAACGTAACTGTATATTATGCGTCAAACAAGACAAGTAAACAGGTTGCGGAGTCAGAGATAGTAAACTTTGCGCACATAAAGACAGGTGATCTAGGCAAGAACAAAACTATGATCGCAGAAATCGTGATATGTACTCGGGCCATGCAACGGTCGCGACAGCATCATACAGGTAGAATAATACAGGAATAATGCAGAAATCAGTACGAAATTGTGTAATTTAACTGCCTGCACAGCGGTAACAATTATTCTGCACCCAAAATGAAAGGACGGTTTTGCTTCGTTTCAAAAAATAAATAAAAGCAGGTAGCTAAAAAAGTTGTCGCAGTTTCACCTGAAAGGTGAAGCATCAATTGCGATAGCAAATTTGTAGAGAGCTATACGGAGTAGTGATATTAGCTTTATCAGCTGTATAAACTTGGACATGCAGCAGCACCGGCAACGCGCAGAACTGTTGTCGACGCCATCGGCGTTTTGCCCGCGTTCGCTCAAAATGCGTGCGGCGTTGGTGACTGTTGCCGGAGCCTCTGATATAAATAGGCACTTGGTGCCGCAGCTAAACGTCGCCTCCCTTCCCTCCCCCTTCCCCCCCTCCCCCACGGCCTCTCGCGCATTTGCAAGAAGGCGCGTTTGCTCTACATATATGGTGATTGTAAAGGAGGAAAGAGACGCCTACTTCTGCAGCCCTTAAGGAAGCACGGCGCAGAACGCGCGTTTGTTCTCCGCCGTGCGTTCACTCCCCGAGAAAGAGCGCGTCCCTCGCGCCCTTTCACTCGCACATACAGCGTTCGGCGGCGCGCGGCCACGATTTCATCTCCATTGACGTCATACGGAACCTCACGGCGACGGCGACGGCGACGGCGACGGCAGAAATCTGCTTTTGAGTGTCCATATAATTGCTATCGCAATAAAAGGAAAGAAAAGGACAAACGAAAGCCACAGATGATGTGGCAGCGTAGATGACCCTCGTGCTCTTCGGGCGTGCGGCTAGCAATCAGCAGACCATCCAGGTAAACCTTGCAGAAGTCGAGGCCCCGGACAACGCCATCCATGAACCGCTGAAAAGTTTGGCCTGCATTGCGTAAGCCGAAAGGCATCCGTAGAAATTCGAACATTCCAAATGGCGTTATTATTGCAGTCTTGGGAACATCCTCTGGTGCTACAGGTATCTGATGATATGCTCTCACCAGATCTATTTTTGAGAAGATGTTAGCACCATGCAGGCAGGAGGTGAGGTCGTGGATGTGCGGCACTGGGTAACGGTCCTGTACAGTCACACGGTTTAGTGCCCTATAATCCCCACAAGGACGCCAGTCGCCGCCTGTTGATTTGGGGACCATGTGAAGAGGCGACGCATATGGGCTGGACGAAGGGCGTACTATGCCGAGTTCCATCATATGCGAAAACACCTGTTGGGCTAGCCGTAGCTTCTCGGGTGAAAGACGCCGTGGCCGCGCGTAGACCGGTGGTCCTGTGATTTCTATGTGATGCTGAACATCGTGTTTCACTTCGGCGAATGCCTGTTGCTGTCGCGTCAGCTCTGGGAACTCTTGTACTATGGTGGTGAAGCGTGATTCTCCGGACGGAGGGAGTAATGTCGGGCTGAGAGGAGGCCGCCAACATGGCTTGCCTTGTACCAGTGCATGACATACTGGACCCTGAAGCCGTTTGTTCCGAACATCAAGCAGCAGACCGAAGTATTGCAGAAAGTCAGCGCCCAATATGGCGAACTTGACATCAGCGGCTATGAACACCCATTTGAACGTTCTGTTGAAACCGAAGCTCAGCGTGAGCGAACGATGTACGTATGTTCGTATCACCGTGTTATTGACGGCTTGGAGTGGCGATGTACTAGGGTTCTTCCTTTCGGCTTGTGACGCGGGTATCACGCTCACCTCGGCGCCTGTATCGACTAAGAAACGAGCCCCGTTGTTGCGGTCGGTAACAAAAAATACCGAGGGACGACTTGAAGGCAACGTAGAAGCACTGGTCGCCCTCAGTGCTTGCCGCTGTCGTTTCCCGCGCACGCGCAGGGTGGAACGCAGTTACGCGCAGCATTTCCGAATCGCCGATGATACCAGCATGTATTCTCCCGCTGAGGTTATGATAGCGACGTGCTTGGCTCGCTTAACTTTGGTGCATTCCTGCTTGTGTGCAAAGCTGATAACGTCTCGGCGAGTCGAGAAATATCTTCACGCATTTGCTGAAGTTCGTCCTGAGCATGTTGTGCTCGCACGGCAGCCAGTGATGTGGGCGTGGTGATCGCCATGAGCCGATCAGCAAGCTCGGTGACCACAGGTAAGTCTTTCTGTTCTGACGCAGCGACAACCAAGCGGACACTTGACGGCAGCTTTTCCAAAAAGAGTTCTCGGAATAATGTTCCGTCTATTCTTTCGCCGCGCAATAGTTGCATGTGCCGCAACAGCTGGCTGGGAGTACGGTAGCCGAGGTCCGTGTCGCGAAGCAGTTGCTGTAGTCGCTGCGATTCGAGGGGCGTGACACGACGGATGAGGGTTTCTTTTAGCGTTGCGTATGCTTTTTCAGCAGGCGGGTCGAGTAAAAGATTCCGTATTTCACTGGCTATGGGCGGCGGGAGACTGCTTACGACGAAGTGGTATTTCGTAAGGTCTGCTGTGATGCGTCGTGCTGCGAACTGCGCTTCTACTTGAATAAACCAGAGTGCGGAGTCTGCGGTCCAAAAGGGGGGCAGCTTACCGTCGACTGAAGAGACTGTCGGCGTAGCGTCCGTCGTGGACGTCGAAGTCATAGTCGTGAAATCCGTCGTCGACGTCGAAGTCATAGCGACGTTGATGCTCAACCCCGGTGGCTGCACCACTATTCCGGGTCACCAATGTTGGGACGTGCTGCTAGGCTGAGCCAAGCGAGTATAAGCAACACGCGTCCCGAACAACAACTGAACTTTTATTCACTCCGAAGCTCACAAAGAAAAGTCACGTGGTTCCTCGTGCATGCGCTCTTGGCAATGCGCACGGAAGCGCCGTTTCGCGGCGCTACAAACACTACCGCCGCCTCGCAATACTCTGACGCGAGAGGAAGCCGTAATATGGCGAAAACTCCAAAGACATATCCACATTTGAGTCTACCACGCCATACACTCTGCGCTGTATTCCTATAAAATGCCCACACTGCGATCAATGCGCAACGCTTTAACACATGGTATGGGCTTGCGCAAACACATCACAGCTCACACCCATAACACACCCCACCACTCGGTAATGGGAGGCAGAGCTTTCCAGCTCCGTTTCGACGGACCAGCTCAACCTGGTCAACCGAGCGAGAAAGGCAGCTAAGGCCGCTGGACTCCTGGACTGAGGGGACCACCCACTGCAGAGTGGAGGAGCTACCTACGCTCGCGTGCTCTTTTGCATAAAGTTTACTAACGCGAAAGCGTTTCTTGGCTAGGTTGGCAAAAGCGCGCACCCGGCTGGCGTCCGCAAAAGGCGTCCGCAAAAGCCGTGCCCGGAAAGCACGTGACCACTCTCACCGGAATTGACGCCGGCGCCAACACCTCCCGCAGCATGGAGGAAAGAGACAGAACAGAAGCTCGCTTCTCGCCGCTAGGTATTCCTTGTCTAGAGTGTACTAGATTGTGGGAGTGGGTCGAACGAGGGCCGAGGCATTTTTTGTTGAAAATCCAGGTGGCGCCACCGTCGCTTTCTCCCGAATGAGCGGCCTCGCTTGCCAGCCGGACGCTTGTCGCGTGACCCTACCGCAGCTGCATGGAGCTTTGATAGGCGGATACTCGGTGGCGGTAACACTGAGATTATTCCCCACTGATCTATTGTAAATTTTTAAAAATGTCACAGTTTCGCCCTAAGGCGAAGCAATGAATGCGATAGCAACACAGCAGTGTCATACGAAGTAAGGTGAGCGGCTTTGGTAGCAATATGAATTGTAGTAAACATGAGCTGATTCAGTAAGCAGGTGTGCTGCGGCGTAAGTAGACCGACATGAAGAGAGACTCGATGACCACGAGAAGGCGCGTGTGAAACGGTGGTGTTGATGAGAAGCGCTTCCCGTGGGCAGCGCGTGCGAAGGGACACACCTGTAGCGCTGCACTGCCGATCCGGGCAGCATTGCATGTGTAGCGTGCGTTGGAAAATGTGGTCAGACTATTACTAACTGAATGAACAAGATCACACTTAATGACTGCAGACAACGACTGTCAAAACGCTGGCAGCAAGCGCATACGCCGCAGCGGGCGAAGGTACGTGCGGTCTATCGCTTCAACGGAAACTGAGCGGCGAATGCACGGCGCATAAAGGTCAGAGCCGCGTGGAGATAAGAGACGGTGCGGGCGAGCGATGAGCGCGGTTGTTGGCAGAGTAGAAGTGCGCCCCCCCCCCCCCCCCGCTCCCTTTGGCGCTGGCTTCCCGCTTCCTTGCTTGCGCGTGGGAGATTGAGTGCGTTCGCTCTCCGTGATAGCGCGCGTCCCCGCACGCTTCCGCTCGGGCATACGGCGCGCGGCGAAGATTTTATCGATAGGGAACCTCACGGCGACGCCGACTGCAGAAATCCGGTTGAAGTGTCCATATAATTGCTATCGCAATAAAATAGAAAAAGAGCGGCGGAAAGAACGCAAACGACGCAACAACGACAGTGCGTCGAGTGCAGACGACAGCTACTGAGCCGGCGAGCTCGCCTTAGCGAATGTGCGCTGCCGAAAAAGCCGGAACCAACGTTTATTGGCCGGAGCTTCAGAATAAGGCGACGGCAGCGCCGCCACATTTTCCGCGTTTTTTGCTTCACCCTCGGCGCTTGCTAAGGCGTCCGCTGAACCCACTCCCCCATTCTAGTACACTCTACCTTGTTGGTCCCTACGTGGGAGACGCCCGCTACGCGCGAAGCGCGTCCTGCAGGACGTAAATTACAGTGTACTAGAATAGGGGCAGTGCGCTCACTGCCGTATCCCTGCGCCGTGTCGCCGCGGCGCACTCAGCGTCGACTGCTCCGGTGCCCGCCAGAGGCGCTGGCGCCTGTTTCTCCTGAAAACTTCCTTCGCTTGTCGTGGAGTGCGTCCTGTTGGATCGACGTCTATTGTCGGCTCTCGACTGCAAGTGGTTCTTTATTCTATGTGCAAGTCCCGCCGGCGTTTTCAGCAATGTCCTCTATGCTTGCTCTGTTCTTGACGCTTTACTCAATGTGCACTGCGAGTGAGTGAGAATGGCTTGCCGCCGTCCAAATTAGTGCTTTGCACCCGGCCGGGTGCATAACTGGCTACAGTCACGTGAAACATATGCACCAAAGGCGTCTTTGCTCAGCGTTCCACGTGATGAAGAATGGCGAAAGGTATGGGAGAGGAACCTCAACCGTGCAAACAAGACCCTGGCTGAATCTTTCGCAGTCTGTGAGTGGCACTTCGAAGCGCGCACCTTGTAGAATGCAAAGAGGTGCGCATTCCTCCTGACAAGCCACTGCTACCAGAAAACGCTGTTCCCACGGTTCGTCCGAATTTACCACAGTACCTGACGAAGACGACACCGAAGCCCAGGAACAAAAAGAAAAGGCGTGAAAGTGACAAAGCACCCGCGAAGAAAAATTTCACTTTATACATTGTAGAGGTACAACTGCGAACAATACCATAAAAACATTATGGACGCCTTACTGTTTTAGCTTTTATTAGTTGTTACAGTTAGCTCGAGTTAAGTCGTAGGCTCGGCTTGAGCGGCGAATTAAATTTTATGCATGAGTGTCAAATGACCCATTGAGCGAAATGCAGCTCCACTATCGTGATACCTGGGGGGGTTCGAAGCATGCAGTGATGCGCCGCTAACGGGCTCATACTGCCTTAAGTAATGGCTCATACCCCCGTAAACGCGGCCTGCCAATTACGACGACAGAAGAGAAGTGAAATTCTACGCTGGAATGATCAGCGGCAACGCAGACACCCGTGGAAGACGACGACGAACGCGGGAGCGCTCCAGAAGAACCGCCTGTTGGGCTAGTTGGTCTAACATAGTTACTTTCAGATATAGCGCAAATAAGTACACACGTGCCGCTTCTTACCGTGACTACGACGATTACGAGTTTACGACAGGAGACGCCGACAGCCCGGGCGCATAAGGTGCTTCGCACCTAAAACAAGCCGAAGTGCACTAGACAGTAACTATTTGGAATTTTCACCGGCTGCTCCCGGCGCTTCCGGGATCATTCTTTATTTCGTTGTAAATAAACATTGTTATTGCATAAATGTACCCGGTGTTTTCATCCTTTCGATTTCATGTCGCGTTAACGTTACGAACGATGTAATACATAAATAACCAGCTGCTAACCAGCTTAACTTGTGCAGCAGTGACAAGGTAAATATACCTGGTAGCGAAGCTTCCATAGAAGCCCATAGGTTCAAAACATGGTTGCTTACCGGCGGTTCATGGGGCTTAGCGCCATCTGTATAAGGAGGGAACACTTCCGGCGGAAGAAAAAATAATTTGACGTCATATCCGTCAAAAACAGAAGTGACGTCATTTTGTTCTCATAGGCGCGAAATTTGTTTTCGGAGGCCTGCCATTAGAGCTGTATATTCAAATGCCCCGCCATTCGACTTCATGGGCGTTCCGAGTTTTCAGCGCGAAAAGCGATGCCGGGAAAGATCAGCCGTACGGGTGTCGAAATCGCGTCGCTGCACAGAACATACTTTCTTTGGAGGCCGACGAACACTTTGGGCGTAGAGTGCTCGTCCTTTCGTCGGACGCCAAGCCCGTCGGCCAGCGCTGTTGCACGAAAACAACTAAAGTAAACAAGTATCTGACGGTCGCAACTCACTACTTTTGACTGCACAGGTTAAGAAACAATAAAACTACCCGCGTCACCTAATTCAGACAAACGTCGACATGCAACACAACACATGTGAGGGGGGCGTATTGTAACAGGTGAACCTTACGAGCGCGCCTTTCCACGCACTCCAAGACTTGCATGGCATTGCAAGTGATAGCGGCGTCAACGCCCACCGCTATCGATGGGTGCTCTCACGGTGGGCCCTGAAAAAAGGTATATATTGATAATGATCTAGTAAAATACAGTTGTATCTTTTCTCGCCATGCATATATAAAATGAATTAGGAATTTTATTTTCGTTGAATGAATCTAACTGCGTCTCGCTTTAGTTTCAAAACGCTTTTTTTTTTCTTTCCCAGTGTTTATTTCCTCCAAACATAGTCGCGCTTCAATCGCTGCTCCCATAACCACCCTTGCTGATGTCGGTGACAATTGGTTCTGAACCGCTTTTCGCCCGAAGCTTCGCGACCTATGTGGATCGACCTTGGCAGTGATACCTAAATATTACATTTCGTGAATGTTTGCTTAGTACAACACGATTGCGCGCCTTACCTGCGAAAAAAAGAAAAACGAAGTGGTGCTTAAATTCGGAGCGGTGGTGCTGGAAACGCGGATGCTCGGTCGTTGTGGCGAAACCACACTGACCATTTTATCGATCAGCTGGCGAAAACACTCGAGTGCCCCTTGTTACGGTAACTACAGCGGCCTTATCAAGCCTTTAACAGTGCTAAAAAGAAGGCTAATTCATCCGGCACAAAACATCGCCAACCCTCTGTAGATCAGCCACAACAATAGTAATTTATTTCACTGCACACTGCGAAGGTGCACCAAAACAAGTTTCGTGCGCTGCAAGTGGTGCATTTTACTTTTATTGCGGTGAAAACAGCAACGCGCGTTAGGCGCTTTATCGCGAGGCGTAGGAAAGTTTCAGGTGATGATGATGATTTATTGGCACCCCCTTTGAAACGGGGCGGCGACAAATAGTATTTGGGAGCTCACGGTAATACGACAAATGAGGCAGTGCATGGTGACATGGGTTGGGTCTCTTTTGAAGTCAGAGAAGCACAGAGCAAAATTAGTTTTGAAGAAAGGCTCAGGAACATGGATGAACGGGCACCTTTGTGTTATCGTACAAATTTTCCCTTCTAATTTCTTTATTCTCATTCTTGTAAATCTCCATTGTCCTTTTTGTTTCCATTCTTTGCGTCCAATTCACGGTCTCTATTTCTCTGACTTTCTTTCTGATGACACCTGGTTGTCTATTTACAGTTTCGATTATCCCGTACTTGGTTGCCAACTTCCTTGACCTCTTCCTCCATTCTGTGTCCACGCTTTTCATGTAGAGATACTTGTGCACTTTAGCCGCCCATTTATTTTCATCCATGTTCCTGAGCCTTTCTTCAAAACTAATTTTGCTCTGTGCTTCTCTGACTTCAAAAGAGGCCCAACCCATGTCACTATGCACTGCCTCATTTGTCGTATTACCGTGTGCTCCCAAAGCCAACCGGCCTACTGATCTTCGGTTAACTTCCAAACCTGCCAATATATCCGATTTTAAGCATATAATGGCATTTGCGAATGTTAGCGCTGGCACCATTACTCCTTTCCAGATTCCACGCACCACCTCATACTTATTGTGGCCCCATAGTGCTCTGTGTTTCATTATTGCTGCATTCCGCTTCCCCTTTATTTTCAGATTATCTTGGTGGTTGCTTGAGTAATTCTTTCCTTCGTTTATATGTACGCCGAGGTACTTATATTGCTTCACTATGGGTATTACTTGCTGTTGAATTGACACCACGAAGTTACTCGTGTGTTCATTAAAGATCATAATCCCTGATTTCTCTGTGCTAAACTTAAGGCCTAGATTTGTCGCTGCGTTCCCACATATATTCGCAAGTATCTGTAAGTCTTTTTTATTGTCCGCTAGTAGCACAATGTCGTCTGCGTACATCAGTCCAGGGACCTTCTGTCGCACCATTTGTCCATTACGCATGTAGGATAAATCAAAACCTAATTCGCTGTTTTCCAGTCGTCTTTCTATGCCCTTGACGCAAAGCGTGAACAACAATGGTGACAGAGGGCATCCTTGCTTCAATCCTTGGTGAATTCCCACCATTTCATTTCCTTTTCGGCCTTCCCATACCACTTGTACTTGGTTGTCTCGATATATCTCCCTCAGCAGCTCCACGAAATCGTCATCTACGCCTTCATATTGAAGAATATCCCACAACAATTCCCTGTCTACGTTGTCATAAGCTCCTTTAATATCTAGAAATGCTATCCATAAAGGTCTTTTCTGAGCTACTGAAATCTCTATGCACTGAGTTAGTACAAGCATATTGTCTTCTAAGCGTCTGCCTGGCCTGAACCCATTCTGTAGTTCCCCCAATACATCGTTTTCCTCCACCCACTTCGACAGTTCTAATTTTATGGCTTGCATTGCCATTCTATATATCACCGACGTTACTGTAACTGGCCTGTGCGAGCTCGTGTTATCCTTATCTCCTTTGCCTTTGTAGATGAGATTCATCTTGCTTTCACGCCATCCATTGGGAATATTATTTGTTCTAATCACTTGCTCTATGGCATTAGTCAGCAGTGCCTTGCTTTTTGGACCGAGGTTTTTGATTAGCTGTATTGGGATTTCATCAGGTCCTGCTGCCGTGTTGTTAGGGACATTTTCTGCTGCCTTTTTCCAATAAAAGCTTTCTATGCTAAATTTTGATCTCTCAGGCCTCTCTGTTGTTGCTGGATCTGTTGTCTGAACTACGCTTTTTCTCGTGCCGAAGTTATGCCTGATAACGTCTGTGATGTACCGCAGCGCATCATCGCCTTCATAGATGTTACCGTCTTCATCCCTTAAAGCCGTTTGCGAGTTTATAGTTGGAGCTCCGAGTGCTTTTATATGGTTCCAGAATCTTTTTGGGGCACCTTTGTCTCTTTTGTGAATGTTATGCACCCAACGTTCACTTGCGCATTTAATTTTCTCTTGCACGAGCTCACTCGCAACCCTTTTCTTTTCTAGGTATGTATTCCATCTAAGGAGCACCTCTTCTTCTTGTAATCCCAACTTTTTGGCTTCTCGATGAACCCTAGATGCCTCTTTACGCTCTTCTTTAGCTTGTTTAATTTCCTTGTTCCACCACTTATGTGGTTTCCTCTTTCCAATCCAACAATTGTTTTGCCGTGTCCACCTTATTTCATGCTGCATAACCTCCACCAGTTCCTTATATTCCCAGACTGCTGTAGGAAAAGCCTCAATTTTCTTCTCTATGTTGTTTGCGATCTCTGTTATTTGCTCGTCATTCATTTTTAAAAACTCTGAAGCTATTGGTTCATGTTCTGCGCTGGTATCTCGCCCAAACTTTAATGTTAAACGTCTATGATCGCTTCCCAGGCTATTTTTTCCATTTTCGTCTATTATCATTTGGTCTAGTTGTTCGTAGACCATTTCTGAGACTAAGGCGTAGTCGATACATGACTGCCTGTTTCCGCATTGCCACGTTACCTGTCCATGACACTTATTCTCCCTGTTAACTACTATAAGGTTCTGTTCATCACACAGATCCAGCACTAGAGAGCCGTTGTAATCAGTATATCCGTCTAAATCGTCCATGTGCGCGTTCATATCTCCTAGTAATATCACCTGGCCCGATTTACTGAACTCATTAATATCGCTTCTAATGCAATCAACCAATTCCTTATTTTTTTCTCTGCTATCACTACCTGTCCATAGGTAAGCTACTCCCAGCCACGTCTTTTTACCTTGCCATGCCCCACTAATCCATAAATGCTCTTTACATGTCTCGTTTACCCTTCGCCACTTCAGACCTCGCCTAATTAGTACGCCTACGCCTCCGCCTTTCCTTGACCTGGTAATTCTGTTGCACCCTTCCCATACAAAGTTGTCAATAACAGGCGGCTGCTCCAAATCTCGTAGATGCGTTTCGGTCAAGGCGTACACGCTAATCGCTTCATCATTCAGCTGCGTTTGAATTTCCAGCCATTTTTTCTGCTTGCGACCACCCTGCATGTTAATGTAGCAAATTTTACATTCTCTATTCTTATCCTTTCTGCGTCTTTTCCTGACTCCTGGTCGCCTAATTCTGCCCTTTACTGCTGTTTCGCTATGTTCAATACTTAATCCTGCTTCCTGATTGCCTGGGGCCCGCCTAAAAAAGCTACAGCTCGTGCCGCGAATCGACGTCCGACCGGTGTTGCTACACTTTCACTAAAATGTATCCCGTCACGCACAAAAGCGTCTTCGCGGCCTGCTCGGTGCACTTCTCAGTTGATGTCAATGACCGTAAAATTAATTGCTTTAGCTAGAGCCCAAATTTCCCTGTTTACTGCAAGAACTGCCCTTTCAATTTCATAACCCTGCCTTTCAAGCTCTGGCACCGTGCACACCGCGATTTGTACTTCCTTTGAAACATTCCGCAGGTCGGTGACCCCTTTGGCTATTTGCTTTGTGATCCCTGCTCCTTGTCCGTGCAGTACGTCAATCACTCCACCCATTATCACCACTAGGTGTCTCTCCTCCATTGTGTCCCACATGCGTTCCTTGGCCTTCGCTATCACCTCTCTAATCGGTTTTCCCGGAAGCGCGCTAACCTGGACTCGTTCGCCTGCACCTACCCTCTCTGTTATCGCCGGTTCTACTTTACGCATGTTGGAATCCTCAACAAAGACAACTCGGCGCTTTTCTTCCCCCTCACCGCCGAAAGCTGCCCCCGAAGTCACAATGCCCTCCCCTCCTTTCTTATCCTTGCCCTTGTTTTCTTCCCCGGCCGCGTCAGTGGTATCCCCTTCGTGACTATCACTGACGTTTCCGCCACTGCTTCCCGGCGTGGTGGGTTCGGCTGTCTCTGCACTCGCATCGGAGCCAGCTCCGTTCGCGGTGCTCGCCTCGATGCGTTTATCATTGCTTTGCAGAATGGTGGCGCTCAGCTGGATTTCTGCGTTAGCTAGCTTTTCTTCTGCCTCCTTCCTCTGCTTCTGCTCGATTTTAAGTTCCTTTTCTAGCTTTCCAACCCGCTTAGCTAACTTATCCTTGTCTTGCTCTAGGCGGTCTAGCCGCGACCCTAGCACACACATCCTACAGATAAAATCTGCACCATTCGATTCGCGTGCTGACTTAAACCGCGTTTCTTCCAGCGCGTAGGAACGCTCGCACTCAGAACAACGCACGCGTGGGTTCCCCCTAGTACCAACCATCATCTCGTACTAACAAGGCGTAGATGTGGCAAAAAAAATAAATAAAAATAAAAAAATTAAAAAAATTATTCTTTACCTACTTTTATCTAAGCGAGAAACCAAGAAAGTGAAAAAGCATTAAAATAATTTATAAAGATTGCTTGGCTAAGCTAACCCTCCTAAAAAAACAACCAAAAAGTGAAATATAAAATAACAAAACTTATCTCTTTGGCACGCTGCTCCTGCTGCGCTGAAATGGCACCTCACCTCGACACGTCCGCTCCCGTGTCGAGGGCGACACGAAGTGCGTCAAGCTCTGCCGCGTTGTGAGCGCACTACAACTCTTCTAGTACACTGTAACCTAAATAAAGTTTTCCCAGTCCAGGAGAGGCCCTGACGTCACGTTATTGAAGCAGGAAGTGCAGCCATGTTGATGTGCCATCTCCGTTTGCGCCTCCAACCAGAAGTTATAGAGGCGTATCGTGAAGGCGCGAGCCGAGGTGAAATGCTCTACCGACAGATGGCGCTCGCTGGCGGGTTATTGCTAGGGTGCCTCGATGTCCTCCTCGCCCGCGGGCGAGGAGGACATCGAGGCACCCTAGGTTATTGCGCTTGCGTTGCGCGCTCTGCAGCTGCCAGCGCCCAAGTGACCGGTGCTTTCCGCACCACGTCGCTACTCTTCGCAAGGGAACGCTCGTTCAGAAAACAGGCATGCAATGATCTCAAGTCTCGACAACCTTCCAAAATTAGCGAGCATGCTTACCGCGACGAATGATGAAATAAATCTTTGGTTTGGGCGAGTGGGCCTCATACGGCAGCGCAACTGAGATTAAGAGAAACAAGACGGTGCGCTTGTGATGTGTATCTTCGTCGCTGCTGCGCTGCCGTTTTAACCAGAGTGATGAAAGCTACTCACGCAGCCGCAATAAAACGGAGTCTTACGGGAGAAACGGCACAGAACAAATGTGAGGAGAGGAAATTGAATGCAATCTGTTCGTCTCGTGCACATACTTTATTGCATGTATTGCAGCTTTACAAAATTGCACACTATGGCCTACAAAAACACTGTATGATGAGCCCTTTGAAAATGTATATGTTACAAGTTTTTTTTTTTTATTATACCACAAAAGAATACAGTTACAAAAGCAAAAGCATTTTCGCGAGACAGTGTCGTTCTACTGGCATCGCCTCACTTTCAAGAGCTTCTGCTTTTCTTTTTGTGTTTTTCGTTCCATGTTCTTTGCTTTTGTAAAGAACAGTGCAGGCGAGTGTTTCGACGGCTTCAGCTGGGTCGTTATTCGGAGCTCTATTCTTCGCTGGCGGGGTATCGCTGTTGTCCAGGTTTCTTTCTGCTCTCTTTGCGGCAGTTGCTTCGTGAAATAAGATGGTGCGTCCGGAAAAATTGTAGGAATGGCGTCTTCAGAAAGCGTCGGACGTTCGTGGTCGAGCTCAACAGTCTGGCCATTGATTACGTGCTTGAACGTTCTTTGAACGAATCGCTCGTCGAAGTGGCGACAGCACACTGGACAGGTTTCACTAAGCACTTTCACTAAGCGTTTCACTAAGCCCTCACTCTCTTGATGCTCCTAGCCCATTTCTTCAAGCGCACAGGGTCGGATGGAGCGCGGAACAATGACACCTTTTCTGTAGACGACTTGTAGCTGCCCCTACAAAGGGGAACAAAACACGTCCTCTCTCTCTCTCTTTTTGAAAGCATAGAAGTTCAGCACATTGCAGCGCAACCGCGGTCATCGCACTACGTCGTCAACGTAAAGAAAGGCACACGGTAAACCACAGAACACCCATACAAACTTAGAGAAGGGAAACTGTACCTTCCACAGTGCTGTCAGTGCAACGGAAATAAGCGTAGCGGTGGCGTTGTGAACTAAAGTATGCGACCGAGAGATGGCGCTGGCAGAATCGAAACTAACATCATCATCATTACGTAGTGAGCATTATGGCCGCTACGGTAGCGGTTCGTAGGGCTGGTCGCGCTGCTCGCTCGCTGGTTTTCGACGTTTTGTTACCGCTTTCGGGGCGGTATTCGTGTGTACTGTACTATAACATGACTACAGATATCTGTATATGTCGCCAGGTGACCGAGAGGCCTCAACTGGCAATAAAACACTTCAAACAAGTAAGCTTACATTGTTTATTGTCAATGGTGAATGAGGCAGTACATGATCACGCTTTTCGTACAGCTCAGGTGGACTTAATGTTGTCCGTCACTGAGTTTACAACGTACAGAAACACAGATAACCATCTATTTATTGGGACCCAAAGCTGAAATCGAGCGAAGTTTTCTCATCGTGTTCGGCGTGCCGTATAGCAGGGAGAACGAAGGTTCAGACAGTGATATTGTCACGTAGTAGTGACGGTAAATAAAACAGTCGTAAAACTGTGTATGACGAAACTGTTTGTTTATTGGGCGAACCTGTGCCCACAAAAGCAAGCTACACTCAAAGCACAACGATAGCGGCGAACACAGTCGGCGATCGTCGAAAATCCCATCAGCGGCAAAACGCGTCGGCTTTTATACCTGAGTCATCGAAGGTTCCAGAATAATCCCTGGTATGCGCGTGTCTTCCAGAAAGTTCTAGACAATTCGCGTCGCTCATACAACCAGATAACATAAGCGTCGGTGAAAACAGGCAACGGAAAGAATCGATAACGTTCTAGAAACTTCCGATACAGGCGCATCCTGCGCCGAGCGATAACGATTAACATTTGTTAGCCGGTGGAAAGCGGCCATCGGCGAAAGATAAACATGTATACGTGTCAATACCCTCCCCTTAAAAAGCATCGTCCCGATGCTACAAACAAACGCGAAAGCGAAAACAAAACGACGCGTAATAAAGAAAGAAAATAACAAAGTAACAAAGTACCTATAAGCTCGTCAGCGGGCGTAGAAAGGCTTAAGACGCACCACGTGGATGACTTCAGGTCGTGCCCGGCGCCGCTGTGATTGCGAAATGCCGTCTGGCACGACCTCATAGTCCAGTGCGCCAATACGTCGGATTATCTTATATGGTCCGAAATAGCGACGCAACAGTTTCTCGCTAAGTCCTCGTCGGCGTATCGGAGTCCAGACCCAAACACGGTCGCCTGGCTGGTACTCGACGTAGCGTCGTCGTAGATTGTAGTGTCGGCTGTCGGTCCTCTGCTGGTTCTTGATGCGCAGGCGGGCGAGCTGTCGACCTTCTTCGGCACGCTGCAAATAAGTGGCAACGTCGAGATTTTCTTCATCAGCGACGTCTGGTAGCATGGTGTCAAGCGTCGTTGCCGGGTTCCTTCCGTAGACCAGGTTGAACGGCGCCATGTGCGTCGTTTCTTGCACGGCCGTGTTGTATGCGAAGGTCACGTACGGAAGGATGGCATCCCACGTCTTGTGTTCGATGTCGACGTACATTGCCAGCATGTCGGCGATGGTCTTATTTAGGTGCTCGGTGAGGCCATTCGTCTGCGGGTGGTAAGCGGTGGTGCGGCGATGGCTTGTCTGGCTGTACCGCAGGATGGCTTGAGTTAGTTCTGCCGTAAAGGCCGTGCCTCTGCCGGTGATGAGGACTTCTGGGGCACCGTGACGCAGGAGGATCTTCTCAACGAAGAATCGGGCTATCTCGGCGGCACTGCCTTTGGGCAAGGCTTTTGTTTCGGCGTAGCGGGTGAGGTAGTCCGTAGCGACGACGATCCATTTATTCCCGAACGTCGACGTCGGAAAAGGCCCCAGTAAGTCCATCCCGATCTGCTGGAATGGTCGGCGAGGTGGTTCGATCGGCTGTAAAAGTCCGGCTGGCCTTGTCGGCGGTGTTTTGCGTCGCTGACAGTCTCGGCATGTCCTTACGTAATGGGCGACGTCGGCAGAGAGGCGAGGCCAGTAGTATTTTTCTTGTATCCTCGCGAGAGTGCGTGAAAAACCGAGATGTCCAGCCATTGGGTCGTCATGGAGAGCTTGCAGAACCTCTGGACGCAATGCTGAGGGTACCACGAGGAGGTAGTTGGCTCGGAGAGGCGAGAAGTTCTTCTTTAGGAGAATGTCGTTTTGCAAGAAAAACGACGCCAATCCTCGCCTGAACACCTTCGGCACAATGACGGTCTTGCCTTCCAGGTAGTCTACAAGGCTCCTTAGTTCCGGGTCGGCTCGCTGTTGTTCGGCGAATTCGTCGGCACTGATTGGTCCCAAGAAAGTGTCGTCATCCTGGTCGTCCTGTGGCGGCGGTTCGACGGGGGCTAGAGACAAGCAGTCGGCGTCAGAGTGCTTTCGCCCGGACTTGTAAACGACGGTGATGTCGAATTCTTGAAGTCTCAGACTCCATCGTGCGAGGCGACCTGAAGGATCCTTCAAGTTAGCTAGCCAACACAAGGCGTGGTGGTCGCTCACAACTTTAAAGGGCCTGCCATAGAGGTAGGGGCGAAACTTTCATGTAGCCCAGATGATGGCGAGGCACTCCTTTTCTGTTGTGGAATAATTTGCTACCGCCTTCGATAGCGACCGGCTAGCGTAACTTACAACCCTTTCTACTCCGTCAGTCCTCTGCACAAGCACGGCGCCGAGTCCTACGCTGCTTGCGTCGGTGTGGACTTCGGTATCGGCGTTTTCGTCGAAATGCGCAAGTATTGGCGGCGATTGCAGGCGTCGCTTCAGTTCTTCGAATGCTTCGACTTGCGGCGTCTCCCACTTGAACTCGACGTCGGCCTTCGTGAGATACGTCAGTGGCTCAGCGATCCATGAAAAATTCTTGACGAAGCGCCTGTAATAGGCGCACAGTCCAAGAAATCTACGCACTGCCTTCTTGTCAGCGGGCGGAGGAAAGTTGGAGATGGCCGCAGTTTTCTGAGGGTCGGGGCGCACTCCAGACTTGTTGATTACGTGGCCCAAAAACAAGAGCTCCTCATATGCGAAGCGGCACTTTTCTGGCTTTAACGTGAGTCCGGAGGTTTTGATTGCTTGAAGAACCGTTTCAAGGCGCCGCAGGTGTTCTTCGAAGCTTGAGGCAAACACAACGACGTCGTCCAAATAGACGAGGCAAGTCTGCCACTTCAAGCCTGCCAGTACTGTATCCATGACGCGTTGGAAAGTCGCAGGTGCCGAGCAAAGACCAAACGGCATGACCTTGAACTCGAACAGTCCGTCTGGTGTTATAAAGGCCGTCTTCTCCCGGTCCTTCTCGTCGACTTCGATTTGACAGTAGCCGGTTTTGAGGTCCATCGACGAAAAATACTTTGCGTTGTATAGTCGATCCAAGGCGTCGTCAATCCGTGGGAGGGGGTATACGTCCTTCTTCGTGATCTTGTTGAGGCGACGATAATCGACGCAGAAACGTAGGGTTTCATCCTTCTTCTTCACTAACACCACGGGGGACGCCCACGGACTCTTGGACGGCTGGATGATGTCGTCGCGTAGCATTTCGTCGACTTGTTGCCTTATGGCTTCGCGTTCGCGCGCCGAAACTCGGTACGGGCTCTGACGCAGTGGGCGGACATTTTCGTCGGTTATGATGCGGTGCTTGGCGACAGGGGTTTGTCGAACTTTTGACGACAACGAGAAGCAATCCTTGTATTGCAGGAGCAGAGCTTTTAGTTGTTCTTTCTTATGCCTGGGAAGGTTCTGATTGACGTCGAAAGTTGGTTCAGGTATTATAGTCGTCGTTGCGGGTGCACTGGAATCCGTAAAGGCGAAAGCACTGCTGGCTTGTACTATTTCGTCGATGTAGGCGACCGTGGTGCCTTTGTTAATGTGCTTGTATTCGGGGCTGAAGTTCGTGAGCATCACCGTTGCTTTCCCTGCACGTAGCTCAGCTATGCCTCTAGCGACGCAAATTTCACGGTAGAGCAGTAAGTGATGATCGCCCTCGATGACGCCCTCCATGTCTGCAGGCACTTCGGTACCGACGGAAATCACTACGCTGGAGCGAGGCGGAACTGTGACTTGTTCTTCAAGCACATTCAAGGCATAGTAACTTATGCTTGTAGCCGGTGGTATCGCGTTGTGCGTTGAAAGTGTTATTGACTTGGACCTTAAGTCGATGACTGCACCGTGTTGATTTAGAAAGTCCATGCCTAGGATGACATCCCTGGAGCAGTGCTGCAGGATTACGAAGCTCGCCGGGTAAGTGCGGTTGTTTACCGTGACTCGCGCTGTGCAGATTCCAGTCGGCGTTATTAGGTGGCCTCCCGCTGTCCGGATATCGGATCCTTGCCGGGCTGTTTTCACCTTCTTCAACTTGGCGGCGAACGCGCCACTGAAGACGGAATAGTCGGCGCCAGTGTCGACGAGAGCGGTGACGTTATGACCATCGATGAGCACGTCTAGATCGGTAGACCGGCGTCTGGCGTTGCGGTTAATTCGTGGCGTCGGATCACGGCTACGTCGGCTTGCTCTGCTGCTGCTACGTCGCGTCGGAAGATCTTCTTTCGGCGGCGAAGTGCTGTCAAGGCTGTTGCTAGGCGGCATGCTGATATCTCGTCGTGATGATTCGCGAATCGTCGTCGTCGTCGGCGGCGGAGGATCTTCGGCATTGCGTCGTACAGCAACCGCACCTCCATCGGTTGCTGCCTTTAGTTTCCCGGGTAAGGGCTCGGAGATCGGCCCCGGGTGGGACCGGTGTACTGACGGCGATGCGGCGAGATGTAGCGGCCCGGTGACGGCGAGCGTGAGGGTCGTCGTGGTTGCCACTGGGCTCCGGCGAGGTAGTCGGCGATGTCACGTGGTCGCTCGCCAAGCTGTGGACGCGGCACGTTGACGGCGAACCCTCGTAGGCCCATCTCGCGGTATGGGCATCGGCGGTAGACATGGCCGGCTTCCCCGCAGTGATAGCAGAGCGGGCGGTGGTCGGGGGCGCGCCAAATGTCTGTCTTTTTGGGTAGCTACGCTGGGCGACGGGCGGGCGTGCTGGCGGCGGCGGCGGCGGTGGACGACGGAACTGCGGCGTTACGGCGCCCTGGCGCGAGCGTGAAGGGGGGCCTGACGACGGGCAACGGCGGCGTAGGTCAGCGCTTCCGGCTGGGGTTGTGGCGATTGCGGCTGCACATCGGGATCTCCAAGTGAGCGCTGAACTTCTTCTTTGACGACGTCGGCGATAGATGCCACTTGAGGCTACGACCCGGGAAAGAGCTTCTGCAGCTCCTCGCGAACGACTGCTCTGATGGTCTCGCGCAGGTCGTCGGCGCCTAGTGCTTGAGCATCGGCGTAGTTGGTCAGGGCACGGCGGTTGTATTGCCTGGCGCGCATTTCAAGCGTCTTCTCGATCCTTGTGGCCTCGGAAAGAAATTCGGCGACACTCTTGGGCGGGTTGCGCATCAATCCGGCGAATATTTGCTCTTTGACACCCCGCATCAAGAACCGAACTTTCTTTTCCTCAGACATATCGGGGTTGGCGTGGCGGAAGAGGCGAGTCATCTCCTCCGTGAAGATCGCGATGTTCCCGTTCGGCAATTGCACTCTGGTTTCTAATAAAACTTCGGCCCTTTCTTTTCGCACGACATTCGTGAAGGTTCTCACGAAGTTCTCACGAAATAGGTCCCACGTCACCAGGGTTCTCCCTGGTGACGTGGTGACGTCACCTGTTCTCAAACCAGGTCCGAGCAGCATCATCCAATGAAAAATAAACATGGCGCAGCTTGTCGTCGTCGCTCCATTTGTTGAACGTCGCGGTCCTCTCGTATGTCTCCAGCCAGGTTTCAGGGTCTTCAGCCGATGATCCACGAAAAGTCGGTGGCTCCCGAGGTTGCTGCAGTAGGGTGGGGGACGCTGGTGCTGCCATTCTGGTCGTTGACTTGGCCTTGATTGCGGTGGTCTTTTCGGGAAGAAGTCCGAACTCCGGCACAATTCCTTGCTGCCTACGGCTAGCTCGCTGGTCCTTGGCGACGTTGGTCTCGTCCTCCGGTTTCGGGCTTGGGTCGCGGCTTTGCGGGGGCGTTCGGTGCATGAACGAACTAGCACCTCCACCAGATGTCACGTAGTAGTGACGGTAAATAAAACAGTCGCAAAACTGTGTATGACGAAACTGGTTGTTTATTGGGCGAACCTGTGCCCACAAAAGCAAGCTACACTCAAAGCACAACGATAGCGGCGAACACAGTCGGCGATCGTCGAAAATCCCATCAGCGGCAAAACGCGTCGGCTTTTATACCTGAGTCATCGAAGGTTCCAGAATAATCCCTGGTACGCGCGTCTTCCAGAAAGTTCTAGACAATTCGCGTCGCTCATACAACCAGATAACATAAGCGTCGGTGAAAACAGGCAACGGAAAGAAGCATCGATAGCGTTCTAGAAACTTCCGATACAGGCGCGTCCTGCGCCGAGCGATAACGTTTAACATTTGTTAGCCGGTGGAAAGCGGCCATCGGCGAAAGATAAACATGTATACGTGTCAATATTTTGTAGAAGGATGTATATTTACAAGCGAAGAAATATGGCGTTCAGGCAACGGCCAGAGACTTCGTCTTCCTCTCGTTCGCGTCACCTTCTTCTTTCCCTTCACCGTAACATCACCCTCCCGGTGGGGTTAGCTCCGTCCCGGTGCAGGTTATGGAGCGTCGCTTAATGGGGAGACATAGGGCTTGAGCCTGGCGACGTGAACAACATCGCTGGTGACGTTGGGAGACACTGAAGGCTGACCGACTGGGGCGATCTCGTATGTCACGTCGGACAGTTGTCGTAAGATCTGGTATGGACCAGAATAACGGGAAAGGAGTTTTTCCGACAAGCCGACTCGACGTGAAGGCGTCCAGAGAAGGACAAGGGAACCAGGTGAAAAATGGTGGTCTCGGTGCCGAAGGTCGTAGCGTCGTTTTTGAGAAGCTTGCGAGACTGTGAGGCGGTGACGCGCAACCTCTCGGGCCTGGGCGGCTAAGGCAATAGCATCGCGAGCGTAACCAGTGCTGGGTGATTGTACTGCGGAAGGTAGCAACGTGTCGAAGGGCAAGGTGGGGTCGCGGCCATACAAAAGGTAAAATGGGGAGAATCCGGCAGTATCGTGACGGGACGAGTTGTATGCGAAAGTGATGTACGGTAAAGCGACGTCCCAGTCGCGGTGATCGTCGGAAACGTACAGGGCCAGCATTTCGGTTAGTGTGCGGTTGAGTCGTTCGGTGAGGCCGTTCGTTTGAGGGTGGTATGCGGTAGCGAGCTGGTGTTCTGTAGAACAGGAGCGGAGCATCGACGACCTTCGAGAGAAAGTAGCGGCCGCGATCCGTGAGTAACTGGCGAGGGGCGCCGTGGTGCAGGATGACGTCGTACAGTAGGAAGTCGGCGACATCTGTAGCGCAGCTGGTTGGCATCGCTCGTGTAATGGCATATCTCGTGGCATAATCTGTAGCTACAGCAATCCATTTGTTTCCTTTCAGAGAAATAGGAAAGGGGCCAAGGAGGTCGAGGCCCACACGGAAGAAGGGCTCTGGAGGGATAGCAATTGGTTGAAGCAAACCAGCAGGAGGCAGAGCAGGCGTCTTGCGGCGCTGACACAGGTCGCAAGAAGTGACATAACGGCGCACAGAGCGATAAATGCCGGGCCAGAAGAAGCGGCGCCGCAGGCGGTCGTAAGTACGAGTGATGCCCAGATGTCCAGCAGTAGGAGCGTCGTGAAGTTGCTGGAGCACAGCCAGTCGAAGGTGCTTTGGGACGACTAGGAGCAGCTCCGGGCCATCAGGACGAACACTACGACGGTATAAAGTTCCATCGCGCAAGGTGAACATCCGCAGAGACGGGTCATTAGGCGAGGAGCTTAGGCGTTCCATAAGTTTTCGAAGAGCAGGATCTAGGCGTTGCTCGTCGCCAATATGGAGAAAGCCGGAGAGAGACAGAATACTGATGTCCGAGTCTGCATCGGTATCGTCCGGTTGATCCACAGGATTGCGCGACAGGCAGTCAGCGTCTTTATGCAGGCGCCCTGACTTATACGTAATAGAAAATGTATATTCTTGTAGACGCAATGCCCAACGTGCAAGTCGTCCAGTTGGGTCCGAAATATTGCCCTACCCAGCACCTCCACCAAAATGTTGCAGGAAGAAAGCAGGCCCACGAGTGTAGAAGGATGTATATTTACAAGCGAGTGCTGCTTGACGTTTATATTCTCTGCGTTCGACGATTTCCGATAGATTAAAGAAAGGAACACAAAAATTGCTCGGCAAAAATGTACTGTCAGCAAGATAAGCTCGAGCTGCAATGTCTCATTGCTCTCATAACACATTGGCGAGAGGCACGAAGTGTAGGATGGGGGCGTTATGCTAAATTTTACATCACATTTTCTGCTCTTGATATTTTTCTGCTGCACAGTTAGTGTTCAGGTGCGGCAGCAAAGGCTTTGACACAAGTGGAGTACTCGTAGGGAAACCAAGGAACGTTATGGAGACAGCAGTGCTTACAAGGACTTCTGGAAATATTGTGTGAATAAATAAGGACACTAAATCAACATATAAGCAAGCCCAATTAATGCTCACAGATCCTTGGAAAATGGAATTTGTGGTTTAATGTTGAAAAAGAATCTCGGTATAGGTATTCAAACACAGCAAAGGGGTTGCAAGGAGATGAACACTTCAGTTGAGTAACAGAGGTGACCAAGGGAAGCCTCAGCTTGGAGCCAGCGTTTCACCAAGCAAACATATTTGTGAGGGCCGAGACGAAGACAAGTTCCCACGCTGAGGTTTCCCGTGCTCGTCCACTGTTGATTAGCTGAATGTTAAGCTGAACTTATTCTGTGAGTACATTTCAAAATCTTTTTGGGAGCACACTGCGCTCAGGTTTGTCATCCGCTGTTTGAAGAGAAAGAATATTTTTTTTAGTGATTTCTCAAGTTTGTGAAGTGTGAAATAGGCTGGCCGGTTGTGTGAGCTTGCCTTTTCTAGATATCTCTTATGGTGCAGTACTAGCCTAGTTATTGATTTCATGCAAACTGTATATGAGCCTCTTGTAGTAAACAAGTGTAAAATAATGCGTATTTCCAGATCTAATTCTAATCCTAGCTCTTGCCATGTTAACGTTCCCTTAGATTTTGTCATGCCATATAAATATATCGGTGTAAACATTACAAATAACTTAAATTGGACCATTATTATAGAGTGCATCATTAGCAATGCTAATCACATGCTCGGGTATTTATGGCGCAACTTTTCCAAAGCACCGTCTATTTTAGAACTACAGCTTTACAAGACTAATTCGCTCGAAACTTGAATATGCATCTGCAATACGGGATGCCAGTCGCGTTAATCTTATTACTTCACTTGAACTAGTACACAGTAACTCTACTCGTTTCATTATTTCTAATTATAACCGTACCGCAAGTATAACTTCAATGTAAACTAGCCTAGCACTCATTCCACTAGCTAATCGCCGCAAAGTCGGCCATCTTTTGCTATTTCATAAAATTTTTTATCGCACCACACTTCATGACGACTTCATACTGCGGCCTCTGTGTATTTCAAATGGCGTCGATCATCGCAGTAAGGTAGGAATCGATTCATGTAGCACGAAGTCTTTCTTTCATGCCCCGTACATCTCAGAAATGTAACCACCAAGTATCGTAGCCATCACAGATAACAAACTTTTTGCAAAACATTAGCTAACATTGTATAATCAGGAGAATCATTATGTTACAAGAACTCACTGCACTTGTTTGTTTTACTCTACTACTTTGTAACCACTCCCCTCTTTAATGCCAGGTGGCCCTGAGGGTACTTTCAATAAAAAATAAAATGAAGAGTGACTGCCAGAGTTTCAGTCAACATGAAGTGGCATTAGGCGCTTTTGATCATTTTAAAATTCTTTGCATTTTCATGTAACGAAGTATCGTTGTGAGGGAGCATGTGATACTTCATGGTACTAATGCCCGTCAAATTGATTTGCAAAGAGCAGATGACAGAGTTTGTGCATTAGCAAGTGGGAGCTTGCTACATTGTTTCTGTTCTGGTCGTCACGGCTATAATGACTGGAAAAGAAACAAGTTGGGACTCAACATGTTACTTCCCCGATTGTCATAAAACGCCCTTAAAAGCAACTAAGCTTGTATGTCAGATTTCTCATTCCCGCTCGGTACGATACAGAACTGTAGACTGCTGCTTTCCTAACAGGGCTCACTCCTCTCTATCTGGTAAACTTCCAAACATTTCATAGTGAGGCGCGTAGTTCAAGAGGACCTGTTGTCATTATTGTGACAGTTGAGCATCTTGTGGCTTAGCGTGGGCAGCTTGCAGACCAATAATCTCTCTTTTGTCCGTCTTCCTGAAAAGAGAAATGACAAAGCCATGACACACATGCAAGCAAAAAATGGTGAAACAAAAGTTTGTCCCTATATGAATAAATCACGGTTCTAGTTGAAGTGTTCAAATACATACCCTGTGATGATGCTGGCCCTTGATGTTACTTCCAGTGGTGACACATTCACGGTTGACTTGTACGCTCAGAGACAATAGAGTCCAAATATGAGCAGCGTCTTGGAGGCTGGAATCGAAAGAAAAAAGAGCCTCAATTACTATGGTGGAAGTGTGCCTGAGTTTGTGATTCATGTATGACAGAGAACAATGCACGAAACGCTCCATGACAGAAACACACACACACACACAAGCACACACCAACACTGTTTTGAGTGTGCTTTTCTTTCAGTGGTGTCCTTGTGTGGGCTGTGCTTAGTCAAGCCTCGATTAGATGACAATTGTTTCTGCCGGATACTAGTAATAAACACAGTCATTTTAGTATGTCTCAAATGCAGTTAATCTAACTGTATCACCGGAAGTACACTTGTCACTAATGTGCAGTGAACTTATCGCGATGTATCATTTATGCAGAAACAGCCAAAACTTTATTATCTATGCTGTAGTCATGTTAGCAATTTTAGCAACTTGGCAAAATAGCAAGAGCCTCGTTTGAATTGCTTTGGAAGGGCAATAACTTTATAATTATTACTATTTTCTACGTTTAAGAAATGACGACAGGAATCTGCTTTATCCGCCTCGCACGCAAAGAAATTCAAAGTTGAAAATGCGAAGCACTGCTTTTTTACTCACCGGCGCACAAGCCCAGGGGCTGCAAGGTTAATCCGCTTTCGTGGGTAGTCTTCAAGCAGACTGTGCTCGGTTCCAGCGATGAATTTTCGTGCTGGCCAGCACTTTTTTTTTTCGTGCAACACGTCATTACGCGGCCAGACGCGGCAGATCACAAACGGTGGAAGCCGTGCATGCAGCCGTTATGCTAGTAAAACGCCGCAGCTGATAAAGTTTACAGTCTTTAAACAACTTCGCTTGGTGGCAGCTATCGAATGTTAGACGCATAAACTGGCTGATATATTACTGATATCTAATTAAAACGAACCTGCGTGATGCTGCTCAAAGGAAACGACCACCCCGCTCGCAAATACTACCGCCGTACAATTTGAATCGATAAACGGCACGGACTGCAATCGATACCAGTGGGCTGCTGCTGATCACACGTGAGTGAGGCCTCAAAACCTTTATTCAAGTAACAAAGCACGGACTTTAATAACAGAAGTCAAATAAAAACAATACACTACTTATTTTGTAAACAAATGACACCGTAACTGTGTTTGTTGGTTATTATATGTACTTTAATAGATCAAATACTGAGCCCCGTTGAGCGCCCCTAGCAGAAAAAATACAAACTAAAGTATGCGACCAAATTACAGTAGCTACACTTGCGCGCTTATGCTGGAACGCGCCGCGGTTGATTTTTCGCCCTCTGTGGCCATTTGGTGAACTCGAGAGTTTCCGGTGCTTGGCCGCACGTGCTACGCAAAACTGTCGACGACTTGTGCCTGCGCATAGGTCTGCGTTTCTTCGGCTCCATACCAGTGACCCGCCACCGGAGCGCAGCGCCCTCTTCGAACTACGCCGCCAAGCATCCAAACTGATTTCTCCTGCGCTTTGGGAAAGAGCGCCCGCTCCCGACACTAGGAGAACCCTTCTAGCCTCTATACAGAAGTTCTGCAGCTCGCCGGAGCAGATGGGCGCGAACTTTCAACTTGCATTGTTACGAGCCACCGGAAGTATGTGCTGCCGACGCGCGTCAGAACAAAGCCTACGAAACTTCTGTAGCAGTTTTAGTGAAGCAGATCCTTTGTTTTTTCGTGGCACGTTAAGGAAGACGATGAAGACCCGCGCCGTGGTTACTTGAGTGTACCTGTTGCTGGCTGATACTCACACTCACAAACCCAAAACACAACGTTCAAGCTTACACACCACGCTCCAAAGTCAGCTTTCCTCGCGAACAAAAGGTGCTGCGGGAAAGACACCGGCGGAAAAATATTATCTCACTTTTCAGAGACCGAGAGCAGTGGCGAAAGCTTCAGGAGCGCGGTTGCTATGGCAACGTTGACATTTGGGGTACCTATCCCAGTGCTCCTTTGCTAAAAACAGCACGTCACTTCCGCCACACTTTCTCCAATACGTCCGTGCTGGCCGGGGCCTCTCCTGGGTTTCCTTCCTCCATGTTCCGCAGGAACACTCGCCGCGCACTCCACCCCACCGCAGCAACCGTCTGCTGCCGCGGCGTCAGAGCGGGGAATCCCCGCAGCAGAAGGAGAAGCCCCGACTCGAAGGCGAGAAGGAAAGCGGATTGGAATAGTCGGCGCGGTCAACCCGTGGTCACCGATGTAGCATCTACAAAAGGAGCGCGCCCTCGCCCGCAGTCTCAGTTTGCCTTCAGTTTCTGTGGAGGTACTGTTGCAGCAGCATGGATTGTGATTCTGCAACAAGTAGCGGCAGTTAGTCTGATGTCGAGGTTTTAGGCTTAGTGTCGACATCAGCAGAGACTTGCGACGAAGCGCTCCCTCGATGAGGAGGACTCAGGGGACGAGCGTGAATTGAAACGTGTACGCTCTACACCCTATTCACCAACTACGAAGAAGAAAGAAAAAAAATTACTCAATCTCCCGCTAAAGGGAACCATGTGTGGATGGTTAGCTTGAGCGGGAGATGGTTTCGCGGCAGCGGCCCGAGCGCTCATCGCGGCGCTGCACAGGAGAGAGAATGAGGCGCGCGCGCTCCGTCATTTTCATACCGCGGAACTACCGTGGCGCCCACCTGTCGCACCACCTGTCATGCGCGCCGCTCCGGATTACTAGAGGAGAGAAAGGGGGGAGCGTAGGAGAGAAGAGAGAGCGGGAGGGGACGCGGGCGCCGCTCCTTACAGTAGAGGATTCCTAGAGGAGAGAAAGGGGGGAGCGTAGGAGAGGATAGAGAGGGGGAGGGGACGCACATGCGCAGTGGGGGTGTGGCACGCCGCGGGAGGGACGGACAAAGCCCCCGCCATAAGCTGCTTCGCATCTAAAAAAAGTTAGAGGATTCCTAAGCATATTCTTATGAGATGAAAACACGAAGAATGAGGCAACACCACATTGCAACACCCTTCCGTAACAACAACCTATCCAAAAGAAACGCTTTCGCGTTCTCATCTCATAAGAATAAGCTTAGGGTTCCTCCAACTTTCTCTCTCTCTCAGAGAAGAGCCGCCGACCCCGAGTTTCGGGAGTTCGATGGTGAGGCCAAACGTCGGCGTCGTCTAGCCCTCCAGGAACCCGACAATGGTGGTGTACGCTTCGGCAACGCTAGCGCCAACTTCCTGGGTGCGGCGGCCAGGTTTCCACGCAAGTTTCTCAACCGGAACTTTCGAGCACAACGTGGTACTCGTCAGTGGAATTCGTTCGGAGGACGAGGGTGGCAATGTGGCCTTGTTGGTCTGTCATCATGGAATGGTAATCGGGAAGCGCACACGGACACGAGAAGAAACGAAGACTTTCAACAACGAAATTTATTTGCGGGACCGGTCGTACACAAAAACCACGTGCACAGCGATATCAACACGAAACATGACGGCAAAAAAAAAAAACGCAATCTAAGGCTGTTGCATCGAGAAAACACCAAGAACTCGAATCATTAACTGCAATTGCGGTCAGCTTTTATGACATATGTAAATAATCTATAACTCTCTCGCCGACAATGAAAGTGACGGTTTGCTGATACATTGGTCAGCGGCCGATAGGATTTGTTCAGTATCTATTATCAATCTTACATTCTCATGTTTATCCCTGTATATAATGGCGGTGTCATCTAGAAGAGGGTGACATCTACACTTTTTGCAATGCAATGCAAGAAAACCGTCACCTGATACACTCTGTACTTTATTTCTGTGCTCTCTTAAGCGCTCATCGATACATCTTCCGGTATGGCCTATGTAGCATCTGCCGCATGAGAGCGGAATACGATAGACCACCCCTACGGTGCATACGACGAACTCTTTTCTGTGGTTCTTATCACACACCGACTTTTTTTTTTTTTTGTTCTCCTCATTGGGTTAGTGGATTTACACAGGGTACTTAGTTTATTTGTGTGATGGACGTGACTCGGAGCCAAACGATCAGCAAATGATTAAAAGCTTTATTCAGCGGGCTATTATATACACAGACAACCGATGACGTAGTTGTCACGTAGCTTACGTGCACAAGAAAGAACGAGCGCGGCGTTAGGTGCCACGTCATTACATTCCTCCCGTTTAAGTTGAGTACAACTCAATGGTTCTAAACGATAGTGTCAGTAACGAATGACTGGTCGTCGGATACCGGTGGATCTTCTCAGATCGGTGTCCTCTGGCGTGTAGAGAGGACTCGGAATGGCGGGGCGGGGCTCGACGTCTTCAGCTGCTCGCACCGGAGGAAGCCTGAAATGGTAGTCGGGTAGAGGCTCTGGTGGCTCTGCTGTTAGCCATGCGTGCCTCAGTTGGTTTCGGTGCCTGTGGTGCACGTCGCCATTGGCCATCCTCACCAGGTACGATACAGGACCCTTGACTTTAATGACTTCCGCCAGCTTCCACCGAGGTCCTGCGACGAAACTTCGGGCATAGACAGAATCACCAACACCAAATCCTTTCACTACAGAGCCAGACGTAGCAGGCTGACGGTCTGGGTGCAGCTTGTCTAACGCTGTGCGTAATTTTCTACCCATCATGAGCTCCGCAGGAGTCTTTCCTGACAATGAATGCGGGGTGGTATGTTGTTTCAATAAGAACCTAGATAGCTTGCACTGTGTGTCGTTCCCCGACTGTTTCTTCAATGCTTCTTTTACTTCCCGCACCATTCCCTTCCATTACTGGCGGGATGATAAGGCGCTGTGAACACCGCACGCATGCCATTGAACTTCAGGAAAGCTTGCATCTGCTCGCTCGTCAAAGCTGTTCCGTTATCGGAAACGATAACGTCCGGAACACCGTGAGTCGCAAACAGCGCACGTAGTGTTGCAATTACTGCCGATGTTTTCATGGACGGCATAATCTGCACTTCGGCCCAGTTGGAAAATGCGTCTACGACGACAAGAAAAACTTCGCCTTTCACTGGTCCCGCAAAATGAATATGCAACCGGCTCCAAGGCTGATCTGGCTTAAGCCAGAAGTGCACTGGTTCTTTTGGATCACTTTGGCGGTTTAATTGGCATCTGTCACAGTGACGCACAAAATCTTCGATTTCTTTGTCCATATTTGGCCACCACATTAGGGACCTTGCCTGACTCTTCATGGCTATCATGCCAGGATGGTTTGCGTGCAGCAAACGAAGAACATCTTTTCTTGCCACTAGAGGTATAACTACTCTGTTGCCCCACAGGATGCAATCACGGTGCAGCGACAACTCGGTTTTTCTTACTTCGAAAGCCGTAAAATCATTGTGCACATGCGTGGGCCAACCAGAGAGAACGTATTCTTTCACTGTGGACAAAAAACTGTCCTTCTTGGTAAGTACCGCGATGTCAGTCGCTTGCAACGGTGGGCAATCCACTGCATCCAACAGCAATACGTCACCTGGTGGTTGCGTCTCGTCTTCGAGTCCGGGTGCTGGAAGACGGCTTAACGCGTCAGCGTTGCTGTTGCGGGGGCCTGGTCGATATTCCAAGACGTAGTCATATGCCGCCAAAAGCAGCATCCAACGCAGCATTCTTGGGGACACCACTTCTGGTATACGTTTCTCCCTGTTAAACAAACCAAGCAGAGGCTGGTGATCAGTTGTAATAATGAAATTCATCATCATCAGCCTATATTTTATGTCCACTGCAGGACGAAGGCCTCTCCCTGCGATCTCCAATTACCCCTGTCTTGGGCTAGCGTATTCCAACTTGCTCCTGCAAATTTCCTAACTTCATCATCCCATCTGGTTTTCTGCCGACCTCGACTGCGCTTCCCTTCTCTTGGTATCCATTCTGTAACCCTAATGGTCCACCGGTTATCCATCCTACGCATTACATGGCCTGCCCAGCTCCACTTCTTCCGCTTAATGTCAACTAGAATATCGGCTATCCCCGTTTGTTCTCTGATCCACACCGCTCTCTTCCTGTCTCTTAACGTTAGTCCTAAGATTTTTCGTTCCATCGCTCTTTGTGCGGTCCTTAACTTGTTCTCGTGCTTCTTTCTTAACCTCCAAGTTTCTGCCCCATATGTTAGCACCGGTAGAATGCAATGATTGTACACTTTTCGTTTCAACGACAGTGGTAAGCTCCCAGTCAGGATTTGGTAATGCCTGCCGTATGCACTCCAACCCAATTTTATTCTTCTGCAAATTTCTTTCTCGTGATCAGGGTCCCCTGTGAGTAATTGACCTAGATAAACGTACTCCTTTACAGACTCTAGAGGCTGACTGGCGATCCTGAATTCTTGTTCCCTTGCCAGGCTATTGAACATAATCTTTGTCTTCTGCATATTCATCTTCAACCCAATTCTTACACTTTCTCGATTAAGGTCCTCAATCATTCGTTGTAATTCGTCTCCATTGTTGCTGAATAGGACAATGTCATCTGCAAACCGAAGGTTGCTGAGATATTCGCCGTTGATCCTCACTCCTAAGCCTTCCCAGTCTAACAGCTTGAATACTTCTTCTAAGCATGCAAGTGAATAGCATTGGAGAGATTGTGTCTCCTTGCCTGACCCCTTTCTTGATAGGTATCTTTCTACTTTTCTTGTGGAGAACCAAGGTAGCTGTGGAATCCTTGTAGATGTTTGCTAAGATATTCACGTATGCCTCCTGTACTCCTTGATTACACAATGCCTCTATGACTGCTGGTATCTCTACTGAATCAAATTTCTTTTCATAATCTATGAAAGCCATGTAGAGAGGTTGATTGTACTCCGCAGATTTCTCGATTACCTTATTTATGACATGGATATGATCCATCGTAGAATATCCCTTCTTGAAGCCAGCCTGTTGTCTTGGTTGGCTGAAGTCAAGTGTTGCCCTGATTCTATTGGAAATTATCTTGGTGAATATTTTATACAATACTGAAAGCAAGCTAATGGGTCTATAATTCTTCAGATCTTTAACGTCTCCCTTCTTATGGATTAGTATAATGTTGGCGTTCTTCCAGCTCTCTGGTACACATGAAGTTGTGAGGCATTGCGTATAAAGGGCCGCAAGCTTTTCAAGCATGATATCTCCTCCATCTTTGATTAAATCTACTGTTATTCCATCTTCTCTAGCAGCTTTTCCCCTGGTCATGTCTTTCAAGGCGCTTCTAACTTCAGCGCTAGTTATAGAAGGAGCCTCTGTATCCGGTTCATCACTATTTTGAATGAAAGTAGCTTGGCTGTTTTGGGCACTGTACAGGTCAGTATAGAATTCTTCCGCTGCTTTTACTATGTCATCGAAATTGCTGATGATATTACCATGCTTATCTTTCAGTGCATACATCTTGCCTTGTCCTATGCCAAGCTTTCTTCTTACCGATTTAATGCTACGTCCATATTTTACGGCTTCCTCAATCTTTCCCACGTTATAATTTCGAATATCCCTTACTTTTTTCTTGTTGATTAGTTTTGACAGTTCAGCGAATTGTGTCTGATCTCTTGAGTTGGACATTTTCATCTTCTGTCATTTCTTTATTAGGTCCTTTGTTTCTTGGGAGAGCTTACCTACTGGTTGCCTTGGTGCCCTACCTCCCACTTCAATTGCTGCTTCTGAGATCAACCTAGTTACGGTTTCATTCATTACTTCTATGTTGTCTTTATCTTCCTTTTCTAAAGCTGCATATTTGTTTGCAAGCACCAGCCTAAATTGATCTGCTTTTACCCTTATTGCTTCTAGGTTGGCCTGTTTCCTCTTGACTAATTTCACTCTCTCTCTCTTCAAATTGAGAGAAATCCGAAACGTCACTAACCTATGGTCACTGCACTTAACCTTACCTAACACTTCTACATCCTGCACTATGCTTGGATCGGCAGAGAGTATGAAATCTATTTCATTCCTTGTTTCTCCATTAGGGCTTTTCCAGGTCCACTTCCTGTTGCTGCGCTTCCTCAAGAAGGTATTCATTATTCGGAGCCTATTCCTTTCCGCGAATTCTCCTCTTGCATTCCTAGAATCGATGCCGTAATTGCCAATTGCTTGCTCACCAACCTGCTTTTCCCCCACTTTTGCATTTGAAGTCGCCCATGACTAAAGTATACTGAGTTTGCACCTTTCTCATTGCTAGTTCAACATCTTCATAAAACTGTTCTATTTCTTTATCATCGTGACTAGAGGTTAGGGCATAGGCTTGTACTACCTTCATTTTGTACCTCCTATTCAGCTTTATTACTACAACTGCTACCCTCTCATTTATGCTGTAGAATTCATCAATGTTGCCCGCTATGTTGTTATGCACTATAAATCCTACCCCGGATTCTTTCTTATCTGGAAGACCTCTGTAGCAGAGGACGTGGCCGTTAGTCAGCACCGTGTAAGCCTCACCAGTTCTTCTAACCTCACTAAGGCCAATAATATCCTAGGAAATGCCTGATAATTCTTCAAATAGTCCCGCTAAGCTAGCCTCACTCGAGAGGGTGCGCGTGTTGAACGTTGCCAGGTTCAGTTTCCATTGGCGGCCTGTCTTAACCCATGGCCCTCAGTTCCCAGTGGCTGCGGAGCACCTGACCAAGGCGGCGGTCATTCCTGCTACGCGGCAGAGGGTGCTAAGAATCTCTGGGTCAAGACAGGCCACCAATAATGAAATTGCGCCCGGCCAAATACTGGCGGAACTTTTTTACGCCATGCACGATGGCTAAGCCCTCTTTGTCAATCTGCGCATACTTTCGCTCACTTGCTCCAAGCGTTTTCGAAGCGTACGCTATCGGTCGTTCGGTACCGTCCGGTTCTCTGCGCGCCAACACGGCTCCGATCCCAACAGGAGATGCATCGCATGACAGCACGATTGGTCGCTGCGGATTACACGAGATTAGAACTGTTGCTGACGCTAACACGTTCTTGAGTGCACTGAAGGCTTGGTCGTGTTGGCTATTCCAAAACCAGCGGCTATCTTTGTCCAACAAACGGTGGAGTGGTTCCGCGACTTCTGCTTTTCCTTTTAGGAAACGGCTGTAAAAATTTATTAGCCCAAGGAATGATTGCAGCTCCTTTTTCGATGACGGAGTCGGTGCGTTCAGAATCGCTTCTACCTTGCTCGTGCTAGGATGAATTCCCGTGGCGTCTATCACATGACCCAAAAACTCGCATTTTTCTTTGTTCACTCGTAGGCATGCGTTTTGTAGACGGGTGAGCACTGCCTCTAGTCGTTCTTCGTGTTGTTCTAGCGTGTCTACTGATATCAAGATGTCATCGACATAGCATTTCACGCCCGAAATACGTGCCAGCAGTGTGTCAATGGTGCGCTGAAACAACCACGGCGCTACGGAAATGCCAAATGGAAGTCTGCGCACGTTAAATAAGACGTTCATTGTGTTCGCAGTAAGCACTGTAGCCGATTCATCATCCACAACAAGCTGTTGATAGGCCTGAGCCAAATCCGGCTTCGTGAAAAATTTACTTGGCCCTAGTGATGCCAAGACCTGCTCAGTTGTGGGCAAAGGATAGACGCTGTTTTGAACTGCCTTGTTCACTGTGCTGCGATAATCACCGCACAGGCGTATGGAACCATTTCTCTTTCTCACTACTACGATGCCCAAGCAGAGGACTGTACTGGTTCCCACACACCTTCTTTAACTAGCCTGTCTATCTCGGCTGCGACGTCATCTCGAAGTGCGAATGGCACTGCTCTTCAAGAACACCGGTTGTGCTTCATCTTTTAGATCTATGTGCACTGGATCCCTAGTGCAGCCTGGCAGATCACTTCCGAACACCTCTTGAAAGCGCTGAACCATTTCTGCACCCTCGGACACTTTTTTTATTCCATGAATTTCAATTCCTAAGGCCTTAAACCAACTTCTTCCCAGCAGGCTGCTGCCTTGTTTGCTCACTAACAGTAAGGGCAATTTCGCACACTTTTCTTTGAAGCGCACTTCCACTATTGCCTTTCCCAGCATCTGCAGTGGCTCTTTCGTCCAAGTCACGAGCTGCGTGCCAGTACTCTGAAGTGCGATTTTGCCTGCGCTGCCTTCAATTGCTCGAAACGTTTCTTGACTGACCAGCGAGTGTGACGCCCCTGAGTCTACTTCCATCTGCACATCTTTTCCTTGAATCCGTACAGTGGCGAAAAACTTTTCAAGCTCGTGAACTTCGCAAACCGAGTAAAGTTCTTCTACTTCGTGAAGCGGTCTGCTTGTCTGACTTTGCTTTCGTGCCTGTTTATTTTCCGACTTCTGGGCAGCAGTTTGCTTTTGACTTAACTGCGATTCTTTTCTGAAACGACATGCTCTCGCGATATGGCCCGTTTTCTTGCAGTAGCGACATGCCGCGTAACGAAACTTGCAAATTTCAGCACTGTGCTTACCGTTGCAGCGGTAGCAGATGACTTCTTTGGACGAAGCCGGTTCCTTTGAGCGCGTTTCGTGGACGGCCGCGTCGCCGGTGCCGCTCGCGTCACTGTGGCTCTGTGTCCTGATTTCTCGTTGCTGTCGTTGAGTTACTTCCGCTGTCACAGCCATGTCGTACGCCACAGCGAATGCCAGGTTCCTTTCTGCCAGTAGACGTTGTTGTACCGCCTCGTTGTTGATGCCGAAGACGAAACGGTCTCGCATCATCTCGAACAGTGGAAGCGTCTTGTCTCCAAAACCGCAGTTTTCAGCCAGTTTTCTCAGCGCTGTCACGTAGTCTGCGACGCTTTCCCCTTGAGCTTGGTTACGCTTATAAAATAAAAATCTTCCGTACAGTACCGACGGCTTCGGGTGCATGTGTTCACGGACTGCTTTCTTGCTGCAATCGTAGGTTGCAGCTGTCGGCCTTTCGGGTTTCACCAGCGTCACGATGAGACTGTACGTTTCTTCTCCGCAGGAGCTGAGCAAAACCGCCCGCTTTTCTTCGCCCTCTGAAAGCTTGTTCGCTTCGCAGTACATTTCCAGTCGCTCCACGTACTCATCCCATGACGCGCTTGTACCTAGGCGGTACTCCCCGATGCCGGTGACTGGCATAGCGCCGCGCGCATTGGTCGGGCCTGCGCCGGTCCGCTGCCTGCCTCGTCGCCAATTGTGATGGACGTGACTCGGAGCCAGACGATCAGCAACTGATAAAAGCTTTATTCAGCGGGCTATTATATACACAGACAACCGATGACGTAGTGGTCACGTAGCTTACGTGCACAAGAAAGAACGAGCGCGGCGTTAGGTGCCACGTCATTACAATTTGGAGCTGAAAAAACAACGCGCACGTTGCCTCGACTCCCTATCTTTTTCAGGCTATGCGAAATCTGGTGTATGTAGGGGATCACTGCGGTTTTCACCTGGTCACGTCCGCTAGCTCTCGCATTCTCATGAGGGCATTGTCCCGAACGTTCCTGTTTGAGCACCTTTTCTGCCACCGACAACAACACCTGGTTAGGATAACCAGCCTCCTTAAGCCGCGCGGACTGCTGCTCGAAACTGGTTTTCATTTGGTGTGGGCATGATTCCTTAAGGGCGTTTTTCAAACGCATGTTAGTTATGCCCCTCTTCACCAACTTCGAATGAGCTGAATGAAATTGGAGAACGGGTTTGTTAGCCCAGCAGGTCCTACTATAAGTAAAAATAAACTGAACGTCAAGAAAGCGTAGCTTATTGTTGACAGGCATTTCAAAGGTCACGTCAAGAGGTCTCAAGCACTCGCGATAAATCACAGAGACATCAGCACATTTTTCTTGGAAACTATTAGCAGGACAATCCAGAAACACTAGAAAATCGTCGACAAATCTAAAAGATCGCTGAAAATATGTTAATACCGTGAGGCGTTCACACATGTGCTTATCTAATTGTGCTAAATATAGGTTGCTAAGGACGGGAGCCAGACACGATCCTATGCAAATGTCTTTCTTCTGCAGGTGTGGCCTAGTTCCACTGTATGAAGGTTGAAGACAGGTAAAAATGCAAGAATTCTAAAAACCCTTCTACTGAAACACCTGCTTCCTGTGAAAACCTTATATTTATCAATACAATCCTCGACACATTGAAGAAGGTCATTCTGTGGAATGGAATAATATAATTCTTTCACGTCGGCTGAGAAGGCCTTGAAGCCCTTTTCGGCGTTACACCTAGCAAATTCAAGGACTTCGTCAGAACTTCTTACAAGAAAAGGGTCATCAATCTCTAGGATGTTCTGCTTAGAAAGCAGGTACAGGGCCTCTCTAGCTTATGCCAAGTGCCGCTTTCGGAAATTATGACTCGAAACGGAACATCCTCTTTGTGCGTCTTAGCATTAAAAATACATCCAAAACCTTCTTATCTGACTTCAGTATACTTTTCCTTAGTTTATCGAGATTCAACTTTCTGCAAATTTCACTTGCTCTCGCTGCTACTTCCACAGCAGACACATCCTCGCGCTCATTGAACACTGCAGAAATGGCTGGACCGGCTTTTTCCGAGAAGCATTTGTAGGAAAAAGCGCAAAACCGCCGTCTTTGTCGGTCGGTATGACACAAAATGAATTACTCTTCAGGTAAGACTACGCGTTTTACAGGTAACTTAACAGGTAACGTTTTACAGGTAACTTTTACAGGTAACGTTTTACAGGTAACTGCCGGCGAGAGAGTTAGATTATTTACATATGCCATAAAAGCTGACCGCAATTGCAGTTCATGATTAAGGCTCTTGGTGTTTTCTCGATGCAACAGCCTTAGATTGCCGTGTTGATATCGCTGTGCACGTGGTTTTTGTGTACGACCGGTCCCGCAAATAAATTTCGTTGTTGAAAGCATTCGTCTCTTCTCGTGTCCGTGTTTTTATGCGCTTCCAAATTACCATTCGTTCGGAGGAACACCGAAGGAACACGACAACCTTCGCCTACCCCCCATTTCCTCGACAGGGGAAGGGCTAATAATTTTTATTGTGGCCTCAAAGCGTTCGATGTTTCATTATTTCTGCATTCCGCTTCCTCTTTATTTTCAGATTACCTTGGTGTATGCTTGAGTAAGTCTTTCCTTCGTTTATATATACAACGAGGTATTGATATCGCATGACGACTTGCTGTTGAATTGACACCACCTAATTACTCGATCGTCTATTCAATAAAGATCATAATTCCCGATTTGTCTGTGGTAAACTTAAGGCCTAGATTTGTCGCTGCGTTACCACACATATTCGCGAATGTCAGTAAATCAATTGAATTTTCCGCTAATAGCACTATATCGTCCGCATACATCAGGCTGCCCGTATGCCCATTATGCCCGTATGATAAATCAAACCCTAATTCACTGTTTTCCAGTTGTCCTTCTATGCTCTTTCACGACCCCGAAAACGTGAAAACAATGGAGACAGTGGACGTCCTTGCTACAGTCCTTGGTGAATTTCCACCGCTTCCATAAATTTTCGACCTTCTCATTAAGTTTGCACTCGGTTGTCTACATATATCTCCCTCAGCAGCTCCACGAAATCGTCTTCTATGCCTTTGTGCTTGAGAACATCCCATAACAATTCTTTTTCTGTTTCTGTAGGCCCCCCTAGTGTCTAGAAATGCTATCCATAAACGTATATTGTGAACTATTAAGATGTCCATGCACCGAGTTAGTACAAAGCTATTTTCCTCTAAGCGTCTGCCTGATCTGACTCCATTATATCAGTATATCATTTTTCTGCACCGACTTGGGCAGTTGTAATTTTAAGGCCTCCGTTACCATTCTATAAATCACCGACGCAACTCTAACTGGCCTATACGTGCTTGTCGTATCCTTATCACCTTTACCTTTGCAGATAAGGTTCATCTTGATTTCACGCCGTCCAACTGCAGTTTTCTTCGTTTTAATCACTTGCTGTATGGTATTAGTGAGCAAAGCCTTGCTCTTCAGACCCAGGTGCTTATTAGCTGTATTGGGATTTCATCAGGTCCTGCGGCCGTGTTAATAGGAACATTTTCGTCGGCTTTCTTTCTAGTAAAAGCTCACTCCGCTAAATTTGGATCTCTCTGTTGCTGCTCTATCTGTTTTAGTTCGAACTGTCTTTCGTGCCGTAGTTATCCCTAATAACGTATCTGATGTAAAGCAGCACATCGTCTCCTTCGAACATGCTTTCCCTCTTCATCTTTTATAGCCGTTTCAGAATTTTTAGTTGGCGCTTCAAGTGCTCTTACACCGTTCGAAAATATTTCTGGTACACCATTGTCAATTTTCCCAATGTTATACACCCAACGTTAACTTGTGCATTCAATTTTCTCTTGCACGAGCTCATTTGCTACCCTTTTCTTTTCTGGGTACTCGTTACATCTGTTGCACAGTTTCTCCGTGTAATCCCAACTTTTTGGCTTCTCAATGTTCCCTAGACGCTCTTCTATACGTTGCTTTAGTTCCTTGTGTGGGGAGCACACGCTGTCACCTTCTCCCGCGGGCGCTCGCCCGTCGCTTGCGAACGGAGCGCACGCAACGGTAGCCGGGCGGGCATCTCGTGCGCGCACAACGCGCGCCGCGGGAGCCGGGCGGACACGGGAGAAATGCACTTTGCCCTCTCCCGGTTCTCGCTCGCCTCTCGCGACGCGCGCGCCCGCGCGGGAAGAGGGAAAGTATCCGGCGGGCGAGGAGGACACTCCCCTCGCGGAAAGGGAAAAAGATAAAAGAGCGCGACCGAGAGACCCCCGGGGCTCTCTGACCTCGCTTGACCTACCTGCCGATACGGATTTACCCGCTGAAACCCGTGAGTGACCTCGTTTGCGTGACTACTACACGCGACGAGGCAAGCCTATTTTATTACTTATTATACAGAGCGGACTTCCCTCTGCAAGAGTGTTTTATTGCCAACAGCAATAAACGTTGTTGAGTTGACTCGCTTGTTGCCTTATTCGCCCGAACCCTACGTAGCTGCGATTACACGCGCTACGGGTTGGGGAAGACCCCCACAGTTGGCGCTACCAACGTGGTTCGAATTCGGCAACACGGCGAGTTTTTTTTTTTCTGTTTTTTGGAGCTGGGACTACTGAAGTTACAGCAAACAATGGCGACGGGCTTGTCTGACTTTCCAGATTTGTTCATGTTGTCGGATGTCGCGGCAGATAATCAGAGGCCTAGTGCTAACGCGGCGGCAGCTTCCGAACAAACCGGTAGCTTTGATTTTGAGTGTTTCACGCGAAACAGTCGGGATCACGGAAACGCCACGTTTGCAGGGTTTAGGCCTGAAAGTAGGCCTAACACGCCTAACACCTCGCCGCTTCGTCCCGCGGACTCAGAGCCACCTATGCCTCTAACTAGTTCGACGCAAGCTGCGGATGCGTCCGAACCTTCGGGCGGTAGTATTCCGTCAAGCGAAATAATGCTGCAGAATGCGCTGCAAGTCATGCAGAGCTTAGCCGGCGCCCTGCAGAACACAATGCGGGCCCCGTCGCAGAGCGAGCGACCACGAATTAAGGTAGACAGGCCTACCTATAGTGGGTACCACGATCGCACTAGTGCAAACGAGTACCTCGACCGTCTGCAGTATTAACAGCAAGCAACAGGGCTTTCAGACGCCGAACTTCTCGCGCGCGTGGTCCCTGCTTCACTGACTGAACAGGCGGCTCATTGGTTCCGACTGGCCGGACACAGAGCCCGCACAGTAGAAGAGTTCCGCGCGAACTTCCGCGAGGAATTTCTTCCGGCCAACTACGAGTGGCGTTTGAGGAGAGAGTTGGAGTTGCGTACCCAGCATCCGGACGAGTCCCTGCTGGAGTATGTTCGAGCGATGGACGAACTTTATCGTCTCGCAAGCCCTCTCGCCACCGACGCCGATAAAGTCGAGCGCGTCACACGGCAAGCGCACCCGACTTTCGCGGCCTACTTCAGGGGATGTAGGTACCGAGACTTAGACGAGCTCGCCACCGAAGCAAAGCGCATCCAAGGGGACATCCTCGCGGCACGAGCATACCGTCCGCCTCCACCCGCCGCGCTGTCACTCGAGCCTCGCTGCGCGTGGAACGGCGGCGGGATCGCTTCACATTCCCCGAGGGTCGACGCGTCGGCATCGTTCGCCGACGAGCAGGTCCAGCGTGGTTGGGAATTATCAGACCGCGCCTTGGACCCGTACGCCTACGCGCTGAAAACAGCACAGCATAACGCGCCGCGGCAGGAACTTGCGAGAACGGAAGAGCGGCACATGCCGACCGCCGAGCGTGGAAGCTACGGCCCGCCGGATTGGAGCGACGGGCGCCCACGCCACCGAGGCTTCGGTGGCCGTTGCTACCAATGCGGCGGACTGGGGCACATCGCCCGTGACTGCGCAAGCACGCCGGGCCGAGGTCGAGCACGTGGTTCGGGAAACGGGCGAGGCCGCCGGTGATCCACCTTGGGTCCCGGGCGGCGATCTCGAACACAACTGGTGATTTCGATTTACTTGCGCCTTTGGCTTGTCGCGTAGGAGATGTCGCGGACTCGCAGGCGCCGTTCATCGAGCTAACGATAGCCCGAAAGAAGTTTGCCGCATTATTGGATACTGGGGCAAGCGCTTCTTTATTTGGTGACGAGGTGTTGCAGCATCTCCGCGAGAACAATATCCGCTTAAGAGATAGTGACATCACTTTCCGCCTTGCTTCCGGCACAGCACAATCGAGCGGTGCAGCTAGACTAGTTATTCGTTGGGAGAGACGCGTCAGGCGACAACGCCTCGTACATCTTCCCGGTCTGTCAGTGCCTGTTATTTTAGGTCGAGACTTTCTCGCCAAGTCGGGTATTTTGATAGACATCGCCAGCGGAGGTTACCGAGAGAACGGAACGGGTGTTTTGAAGCGTTTCGCAAAAGCGCCCGTGCCTGCGGCGACACGCCAGTCTCCGGGGGCGGCGCGAGCGGGCCACACCCAGCCGCAGCCGAGCGAGCAAACCGTAATCGGTAAAGACGATCAAAGCAACGGAGAGACGGTGGCACAACATTGTGCCGCGACGTTGCAAGGGGCAGCGCACCCACTTTTATCAGAGGTCAACAGCCTGCCGGAGAGAGAAAGGGCACGACTGTCATCGCTGTTGTACGAATACGACGCGATTTTCACGGACCGGGCGGGCCTCACTACGTTAGTCAGGCACAGGATAGACACGGGTGACGCTGCGCCGTGGAAATGTAATCCTCGGCCGATAAGCTTGACTAAACGGAAAGCACTTGACAGCGCCTTAGACGAACTCATCGACACAGGCGTTGTGGAAAGGTCGAACAGCCCATGGGGCTTCCCGGTAGTTCTAGTCCCGAAGAAGGACGATACTTATCGCCTTCGTGTAGACTACCGCAGGCTGAATGAGGTTACGAAGAAGGATGCGTACCCTCTACCCTCCATTTCCTCTTTAGTATCTAACCTAGGCGGGGCGAAGTACTTTACGACGCTCGATGCTAGTCGTGGATATTTTCAGGTCGAAATGGACGAGCGTGACAAAGAGAAAACGGCTTTCACTTGTCACCGCGGGCTCTTTCAGTTCAAAAGAATGTCTTTTGGCTTAGTCGGAGCTCCCGCTACTTATCAGAGGTTGATGGACCGAGTTCTAGGAGATGCGAAGTGGCAACATGCTCTCGCATATCTCGACGACATAGTGGTTTATTCGAAAACATTCGACGAGCACTTGCGCCACTTGAGAAGCGTCCTAGACAGGCTGAGGTCCGCGGGTATCACGTTGAACCCGAGTAAAGCTCAGATAGCTGCGAACAGAATAACGCTGTTGGGATTCACGTTGGACAACGGCCGCATTCTGCCGAGTGAGGATAAGCTCGAGGCTATACTGAGCTACCCGTCGCCGAAAGACATCGGCGAACTGAGACGCTTTCTGGGATTGGTGAACTTTTATCGCCAATTCATTCCAGACTGTGGGGCAGTGCAAGCGCCTTTAACGAAGCTCTTGAGGAAAGACGAGCGTTGGACTTGGGGTCCAGAGCAGGAGGCGGCACTGCGCGGCCTCACAAAGGTGCTCGCTGACACGGCAGAGTTGCAGCTGCCCGACTTGAACAGGGAGTTTGTGATTCAAACAGACGCAAGCGACCTGGGTCTAGGTGCGATTTTGCTTCAGGAGCACGGAGGCATTCTCCGACCGGTTGCGTTCGCGAGCCGTTCGTTGACGCCGGCGGAAAGGAACTAGTCGGTGACAGAGAAGGAGTGTCTCGCGATAGTTTTCGCTCTGCAAAAGTTCGACTATTATGTTGACGGACTGGCATTCACGATTGAGACGGACCACATGGCTCTCACTTGGTTGAGTCGTTTGAGCGAGCCGAGTGGCCGCCTGGCGCGTTGGGCACTGCTGCTGCAGCGTTACGACTTCACCGTGCGCTACCGCAAAGGAAAAAGCAATGCCGCAGCGGACGCACTTTCGCGAGCGCCAGTCCGAGGCGAGGGAGAAACCCTAGCCGTAGCCCGAGTAAGGGACGCGGAACAACCGTCGATCCTGGGCGAGAGCGTGAACCACGTAGATGTTGTCGGTTCCGCAGGAGTTGTCTTCAGCAGAAAGGAGCTGTTCGAGGCTCAGCAGAAGGATCCGTTTTGTCGAAAAGTGCTCGACGGGCTCCGAGAGCCGGGCGGCGCGGCCGCCGCGCACATGGAGGCAGCTGGTATTGCTGTCGGCGCGGAGCGCTCAGGAACAGCTGGTAATGCTGTGAGCGCGCTGGATTCCTATCTGCTGAATTCCGACGGCGTCCTGCTGAGGTATATTGCCACCGAGAACGACACAAGTGAGGCGTTTAAGGTGGTGATACCGCGCGCGTTGAGAGCAGCACTGCTACGCTACTTTCATGACTCGTGCATCGCTGGGCACGCGAGCGGCCCCAAGACTTACGTTAAGTTGTGTCGCTTCGCTACCTGGCCAGGCATGAAACGGGACGTGATTCGCTACGCCCGATCGTGTCATGTGTGCCAAAGCGTGAAGCCCCGAGGCGGACGACCGCCCGGCTTCATGCAGCCTATCGACAGCCAGACTCCCTGGCAAATCGCGGCATGTGACGTCATGGGACCGTATCCCACAACACCGAGCAGGAACAAATTCTTGCTGGTGGTCACGGATCACTTCAGCAAATGGGTAGAACTTTTCCCCCTACGAAAACTGACGGCACGGGTGATCATGGATAAGTTGATGGAGGTTTTCACCAGGTTTGGTTTTCCGGAGCAGTTGATAACGGACAATGCGTCCTACTTCACTGCAAAGGTGTTCGTTGACTCGTGCGCCGCACTGGGCATTAAGCATAAGAAAATGACAACCTGCCATGCTCAGTCGAACCCCACTGAACGAGTCAATCGCAACATCAAGCACATGCTTGTCGCGTTCTCTGAAAGGCATAAGGACTGGGATACCTACCTTCCAGATCTGGTTTGCATTGCGATCGACAGTGAACTGCTCGACTGGGTATGCGCCTTTTTCTCTCAACCTGGGGAGAGAGCTGCCGAATCCGATGGATAGGGTTCTCGCGGATCGCAGCGGAATGCCAGTCGCACCGTCAGCACGAGCTGAATACGCGACGCATCTACGTGCCAAGATGACGGAAGCTTTACATAAAGCACGCTGTAATCTTCGCACTGCAAGGGCACGGCAGAAGGCGCAGTACGACCGCTCGCATCGGAACGTCCACTACGAAGTGGGCAATCTGGTGCTTCGACGCCAGCACGTTCTCAGCGATGCTACCAAACAGTTCGCTGCCTCGCTGGCGCCGAAGTGGACCGGGCCGTATCTAGTGAGACAGAAGGTTTCCTCGCTTGTTTACCGGCTCGAGAACAAGAAAGGAAAGCCGATCGGCGGACCGGTACACGTATGCGACCTGAAACGCTACGTGCCGCGTGATGAGCAGTGGGATGACGATCAGGCCCTCCCTCAACCGCGATCGGTGAGAGAGAGTAGTCAGAACCGAACGGCGAGCCCGCAGCCGCGCTACAATTTGCGTAGCAGGCGAAAGTAATCTGACTGCTAGTTGCGTAACCCGACGACTGCGAGGAACATTCGTAAGTCCGGGTGGCGTTGCGTACCGCGTGAGCATACAGCCGCGCCGGGCTGGCACCTTGGTAGTTCCTGCCGGGGAAGCGAACTTCTAGTGACCATGGAGCGCCGAGTATGGACGACGAGTCGTCAAGGCCACGACGGGAATGTGGCGTGAACGCTCGACGCGTGGGTGTGCGGTTTCACCGAAGACTGCTGTGAGGGCCAGTGCGGTGATTATCCTGTGCTGCGACTCGAATTGGTGATGATGCTTGCGAACATTCCCTTCGCAACAGACGTCGATGGTGTCCCCGGATACGGCCAACTATGCTGCTGATCACAGTGCCGTTCCGTGCAGTTTGCTATGCAGTTGCTGATAATTTCCAGGAGCAGAGCAAGGCGCGATACGGCCGTGCGAATTGCCTGCAGTACGCGCTGGAACAACTGACGCCCTTGCAGTACTGACGGCGCTACGCCGGCCTTGGAGCCGCACGAACCGCTAGCCGGCGGCCGTTAGACGACCACCCCCTCCAGCGCAGCCGACACCTAGGGCGCAGCACTGAGAGCCACCTTCGAGCCCCGACAACGATCCCGCCTCGCAAGCCCGAGCAGTGCAGCTGATCAGCCGCCTCCGAGTCGGCATCAAGTGTCCGCCAGCTGAGGGCCACATCACCACAACGCTTCCTCGGTCGCCAACCTCGGCGGGTACTCAGGCAAACGGACGTCCCTAGGTGCCAGCCTCAACGTACGGGGGCCTTCATAAGGGGAGGAGGATGTGGGGAGCACACGCTGCCACCTTCTCCCGCGGTCGCTCGCCCGTCGCTTGCGAACGGAGCGCACGCGGCGGTAGCCGGGCGGGCATCTCATGCGCGCACAACGCGCGCCGCGGGAGCCGGGCGGACACGGGAGAAATGCACTTTGCCCTCTCCCGGTTCTCGCTCGCCTCTCGCGACGCGCGCGCCCGCGCGGGAAGAGGGAAAGTATCCGGCGGGCGAGGAGGACACTCCCCTCGCGGAAAGGGAAAAAGATAAAAGAGCGCGACCGAGGGACCCCCGGGGCTCTCTGACCTCGCTTGACCTACCTGCCGATACGGATTTACCCGCTGAAACCCGTGAGTGACCTCGTTTGCGTGACTACTACACGCGACGAGGCAAGCCTATTTTATTACTTATTATACAGAGCGGACTTCCCTCTGCAAGAGTGTTTTATTGCCAACAGCAATAAACGTTGTTGAGTTGACTCGCTTGTTGCCTTATTCGCCCGAACCCTACGTAGCTGCGATTACACGCGCTACGGGGTGGGGAAGACCCCCACACTTGTTCCACCACTCGAGTGGTTTCCTCTTTTTAATCCAACAATTTTTTACCCGTGTATGTTTTATCTACAGCTGCATAACGTCTACAAGTTCCTTATATTACCAGTTGTAAAAAGCTCCTCCATTTTCTTCTCTATCGTTTTTGCGATCTCTGTCATTTTGCTTTTCATTCATTTTTTAGAGTTCTATCATGATTTGGTATAGTCGCTCGTAGACAGTTTTTGAGACTAAGGCGTAGTCCTGTTTCCGTATTGCCACGCCATCTGCTTATCACACTTATTCTATAGGGTTCTGTTCATTGCACAAATCCAGCACTAGAGAACCGCTGTCATCAGTAAATCCGTCTCCATGTGCGCATTCATATCTCCTAATTATACGACCTGGCCCAGTTTCCTGAACTCGTTCTAATGCAATCAGTTCTTTATTTTTATCTCGGCTATCACTACCTGTCCATAGGTAAGCCACGCTTATTGCCTTACCATGCGCCGCTAATTCAGTTTATGCTCCTTAAATCTCTCTTTTACCCTTTGGCATTTCATTCGTCGTCTTATAAGCGTAGGCATGCTAATTAGACTTTTCCTTGACCCAGTTATTCTTTTGCACCCCTCCCACACAAAATTTCTAATAAGCGGCGGCTGCTCCGCATCTCGCAGATACATTCACAGCGTATACGTTAATGACTTAGAAGATCTTAGAACCTTCTGCGTACCTAGTTAGTGCATACTTGATAAACTACTTAAATCACAAACAAGCTTGCGTTATAAATAGTTTATCACATATACGCTAACGGCTTCTTCATTCAGCTGCGTTTGAAGTTCTAGCCCGTTTTCTGCTCGCGACCATACTGCAGATTTGTTTAACAAATTTAACTTTTCTTAACTTCTTGTGATATAATTCTGCTCCTTGCTGTTGTGTCGCCAGATTTCATACTTAATCTACGTTCTTGATTGCCTTGGACCCGCCTAAAAAAACTTAGGGGGCACCTAACCAATTGTTATGTGTAAATGCGACAGAATTACTTGTCGCTGAGTTATGTCGCTGTGTTTAGCGTTGCGGCGAAATGTTGCTAAGGTTAGGCATTATGTTTCCGTATTCTAATGCTGCTGCTTATGTTGTCGCAACAGCGCAAGACGACAGAACGACCATATTGCGATCTCACCTGAGTTTTATTTGCGGAATTCTCAGTAGTGTGTCACGCTGTTACCATCGGCCAGCAGGGCGACGAACTCCGAGCGACGTCTGATTTCCGGCGACTTCGTGAAGTTGAACATACTTCCCACGGGAAGGACCAGCGGGCGACACCGTGGCGAGACACGTTTTGCTGGACGCCACTTGGTCGCCGACCTTGACGCTGGGACCGCGACACTCTTGGCGTTCTATGCCGTTTCGTTAATGCCGCTGCTAGCCGCCATGACCGTTCGACAGACGCACCAGGCTCCTGGGCTATCCCAGGAGCCAAGAAGCGCTGATTGAGTCAAGCGTGACAACCCCTGTCTACGAGCATCCACACCTTTCTCTGGGACAGTGAGCCGTGTGCGCCGAGGCTACTTTTCCAAGTGTGTTCAGGGAATAAAGGCGCCGGAGTGATTTTGCGTTACCGTTGCCGTCAAGAGGAACCTTCGGTGACTTGACGCTCCGGTTCGAGGAACGTGTGCCCGCAGGTTTCCCTGGCCTAGGTAACTAGGGAGGGCAGGAGGCATTTAAGTGGACCTCTTCGTCTCATCCGGATGGTACTCTCCCATCTGCTCTGACATGTAGATGGTGCTCTCCCTTCTGCTCCGACATGTAGCTAGTGCTCTCCCAGAACGACGCAGTCTGCTCAGTTGTAGTAGTGCTGACATGCTACAAGGTACTGCGCTCCATACTCTGGCCAGTACGAGTATCCCTTTGTTCTATGCATAAGTTTGCCTATCCTATGTCAATAAACCCTCTGTACTTTTTCGCCTACCTCACGACCTCGTACTCATCACGAACGAAGCAACCCTCGTCATGTCTGCTCGGACGACGGCATGGGCCCATTAAGCCTTCGTGTGACGCCCCGGTAGCGTAAGCCAGCTACCCGTTACGCGACGCACCGGCGGCGTAGGCTATAGAGCGACCCTCAGTTTGACGTCAGTCTCCGAGACCACGACCCCCGAATCCTACAACTGGTACGCAGCGGTAAGATTGACCTGACAGATCTTGGCACGTGGTGACCTACCGGTATTCCGTGCAAGTTGTAGGTGACTTGGGAATAACCACCTCTTGACTGCATACGGCGGAGAAGGACTGGTGACATGGTGCTGCTTCTTAGTGTAAGCGTTTCATTTTGGTCTAAGATTTACGAGGCTCCAATTTCTATCGGTTATTACGTTTGAATCGCTGGCAATCTTTTACTTTTATTCTGATTTGCGTGTGTATCGCAGCAAGTATTCTGTAACAGCAGAGCCAAAGCTTAAAATAGTGACCATGGTCCTTTTGAGTGACGAGAGCTAACCTGTTGTGGTTGTGTGAAGAGCTCGGGTAGACTTAGAGGAGGACTTAACGGAAGCCGAGATTCGTAAAACCATTCTGCAAAGTGACAATGATTTGAAAATCATCGAACATCCCGGTAGCAGAAATCTAAGCAAAAAAGAAAATCACAGCATATCCACTAAGTGAATGATGATGAGTGGGCGAAGCACCGGGGGATCATTCGGGTAAACCACAGCTACGGACGAAAGATAAAGAGAGCGCGCGTCGGGAACGAGAGAGCAAATTACACCATCTTCCCGTAGGGGAACCCTGAGTAGTATGCGAAGCAGCCATGGGGTCGACTCAAGGTAGTTTTATCAGCTGTATAAACTTGGACATGCAGCAGCACCAGCAACGCGCAGAACTGTTGTCGACGCCGTCGGCGTTTTGCCCGCGTTCGCACCGAACGCGCGCAAAGTGGAACCGGAACCGGAAGTGGAACCGGAACCGGAAGTGGTTCTAGGTGGTGTTGGTTCGGGCCGGTTTCGACTCGGGCTCGGGCCGGGCTCGGGCCTAAGGTAAAGGGGTGGCGGGCCGGGCCGGGCGGGTAACGTAGATTATTCCCGGGCCCGGGCCGGGCCCGGGTCTCGCCATAAAGGTTTTGATCGGGCTCGGGCGGGCTGCCCAACGTAAGAACGGGCCCGGGCCGGGCCCGGGCTGAAAAAATCGGCCCGTGCAGTGCTCTACTACTATTACAGAGGAGGGAACGACCCACACCCTAAGGAGCTTCGCCCCTAATACAGGAACAAGAAGCAATTAGGCAGGATCAGGAAGAAATTAGGCAAAAATAGGAGGAAGCTAGGCAGGAACTGAAAATTATTTCCCAGGAAAAGGATAGGCCGGAAGAAAGGGAAGTAACAAGGCCGTATGTAGCATCGCTGGACAAATACATTGGATTTTTGGAGCAGGCGATCGATCGAAAACAACAGCAGCTTGAGAAAGCTGTAGGCTGGACGCAGGGAAAGTGGGAGGAAGTCACAAGCAGATTTTTGTCCAGAGGTGCGCGGTTAGCAGCTCGTTCATAGGTGAACTGAAAGTGTTAGCTGCTAACGATGCCTTAGTGGCAAAAGAGGCCGTTGAAGGCCGTAGTGAGAGCGACGAGGTGCACTGTAGAGACAGCTAGGCCATCTGTGACTAAACAGTCACCGTGTGTGGGCGTATTTTGAACGAGGCTGTTAACAAAGTCCAGAGTACTACTGTCCCGACAGACACGAGCACCCAGGTCGAGTCAGGGCTGGACGATGCGGTTGTGCAAGCTGGACGATGCGGTTGTGGGCAGTTCGCAGGATCGCGAGCTGTGTAGCTCGAAGGTAAACAAATGCACGGTGCAGGGATCGGTAAAGCTATCCGCCAATCTAGGTAGCCAAACTAGGGATGATTTAGGGACGAATCATTCAGACTGTGCGGGTGAGACAGCGATCGAGACTGACGAGCTTTGTGCCGATGCACAAAGAGCGATGGAACGAAAAATCTTAGGAATAACGTTAAGAGACAGGAAGAGAGCGGTGTGGATCAGAGAACAAACGGGGATAGCCGATGTTCTAGTTGACATTAAGCGGAAGAAATGGAGCTGGGCAGGCCATGTAATGCGTAGGATGGATAACCGGTGGACCATTAGGGTTACAGAATGGATACCAAGAGAAGGGAAGCGCAGTCGAGGTCGGCAGAAAACTAGATGGGATGATGAAGTTAGGAAATTTGCAGGCGCAAGTTGGAATACGCTAGCGCAAGACAGGGGTAATTGGAGATCGCAGGGAGAGGCCTTCGTCCTGCAGTGGACATATTGTTATGAGCCAGTTGTCCGGCAGACAAAGAAGATGCTGAAGCATAGAGCCGAAGAGACGAGGAAGACGTGAAAACTGTGGTTCGCCATCTTTGTTGTTGTTCCCCAACATTTAGTCTTCTTGTACATAGTGTAATAAACCCCCTTTTCTGTAAATCTCCCCGTAACATCTTGGTGGAAGTGCGGGGTACATCACCAGCACATCACGGAACTTCGAAGCGGAAATCTCGTGGGCCCTTCGACCATGTCGACTGAGAGGCCCGCTGCTTCAGCTTCGGCTACCACTGCACCGATTGTCTTCACTCAACTCCGGGACCCTGGCGCCTTCTCGGGCACTGACAACAAGGACGTTGAAGACTGGCTAATCGAATACGAATGCGCCAGCAAGAGCAACCGTTGGGACCCGACTCTAATGCTGGCGAACATCATTTATTATCTCGAGGGAACGGCCCGTGTTTGGTTCCGAACACACGAGGAGGAATTGACCAGTTGGGACACTTGCAAGCAAAAACTGCAGGAACTCTTTGGGAAGCCGCTTGGCCGCCAGCGAGCCGCCAAAAAGGAACTTTCGTGCCGGGCCCAAACATCGACTGAACCGTACGTTGTGTACATTCAAGATGTATTAGCACTCTGTCGGCGGGTCGATGACAAGATGCTCGAAGCTGACAAGGTCAGCCACATTCTTAAAGGCATCGCAGACGACGCCTTTAATTTACTCGTGTACAAGGACTGCTCGACGGTCGACGACATTATAAGAGAGTGCCGACGCTTTGAAGAAGCAAAGAGCCGTCGTGTCTCACAACAATTCGTTCGGCTCCCTAATACCGCCGCTAGCTCATCGTGTGAAGACGTCCAGCCGCCTGGTACCGAAAACTTGCTGCGTCTTGTCCGGCGTGAGATTGAGGCTGCGTCTCCGTCGGTTCCCCCGATACGTTCTTACGACGAGTCCCGCCCGGCAGTATCTCTGATTCAAGCTGTCGTACGCGAAGAGCTGGCGAACGCAGGCATCCGTCCGATCTGTTCTGTAAGTAGCCCTACGGTCGGCAATTTCTTTCGACCTCCCCGCCCACAATCGACCTACCTCCGATACCGCGACCCAAACCAGTGGCGCACACATGACGACAAGCCCATATGCTTTAATTGCAATGGAGTTGGTCATATTTCCCGCCATTGTCGCTATCGTCAGATTTCGTCTCCTCGTCCCGCGTACGCTTACCGCCCAGAAGACAGCCGGTTCTCGCCTTTTCATGCCCGCAATGACCTGCCGCACTGTGATGTTGCTGCTCCGACTCCACACTACGATCGCCGCTCGCCGTCCCCACAGAACCGGCGTTCTCGCTCACCGATTGCCCGTCGCTCACCGTCGCCATATCCCCGCCGTCCCTCTTCGGAAAACTGACCGGTGCAGCTCCCGGAGGTGATGCTGCATTGACCAACCGACCCGGAAATCCTCTGTTGACCCTGACCACCCGACAAAACCTTTTGGACATAGAAGTGGACGGCGTGCCTGTTTCGGCGCTCATAGACACGGGGGCGCAATTATCGGTTATGAGCGCTCGCCTTTCTCGTCGTCTCCGCAAGGTTCTGACGCCCGCGGCGTCGCCTGTCGTTCGTGTAGCCGACGGCGGCACATCTTGCGTCGTTGGGATGTGCACTGCGCGTGTGAGCTTCGCCAGTCACCAGACCTCAGTACTATTCGCCGTTCTGCAGCAGTGTCCACATGAAGTCATCCTCGGCCACGACTTCCTGAGTACCCATTCTGCCCTCATCGACTGCTCTTCTGGCCTTCTCCAGTTGGAACTTCCTTTTGTACCCGATCTCCCCACCGAGTCACAGCCGCGTTTATGTGTCGCCGAGTTTGTTCGCCTTCGACCAGCCGCCGCGACGTATGTCACACTGACCTCTGATTCCGCCATTTGTGACGGCGACTACGTCATCTCTCCTTCCCTAGACGCTCTTTTAACAAGGCAGGTAGCCCTCCCTCACTCTGTTGTGACTGTTTCTGCGAACCGGGCATGTATCCCTATTCTGAACTTTGGACGGGCTCCACAGTTTCTTCCCGAAGGTATCACGCTGGGACATATAGCACCTTTAGACGCACACGACCCTGTGGCCCTTACTATGGATGCGCCCCTGTCTTCTGGAAGCCCTGACACTGGTACTTCATTTGATGCACATTTTGACGCCATGATCGCCCCCGACCTTTCGGCTGCTCAGTCTGACGACCTTCGTCGTTTGCTAGCCGCTTACAGCGACGTTTTCGATTTTGCTTCGCCCCATCTCAACCAGACAAAAGTTGTGACTCATCGCATTGACACCGGCAACGCCAGTCCCATCCATAGACGTCCTTACAGAGTGTCTGCGGCTGAACGGCGCGTAATTCAATCCGAAGTCGAGAAAATGCTTACAAAGGACATCATCGAACCATCTACGAGTCCTTGGGCGTCCCCTGTGGTGCTTGTCAGGAAAAAAGACAACACCTGGCGGTTCTGCGTCGACTATCGCCACCTAAACAAGATTACTAAAAAGGACGTGTACCCTCTGCCGCGAATTGACGACGCCCTCGACTCTTTGCATGGCGCACAGTACTTTTCTTCTATAGACCTTCGGTCCGGCTATTGGCAAATCGCCGTTGACGAAAAAGACAGGGAGAAGACCGCCTTTATAACACCCGATGGGCTCTACCAGTTCAAAGTTATGCCATTTGGCTTGTGCAATGCCCCCGCAACATTCGAAAGAATGATGGACTCCCTTCTTCGTGGTTTCAAGTGGTCTACTTGCCTGTGCTATCTCGATGACGTAGTTATTTTCTCGCCTACGTTCTCCAGTCATCTAAGTAGACTCTCGGCTATTCTGCGCATCCTTCGCAATGCAGGCCTTCAACTTAACTCTGCCAAATGCCGCTTCGGTCGCCGCGAGATCACAGTACTTGGCCATCTTGTCGATGCTACAGGTATACGGCCTGACCCTGCCAAAGTTAGCGCCGTTGCCAACTTTCCGACACCTCGCTCTACTCAGGACGTCCGTTCCTTTTTCGGCCTGTGTTCTTATTTTCGGCGGTTTGTGAAAGATTTTGCAGCACTAGCACGGCCCCTCACCTGCCTGCTTAAGAAAGACGCGACCTTTTCTTGGGGTCCTGCACAAGCGTCCGCCTTCTCACAGCTGATAGGAATACTGACATCACCACCAGTGTTGGCTCACTTCGACGAATCTGCGCCCACAGAAGTCCGTACCGACGCCAGTGGCCATGGAATCGGCGCTGTTCTAGCCCAACGTCAGCATGGTCAGGACTGCGTTATTGCTTATGCCAGTCGCCTTCTTTCCTCGGCTGAGCAAAACTATTCTATCACAGAGCGAGAGTGTCTCGCTCTAGTTTGGGCCATCGCGAAGTTTCGCCCTTACCTCTACGGCCGACCCTTCACCGTTATTACTGACCACCATGCTCTATGCTGGCTGTCCTCTCTCAAAGATCCCACTGGTCGCCTTGGTCGATGGGCACTGCGACTTCAAGAATACTCGTATACCGTCGTTTACAAGTCTGGCCGCCTGCACCAGGATGCCGACTGCCTCTCCAGATACCCAGTAGATCCACCAGACGCTGCCCTGAGCGACTCCAGCCCGTGTGTTCTTTCCATCTCTCAACTCTTCAACATTGCTGCCGAACAACGCCTTGACGAGTCTCTACGCAAGATCATCGACAAATTGCACTCCCACGCTCCTGATCCTTCCCTCCGCCTCTTTGTACTCCAAAACGACACGTTATATCGTCGCAGTTTACTCCCTGACGGTCCTGACCTGTTGTTAGTCATCCCGGCTCACCTCCGTTCCACTGTCCTGGAGCAGCTCCACGACGCACCAACGGCGGGACATCTTGGCGTGTCACGCACATACGACCGCGCGCGCCGCCGTTTCTATTGGCCTGGGATGTCCCGCTCAGTGCGCCGTTACGTGGGCTCATGCGACCTTTGTCAGCGCCGAAAAAAGTTGACTCTGCCGCCTGCAGGACATCTTCAGCCTCTGGACATTCCTTACGAGCCTTTTCACCGCGTCGGTCTCGATTTACTTGGTCCGTTTCCCCTATCCACCTCTGGGAACAAGTGGATCGCCGTTGCCACAGATTATGCGACGCGGTTTGCCATTACGCGTGCACTTCCCACTAGCTGTGCCACCGACGTTGCAGACTTCTTGCTGCATAACGTCATACTCCAGCACGGAGCTCCTCGGCAACTGCTTACTGACCGTGGGAGACAGTTCCTGTCCAGGGTGATCGATGACATTCTAAGATCCTGCGCGACGCAACATAAACTGACTACAGCCTACCATCCACAGACGAATGGCTTGACAGAACGCCTGAACCGCACCCTTACTGACATGTTGGCCATGTATGTGTCTGCAGACCACCACGACTGGGACGTTGCACTACCGTTTGTGACATTCGCGTACAACACTTCCAGGCATGAGACCGCTGGCTTTTCGCCGTTCTTCCTCTTATACGGTCGCAACCCTACATTGCCTATGGACACCCTGGTGCCTTCTTCTGGGTGCCCTCCCACTGAATATGCTCAAGAGACCATTGCACGTGCCGACCATGCACGTCAAGTTGCTCGCACTCGATTTTCTGAGTCCCAACTCCTCCAGCAGTCTCGCTACAACAGCCACCACAGGACCACCCACTTTGTCCCTGGATCGCTCGTTCTCCTGTGGTCCCCAGCACGACGCGTTGGCTTATCCGAAAAACTGCTCTTCCAGTACACCGGTCCATATCGCGTGTGCCGCCAAGTGACTGACGTCACTTATGAAATCGCTCCATTGCTGCCTTCGTCATCCTCTGCTCCTCTCCGCAAGGACATTGTACACGTTGTCCGTCTCAAGCCCTATCGTGCCCCGGACACCCCTTAATACTTTGTGTGCTAGTTTTTTTTTGTTTGTTTTTTTGTTTTTTTCATGTATCCTTCGTTCACCTGCACCGAGTCGGTGCTTTCGCCGCCGGAGGGTAGTGTTATGAGCCAGTTGTCCGGCAGACAAAGAAGATGCTGAAGCATAGAGCCGAAGAGACGAGGAAGACGTGAAAACTGTGGTTCGCCATCTTTGTTGTTGTTCCCCAACATTTAGTCTTCTTGTACATAGTGTAATAAACCCCCTTTTCTGTAAATCTCCCCGTAACAATATGATGATGATGATGATGATGATGATGATGATGACAGCATGAGCTGGACAATTTAGTAGAGGACAGTTCGCAGGAGTGCGAGTTGCGTAGCTCGAGTAAAGACTGCTGCATTGTTCCAGAGTCGGTTAAGCTGCCCGCCAGTCGAGGCAAGGCAAGAGATGATTGAACTGAAAATCCGGACCAACGAGACATGTGACGGTCAGCACAAAGCGCAAGAAGGTGGCTCGAACGTCAGTTAGAGGAAAAAATGCCGGAGAAAGAAACGGTGAAGAATGTAGCGCAGTCAGAGATGGCGAAAGACGCAAAAAAATGACACCATCTTCCCGTAGGGGAACCCTGAGTAGTATGCGAAGCAGCCATGGGGTCGACTCATGGTAGTCTTATCAGCTGTATAAACTTGGACATGCAGCAGCGCCAGCAACGCGCAGAACTGTTGTCGACGCCGTCGGCGTTTTGCCCGCGTTCGCACCGAACGCGCGCGGGGTTGGTGACTGTTGCCGGTGCCTCTGGGGCGCCTACCGTCGCGCCTCTAACCTAAGCTGCTTCGCATTATCGCGCGCGGAGCCACAGGTGTTGCCATTCGTTGCGCAATCCGGAGAGGAGAGGAGCGTCGGAGAGGAGAGGAGGAATGCCGAGAGGAGAGGAGGTGAGACAAGGAGAGGAGGGGGAGGAGGATGCGCATGCGCAGTAGGGGTGTGGACGCCGCACGGCGGAGGGAGGAAGGGAGGGAGGGAGGGAGTGACATAGTCGCGAGCATAAGATGCTCCGCATCTAAAGGTCGTGGGGCGAAGAAAGGGAAGGTGCGGTCGTCGTTGACGACGTTTTCGTTGATCAGGTGCGTTCGAGACACCGGTCAAAAAGAGACGCCGAAGCATGTTCCACGCGGACAAAGGGCGCGAAGCAATTATGTTCCCCGTCGTTCGGTTGTTTTTTTTATTCGGGGTGCAGCATACAGTACGAAGGAGCGCAAGGTGGCAGGACGAGGTGAGGATACGCGACCGGGTCAGCCGAGGTCATTATGAAAGCATGTCGCCAGGGTGCAAATTGGCTGGGGACTGTGACGTCTCGGAAGAGCTGATTGAATGTCAGGCCTTTTGTTGCGCGCAGAGTTACATTGTCTGTGGTGGAAGATCCCTAAACATCCCTGCCAGATCTCTTGGACAGAGACTGGTTGGAACAATTGCAATTAAAGTGGAACGCAGTATGTGCAGTTCAAGTCGAGGAGCGTTTATGAATACGGGGGTAAGGCGGAGAGGCCACAGCGTCTTACACCAGCTTCTTACACGGGCCGTAACGCGCTAGCACAAATGCGTTAGAAACGCGCAGTCTTTCGTTAATGTTGGGTATTTATTGTCATCGTGGTGCGTGTGTCCATGTGCGCTTCGTGGCGTAGTGCTTAGCGCCGCGCGTTCGAAAGCGAGGGGTCCCTGGTTCGATTCCGCGCTACGGACATAACTTTCGGAATTTTTTTTCCCATAAAAGTAGACGTGGCTACCTACTACTACTACACACTACAGAGGAGGGACAGACCCACACCCTAAGGAGCTTCGCCTCTAAAACAAGAGCAGCCGTGTCTTCAGAGAAGGGTACTCGTCTCACACCCCGGATGCCTGGGTTCGATTCCCACCCAGACCAAAATGTACCAAATGTTATTTTTTTCAAGGCCACTAATTTATTTTGTTTACAGGAACCTGCCTGAGAAATGTGACGTCAATCCGAGCACTTCTAACGCGATAGCGTTAAGGCGTGTTGCAACACGTGTAGCAAAAATCTGGTATCCGGCGCCGACCATCGTTTGGCGAAAAATGTCGCAGTTTCGCCCGAAAGACGAAGGATCAATTGCAACAGCAAATTAGTAGAGAGCTATTCGGAGTAGGGATAGTAGTTTTATCGGCTGCATAAACTTGGACACATTCGCTTACTATCTGAATTAACAAGCGTGGTGTCAGCGCGCAAGCAAACTTGAATAGATCACACTCAATGACCGCAGACAACCACTGTCAAAACGCTGGCAGCAAGCGCAGCCACTGCAGCGGGCGAAGGTTCGTGCGGTCTATCGCTTCAACGGAAACTGAGCGGCGAATGCACAGCGCATACAAAGGTCAGAGCCGTGTGGAGATAAGAGACGGTGCGGGCGACCGCCACAGCCGGGCAAAGTACAAACGCAGTTGTTGGCAGAATAGAAGCTGCACCCCCCTCCCTCCCGCACTGCCTTCCCGCTTTCTTGCTTTCGCGTGGGAGATTGAGTGGCCAGTTCCCCTTGCGCCCGGTTGCAAGATACGCATTTGGTGCCGCAGCACAGCGTCGCCCCGCCTCCCTCCCTCTCATACCCCCACGGGCTTTCGCGCGACGGAAGTCGCGTTTGCTTTCCGCCGTGCGTTCGCTCTCCGTGATAGCGCGCGTCCCCCGCGCGCTTTCATTCGCGCATACGGTGCGCGGCGACGATTTTATCGCCCTTGGACATTATACGGAACCTCGCGGCGACGGCGACGCCGACGGCAGAAATCCGCTTGCAGTGTCCATATAATTGCTATCGCAATGAAATCATTCTGAACCACAACCACCCGGGCCTCCACGTGGCGCAGAGGCGTTCGTGAACGAATTGAATTTCTCAAAGTAAAATGCGCCAGAAAAGAAACTGTGGCTCCAATCCAGGCTCTGAAGGTGGTTGAACAGCGAAGCTGTAAACGACACCCACAACGATTGCCCATTGTGACGTCACTTGCATTCACACACGTGGCTCTACAAAGAGTGAAACCAGAGACAAATGAAATGTACTTAATCACAACCTTCATTACTTCACAACGACATTATATTCACGCTGTTCTGCTGGGGTCGTTACTTTCCGTGGTCTACCCATGGTAGCCTAGAATGAACTGAACGAGTTGCTAGACCGTGGTGACGTCACTACGCGATTTCTATGCCATACTTTTCCACTCGGAGTAGCTTACGCAACCGTAATCTTTACCGGGAAACACACGCGGGAGAAGGAACGTGCTTCGCATTATTCGCAGACGTCATTAGCATACATTACACGGTTCGCACTTCAAACGAGGGTTTTGAATGACGTCAACCACTTTCGAAGCAGCTGCAAACCTAATCTTTACCGGAACGCGTCGGAGGGCGTTCCCATTGTTCACACACGCCTTATCATCCATCCTTATCATCTGTGGTTTTGATGCTTGTTTTGTGGTTCTTCTTTTGAAAACGAGTGCTGAGCTGTATGCTTGATTTCAAAAGAGATATGATGTTTGTATTCAATCTTTTGCCTGGCGTTTTTTGGTTACGCCAACGACACGAACATTTCCTCGGCTGGTAGATGTATACAGCTTCGCTGTAAAATCGTAAAGTAACCACAACCTACAGACATGATAGCGTCGGATCGTAATTTTAATATACGAGAAAACATATTTTTCTTACGCGGAAACTCAAACCCCTTTTCCAGCATTTCTACCATTCATATTGCGGCGCGCCCCGGTCTGTTCCTTACAACAACACCATCCAGATGGCGCTCGCCTACTCGGCAGCGGCACGCGGAGGCGAAGGTGGAGAAAAAGGATATAGTGACTGCAGCAAGCAGATCCTTCAGAAGATCTTTCTTAAATTAACCTTGCACTCGGCCGCGCAACGCTTGAAACAGTTAAGCCGGGTGATAGTAGCCCAGCATTTCCCGGAAGTGCGCGCGAACTTTTCATCTTATTACTGATGATGATGATAATTTCTTTTCGCGTGTCTCGGACTTACGGCCGTCACTGCGCGTTGCATAGCGCAGCTCGCTACGCCGACACCGCGTTCCAGTGCCGACACCGCCCGCTCCGTGAATGCGTTCCTGTCTCTCTGTCTCCCCCTCTCTCTCTCGTTCTCATAGCGCGCAAAACCTCTTCACCTCGCAGAGCACGGGTATACGAACGCGCCAGCTGTGGACGAAAACTACGACGCTCGAATGCAATCATATGGTTCGCATAAATGCATGATCTGCAAGCGTGACTGTATAACCTTGTGGTTACGACGCTCACTTTGGGACCGGCGGTACGCGGGTTTGAATCCCGCCTCGGCAAGAAAGTTTCTTTTATTTTCTTTCTTGGTAGTTTCTTGACATGCACCACAAATTACGGCTGGCTTGAACAGCTTTGCCGGGAAGTGTGACAAGCAGTCAGGGATCTTTGAATGCTATCGCGTCGCGCTCTTAAAAGCGAAGCTCAAGCGTCCTCGAAATTTTGACGGGATTTTACTCTATGCGGCATCGGCCATTTCTCGTCACGGCGCAGTTTCGCCAAGGGCACCGCCCACATAAACACCTAAGGTTTTTGCATTAATACAGTGATTAACCTGTGGGTACATATATTGCTCATTCCAATGCGGCCGTTATTCATCGGTGAAGCCTTGACTATTTCGTATGAGCATTAGGCTAACCCAGATTTTCAACATGCATGCATCCCTAGTACCAACACACATCTGTTATTTCTGTCAAGGGAAAACAACACTATATTGCAATACTTCACAAAATAGCATTCTCATCTTCACTAGCATAGCACGCATGCCACGTGCCGTCTTTCTCCGGCACTGTGCCCAAAGCTAAAACGTGTTAGGTGGTGTTAGGTGGTGAAGTGGAGCGGAGGTAAAACACGAGAGCCAGTGGGGCTATACTAGTCCAGCTGCAACCAAATTAGGAAGGCCCATTAAGCTTCAAAAAAAAGGCACTCCCTCACCAGAACAGGAATTAGCCTCCTGGTGCAGTATTCAGCCAACGCCTCCCTCAGGACCCCTGCAATTACCCCATGGCCCTTAGTCCCCAGCGGCTGCGGAGCACCTGACCAAGACGGTGGTCAGACCTGCGACGTGGCAGAGGGTGATAAAAGAATCGCTGGATCCGGACAGGCCGCCGCTGGAAACTGAACCTGGCAACATTCAACACGCGTACGGTCTCGAGTCACGTTAGCTTAGTATGGCTGTTTGAGGAATTATCAGACATTGTCTAGGATATTATTCGCCTTAGTGAGGTTAGAAGATCTGGTGAGGCGTATACAGTGCTGTCTAACGGCCACAACCTGTGAAACACAGGTCTTCTAGATAAGAGAGTATACGGAGTAGGATTTCTTTAGAATCCATAAGGACATAGCGGGCAACGTTGATGAATGTTACACCATTAACAAGAGGGTAGCAGTCGTCGTAATAAAGCTCATAAGAGGTATAGAATAAATGTAGTACGAGCCTACACCCCAACCTCCAGTCACGATGATGTAGAAATAGAACAGTTTTATGGAGATGTTGAATTACCGATGAGAAAGGTGCAAACCCAGTATACTGTATTCATGGGCGACTTCAATGCAAAAATCGGTAAAAAGCAAGTTGGTGAGCAAGCAATTGACAATTATGGCACCGATTCTAGGAACACTAGAGGAGAGATATTGGTAGAATTCGCGGAAAGGAATAGGCTCCGAATAATGAATGTCTTCTCCAGGAAGCGTAGTAACAGGAAGTGGACCTGGAAGAGCCGTAAAAGAGAAACAAGAAATGAAATAGATTTCATAGTCTCTGCCTATTCCAGAATAGTGCAGCATGTAGAAGTATTAGGTAGGGTAAAGTGCACTGACCATAGGTTAGGGAAGTCCAGGATTTCTCTCAATTTGAAGAGAGAAAGAGTAAGATTAGTCAGGAAGAAACACTCCAACCTAGACGCAGTAAGGGTGAACGAAGACCAATTCTGGGTGGTGCTCGTAAAAAAATGTACACCTTTAGAACAGAAAGGTGAAGATAACATAGAGGTAATGTAACAATACGTAACAAATAAAACCAAATAACAAATAAAAGCAAAACATACTGCCGACTGCCCGCAGTATGTAACAAATAAATAAATATTGAATGAATGAAACCGTAACTAGGCTGATCTCAGAAGCAGCAATTGAAGTAGGAGGTAATAGAGCAGTGCACGGGCTCGGGCTTACCCGAAAGCCTTGGCCCGGCCCAGCCCGTGGGCCGGGCCGGGCCGGATAGAACAGTTTTTTCATGGGCTCGGGCCGGGCTCGGGCAGGGCGTGTGCTTTTTGACCCGGGCCCGGGCCGGGCTCGGGTTTTTGACGCGGGCCCGGGCCGGGCTCGGGCTTTCTGGTGGTCTGCATGTAACGTGCAGCGAGTTATTCTCGGGCGTCTCAACTCTGAAAAACATTATTTTTCGGTCTCGGGCCGGGTTCGGGCCGGTTTCGAGTCGGGCTCGGGCCGGGCTCGGGCCTAAGGTAAAGGGGTGGCGGGCCGGGCGGGTAACGCAGATTATTTCCGGGCCCGGGTGGGGCCCGGGTCTCGCCATAAATGTTTTGATCGGGCTCGGGCGGGCAGCCCAACGTAAAAACGGGCCCGGGCTGGGCCCGGGCTGAAAAAATCAGCCCGTGCAGTGCTCTAGGAGGTAAGGCACCAAGGCAACCAGTAGGTACCCTAAGCTCTTCCAAGTAACAAAGGACCTAATAAAGAAACCACAAAGCATGAAAGTGTGAAACACAAGAGAGGTAAGCTCTCCCAAGTAACAAATGACCTAATAAAGAAAGGGCAAGGCATGAAAGTGACAAACTCAAGAGATCACATAGAATTTGATGAACTGTCGAAACTGATCAACACAACGAATATAAGGGATATTCGAAATTATAACGTAGGAAAGATTGAGGAAGCCGTAAAATATGGTCGCAGCATGAAATCAGTGAAAAGGAAACTTGGCATAGGACAAGGCGAGATGTATATACTGAAAGATAAGCAGAGTAATATCATTCTACTTTCATTCGAAGTAGTGATGAAACAGAGGCTCCTTCTATAACTAGCAATGAAGTTAGAAGGGTCTTGCAAGACATTACCCGGGGGAAAGCTGCTGGAGAAGATGGGATAACAGTCGATTTAATCAAAGATGGAGGAGATATCATGCTTGAAAAGCTTTCGGCCGTTTATATGCAATGCCTCATCACTTCAAGTGTACCAGATAGCTGGAAAAATGCTAACATTATACTAATCGATAAGAAGGGAGACGTTAAATAATTGAAGGATTATAGACTGATTAGCTTCCTTTCAGTATTACAGCGTAAGCTGTTATGGCCTCATTCCAATAGCCGTTTGGCTCGTGATGGCGTCCGCCACCGTCGCCGCCGCCACCGACGATGTCCGGTGACCGTAACCCATATCGCTGGAAATGCGAAAAAAAGTACCCGGTTCCCGCCTTGATCAAACCCGGGCCCGCTGCGCGGGATTCAGATACTCTATACCACTGAGCCACGCAAGCGCTCGCTCTCAGGGAGCGGAAAAATGTCCTATAAGCGCACCCTAGGCAGGCGCGCAGGCGCAGATGGCGAGGTGCGATTCAGATGAGGCGCGCAATCAACGCGATGCCGAGCCTCCCCCAGTATGATGGAGCCATCTAGTTAAGGCGCCTGTAAACGTAGAGCTACGTGCGCGGCTACAACCAGGCATCATCGGGCTCAGCAGACTGCTGTGCAGAGAGCATTGCAAACCGCAGCTCGCCGTCGACGCCGGGCGGACAGTTCAGATCGTTCTCGCCACAATGAGGTGAGACTTTGCAGCAAAGACCCTGTTGTACGTGGTGCCGAAATTGGAGCTACTCTTAAGCCAGTCCACCAGCTTACACTGTGACTGTGCTGCGTGTACCGCGCTGGCCTGTGACTTTTGCATAAAATATTCACTAATTTTCAATAGAATCAGAGCGACACTTCAGTCAAACAAGAGAACAGGCTGGCCTCAGGAAGGGATATTCCATGATACATCATATCCATGTCATCAGTCAGGTAATAAAAAAATCTGCAGTGTACAATCAACCTCTCTATTTGGTTTTCATAAATTATGAAAAGGCATTGTATTCAGTACAGATCATCATCAGCTTATATTTATGCCCACTGCAGGACGAACGCCTCTCCATGTGATCTCCAAATACCCCTGTCTTGCGCTAGGTGATTCCAACTTGCGCCTGCAAATTTCCTAACTTCATCACCCCACCCAGTTTTCTTCCGTCCTCGACTGCGCTTCCCTCCTCTTGGTATCCATTCTGTAACTCTAATTGTCAACCGGTTATCCATCCTACGCATTACATGGCCTGACCAGCCATACAGACAACAAACTTTATTTACATGGCCTGACCAGCTCCATTTTTTCTTCTCTATGTCAACTAGAATATTGGCTATCCCCTTTGCTTTATTATCCACACCGCTCTCTTCCTGTCTCATAACATTAGGCCAAACATTTTTCGTTCCATCGCTCTTTGTGCGGTCCTTAACTTGTTCTCGAGCTTCTTCAGGATCGCCAGTCAGCCCGTAGAGTCTGTAAAATGAGTACGGTTATCTAGGTCAATTAACCAGAGGGGTCCCTGATCATGAGAAGTAAACTTACAGAAGAATAAAATTGGGTTGGAGTGCACACGGCAGGCATTGCCAAATCCTGACTGGGAGCTTACCACTGTCGTTGAAAAGAAAAGTGTACAATCATTGCCTTCTACCGGTGCTAACATATGGGGCAGAAACCTGGAGATTAACAAAGAAGCTCGAGAACAAGTTAAAAACTGCACAAAGAGCTATGGAACGAAAAGTGCTAGGCCTAACGCTAAGAGACAGGAAGAGGGCGGTGTGGATCAGAGAGCAGATGGGGATAGCCGATATTCTAATTCTAATACGTAATACGCCAATATTTGCTAAAACGAAATCTCATGTGAATAGTTTTTATCCGCGTACTATAAACGAATGGAATTCCCTCCCTGCTGATGTACTACTATCAGGGAACTTCACAAATGAGTTGGAAAACTATTTGTCAGATAAATTATTACAACCATAAGCAGTATTTTTAACTATTTTCTCGTTTTTTATGTGAAATTTCCTGTATTTTGTTATGTTTAGTGCCCGATTGTTGTTTGGCACATCTTTTTTTTTCTCATCCACATATAAATTCAAATGTGCAGTTCTTTTTTTTTTGTACTTACTGACTGTGCTAAGGCAAGCATTTTTATTTTGTAACGTGGCTATGGGCTGCATCCTTTTCATGCAGTGTTTAAATTTTTCTATTTTTCTTGCATTGTCATTACTTGTCAACTGTATTGCCCCTCCTGCATGGGTCAGTATGTTGGTTTTCAAAAGATGAAGCGCCAACAGTGACAGCACATTAGGAAGGAACAAAGACAGGACAGGCGCTACTTGCAACTGTTTATTGTGGTGAAAGGTGGTTGAATATATAGCCATGGGGAGAGGGGGGGGAGACGAAAAAAGCAGAACACTGATTGTATGAATGCGCACGCGTGAGAACACTGAAGATATGCATGAACAAAATGGCGAATCTAAAACTTATCTAAAAACACACTTTCATTTGTGTATATATTCAGAGACGGGGAGCTGACACATGTTTCCCCTCTCTTATTAATCTGGTTGGCCTCCAACAATTCACGTGCCAGAGTCTTTACTTTTAAACAAGATTGTAGTATCTTGAAGCCTTGCTTCACATGCTTGTTTATTGTCATTGCCGCAGGCCTTGCAATGAAGAGGCAAGTTTGAGCCATAACCATATTTCAATGAAAGCTTATGCTCCCACAGGCGATCATTAATACATCGGCCAGTTTGGCCGACGTACTCTTTTCCACACTTCAGCGGTATACGGTATACAACTCCTTCCTCACACTTCACAAAAGGATTCGTATGTTTAATGGAACACCCTGCTTTCTTAGAGTTATCAGAACCAATCAGGCGGCACAAAGTAGCAAGTTTTTGGGGTGCGGAAAAAAACCACAGGAATTTTGTATTTCACGGCGACGTCTTTAAGATTGTGCGCCACTTTGTGAGAATACGGAATCACCACTGGTTTAGCTTTCTTTTCGAATGTTTGACCTTCTTCCGTGCTTCTTTTTCTTTCTTTTTTCGCCTTTTTCAATAACGCCTCCGAAACTGCGCTTAAAACCTAACAAGGGAAGCCAGCCTTCCTCAATTTCAAAATCTGTTCTTCAAAGCTTCCTTGTGCCTTATGACAGCACGATTTTTTAAGGGCGGATTCGAGGCACATAGTGGCAATCGCACGTTTAACAGTCTTGGAGTGTGTAGACTCATACGGCAACAATTCTTTGCGGGCACGGGGTCGATAGATCCACCAGGAACCTTCGTCAGTAAGGGTTATGTCAAGATCTAAAAACTGCAAGCTGTTATCCTTGGCTAGTTCAACAGTAAAATCTAAGCCTTTGCCGTGCTCTTTAAATTCAGATAAAATGCCCTGCACAGCATGCGAGTAAGTCATGGGAGAACGTTCCGTCAGCAAAATTAAAAAATCATCAACGTACCTAAACACCTTCAACACTTTGCCATCGTCAAACACCATGGATAGCGTTCTGTCGATGTCCGCAAGGAAAATGTTGCACAGTACGGGAGCCACACACGAGCCAATACAAATTCCTTTCTTTTGCACATAAAACTGGCCTTGAAAACAAACAGCTGTTGGACACAGATAAAACTCCAGGAGTGCTATGAAGTTATCCACAGAAATTCCCGCGGTATTCTGAAAGGACACCTGTCCGTTCATCTCAATGCAGCTCAGGACGGCTGCTAACAGTTCTTTTAGAGGAATAGAGTAAAAACGATCAACAACATCTATTGAAAACAAGCATCCTAGCGACTTAGTCACACGTAAAAAAGCTATGATGTCAAGGCTATTCCTTACCATGAATGGGTCATCTATAATCAAGGTGTTAAGCTGCTTGAGAAGGTAACGGCTAACGTTGTTTTGCCAGGAACCTCTTTCACTCACAATACATCTGAACGGTATATCATCCTTGTGTGTTTTTGCAGTAAAAATACATTCAAAAAGTTTTCCCTACTTTTCTGGACACCGTTCGCGAGCTTCTGTAGTCCAAGGTCTACACACAAAGATATGGCACGGCTCTTTTCCTTACTTGGCTTCAGTTTCGTTAGATTGAAATTCCTCTGGATGGCTTGTAAAGCTTTTTCATTCAACATGCCCGACGGCATGGCCACAAACCCTCCTTCCTTGTCGGCCTGCAGGAGTCGAAGGTTATTGTCCTTGAAAAAATTCACGATACGTTTTGTAGGGGTTCTTGGGCGAGTTCCTTTGTTGGACACCGTTCTGGCCAGGCTGTCAACTCCGTCCAGCAGACACCTTTCCTTGTCCTCTGGTGCAGCTTTATTGGAAATCCTTCTATTCAAGGAAAGCAGCTCATGTGCCGGGATTTTCGGCTCGGAGCTGAACTTGGGGCCCTTCTTGAGGACGTCAGCGATGTCTTCCGGGATGAAAGCTCCGCCGAGGACTTGCAACGCTGTGCTGCTGGCTTTGTTTGCTTCGCTTCCTTTGGGAAGTATGGGTAGGGTCTTACGCCATAAAAATTCCGTGTTCTGAGCTGCAAGCTTCCGAAGGGACTGCAGCTTAGTACTTGTGTAGTGGGGATGACGCAACGGACTCACCAGTGGGACTCTGTCTTGGCTGTAGGTGCGAGCGTAGATCGCGAGCTGCTGACGCCGGCTGAGACTGTCTTTGTGCCCGTCGTGCAATACTTCCGCCTGCCGTCCGGTGTTAATAAAACCCCTTCCAAAGTGGTGGAGGTGCTGGGTCTGCAAACCTGGAACTCCGAAGTCAGACGCTACCACCTGCCCCGACAATGCCTGACGAAGTCGCCCAACAAGCCACCGCCCAATCTCCGCAGGTCGTTGTAACCGGCGCGCTGCGCCTGCGCGACCCTCCATTCTTTAGTGGAACAGATGACCACGATGTGGAAGATTGGCTGGCCACATTCGAAAAGGTGAGCGGCAACAATAAGTGGGACGACCCGTCGAAACTGCAGAATGTGTCGTTCTACCTCAAAGACATCGCAAGCCTGTGGTACCACAACCATGAGTCCGACATCGCTACATGGAGTGAGTTCAAGAAACACTTCGCAGACGTGTTCGACCGCCCCGCCGTGCGCAAGCTCCGCGCCGAACAGCGCCTCCGTGGACGTGCGCAGCAGCAAGGTGAAAATTTCACCAGTTACATAGAAGACGTCATCGAATTGTGCAAGCGCCTGAATCCATCTATGCCCGAGCAGGAGAAGATAAAGCACGTCTTGAAAGGCATTGACGACGACGCCTTTCAAATGCTGCTGGCAAAGGACCCACGCACGGTAGCTGAGCTTACGACCTTGTGCCAGAGCTTTGACGAGCTCCGTAGGCAACGCGTCTTAGTGCGGCGGCCGACAACACCAGACGATTCCCTCGCCGCTTTAACCGTCGGAGGTGATCACGAGACGCTACTGTCGCAAATCAAAGAAGGAAGTGTCACGGCAGATCTCGTGTTTATCGTATCTGCCGACCCCAGAAGTGCCTACGCACTCATGCAGGAGCAGGTCTCCGAGGTGCTGCCGTCCGCCTCTCAGCCGCCACCTGTTGCCGCACCACTCACTTATGCGGCTGCCGCTGCAATGCCTCCGCGTCGACCGCCAGCGTTGGCCTCTCAACCTCTCCGACAGCCACCGCCGCCATTCCCTGGTGCACAGCAGCACATCGTCAACCCGTGGCGCACTACCGACAATCGACCGATATGCTACGTTTGCGGAATTCCCGGTCATGTCGCACGCTTCTGTCGTAGGCGCTTCGCGGCTGCCTCGGGGGCACTAAGATACCGCGACTATTCATTGCGCCCCCGGTACTACACTCCACAAGACGCGCCACCTGAGGTATACGCACGAGACCCCCAGACTGACTCGAACTTTCAACCCTTTGCGTCCCGTCGCTCACCCTCGCCACGCCGCCGTTCTTTGTCACCGATGCGTCGCCGACCCACCGCTGAGACGGAAAATTGACTGCCGCAGCTCCGGAGGCACGAGCTGCGTCGTCGTCGACCTGTGTAAGTCCTTGCTTGTCCCCAGCCAACGTTGTCGAAGTTTTTGTTGAAGGTGTACGAACTCTTGCGCCCGTCGATACCGGTGCCACTATATCTGTCATTAGTCAGAAACTTTGCCGCACACTTCGTAAAGTCACAACGCCACCTACAGCGTTTTCCCTCAGTACTGCAAGCGCACAGCGAATCCATCCGATTGCGGCATGCACGGCTAAGGTCGTCATTGGCGACGTACTGTACAACATTGAGTTTATTGTGTTGACTTCGTGTTCTCATGATGTGATCCTTGGGTGGGATTTCTTGTCGCGCCATCACGCCGTTATAGACTGCGCTCACGCTCAGGTTGAACTGTCTATATTTGGCGATGTACCTTCGGTCCATATGCCCGTGTCTGGTGTTGACAAGCTTGTCGTGGCTGCTGACACTGACCTGCCCCCTCTCAGTGCCGCCATTGTTCCTGTTTACTGTGCTGCCCTTACTGAAACTACAGTTCTCTTCACGCCGTCTGACGTATTCAGTCGCCGCCACCATGCGTCGCTGCCATTTGCCGTCCTAGCACTTCACCAGGATGCCTCCGGAATACTTATTTCCAACGCTACCTCATGCCCTGTCACGTTGCGCCGTAATGAGACGCTTGGCCACGTTCAGTCAGTCGACGATGATGTTATCGTGCCTATTGATTCCTACGAGCCCACTCCGAACACTGAGCTGAACGCGCTGACACCTCCCCTTGCATCCGATGACGTGTCCTCGGGTGTATTTTCCCCTGCCATCGACAGTAACCTCGCTCCGGATCAACGTGCGCAGCTTATTTCCCTTCTCAACGAGTTCAGAAGCTCTTTTGACTTCCCTCAAGCATCATTAGGTCGAACGAACACCGTTGTTCACAGAATTGACACCGGAACCAACACCCCTTTGCGCCAGCGCCCTTACCGCGTATCACCAGCGGAGCGTCGTATAATTACGGAACAAGTTAACGACATGCTTCAGCGTGGAGTCATCAAGCCTTCCTGTAGTCCTTGGTCATCCTTCCTGTAGTCCTTGGTCATCCTTCCTTGGTCATCCTTCCTGTAGTCCTTGGCCCCGTTGTGCTGGTCAAGAAGAAAGACGGTTCCATTAGGTTTTGTGTGGACTACCGGCGTCTCAACAAAATTACTAGAAAAGATGTTTACCCGCTTCCTCGCATAGACGACGCCCTCGATTGTCTACAAGGCGCCGAATTCTTCTCATCGCTCGACTTGCATTCGGGTTATTGGCAAGTCCCGGTGGCCGACTGTGACCGTCCAAAGACCGCGTTCGTCACACCAGATGGCCTGTACGAATTCACAGTCATGCCATTTGGACTTTGCAATGCGCCTGCAACATTCGAGCGAATGATGGACAGCATTTTACGCGGTCTAAAATGGCAGATCTGTCTCTGCTATCTAGATGACGTCGTCGTGTTCGCCCCCGATTTCGCTACACATCTCGCCCGTCTGCGCACGATTCTCCAATGCCTTACCAACGCAAGCCTTCAACTCAACCTGAAGAAGTGTCACTTCGGGGCTCGCCAGCTCACCATACTGGGTCATGTAGTGTCAAAACACGGTATTCTTCCTGATCTTGACAAACTTCGCGCCGTCGCGGAGTTTCCTAAGCCGACTACACTAAAAGAACTGCGCAGCTTTGTGGGCTTATGCTCGTATTTTCGTCGCTTTGTCCGGAACTTTGCCTCCATCATGGCACCGCTTACGAAGCTACTTGCTCGCCCTGGTGACCTATCAAATTGGACTCAAGCCTGCGACGACGCCTTCACTACATTACGGCACCACCCATTCTACGCCACTACGACCCGACTGCACCAACCGAACTACACACGGACGCCAGCGGTGTCGGTCTTGGTGCAGTACTCGCGCAACGCAAACCAGGATTTTCCGAGTATGTTGTAGCTTATGCTAGCCGTGCCCTCACCAAGACGGAATCCAACTACTCAGTAACCGAAAAAGAGTGTCTGGCGATTGTGTGGGCAATAAGCAACTTTCGTCCATACTTATACGGCCACACTTTCGACGTGGTGACTGACCATCACGCTCTGTGTTGGTTGGCTTCCCTGAAGGATCCTTCTGGTCGCCTTGGACGTTGGGCTCTTCGCCTGCAAGAATTTGACATTCGCGTGGTGTACCGATCGGGGCGAAAGCACTCTGACGCTGATGCTCTCTCCCGATCTCCCGTGAAATCGGCTGAAGAGCCGCATTAAACTGGTGCCTTTCCCTTGGCTGCTCTGACCGCCACAGACATGCCATCTGAACAGCGCAAAGACCCCTGGATCACCTCTCTCCTGAATGTTCTTTCCGCACCGCCAACTTCTGCACACCCCCGTGCACTTCGCCGCCAAGCCACGCATTTCGCGATACGGGACGGACTGTTATATCGTCGCAACTATAGACCGGATGGCCGTAAATGGCTGCTTGTCATCTCTAGCCACATGCGCTCCGATGTCTGCGCATACTTTCATGCTGACCCCCAACATGCTCACGCTGGTGCGCTGAAAACGTATGAGCGGCTCCGCCAACGTTATTACTGGCGTGGACTATATACCTACGTCCGAAAATACATTCGGTCTTGCCAATTGTGTCAACAACGGAAACCATTTCCCCATTCGCCCGGACTCCTGCAGCCTTTACCGTGTCCTGCACGACCCTTTGACCGTGTCGGAATCGATCTTTATGGCCCACTTCCGTGCTCTGCCGCTGGTAACAGATGGGTCATTGTGGCAGTGGACCACCTAACGAGGTATGCGGAAACAGCCGCGCTTCCTTCGGCTGGTGCTCGTGATGTTGCGAACTTCGTCTTACGTCATTTCGTCCTCCGCCATGGCGCACCACGTGAGCTACTGAGCGACAGAGGGCGTGTGTTTTTATCCGATGTCCTTCAGGAGCTCCTTCGTTCATGCCGTACAGGTCACCGCACGTCTACAGCCTACCACCCACAGACCAACGGACTCACAGAGCGCTTCAACCGAACGCTGGGAGACATGCTGTCCATGTACATTGCTTCAGACCGCACTAACTGGGACGTCGTTCTTCCGTTCGTCACTTACGCCTATAATACCGCGACACAGTCGACCACCGGCTTTTCCCCATTCTTTCTTTTATATGGCCGCGAACCATGCACCCCTCTCGACACCATTTTGCCGTATCGTCCGAACGTCTCCGAATTCAGCCCACTTTCTGAAATGGCTCAATATGCTGACGAGTGTCGTCAGCTGGCCCGTTCGTTTACTTCAGACAACCAAGCCCTCCAGAAAGATCGCCATGACCGCAATCTCACTGAACAAGCTTTCGCCGTAGGCTCCCTCGTATGGCTCCGCATACCGTTCCATTCCCCTGGCCTGACTCCTAAATTTGCCCCCAAGTACCAAGGCCCTTATCGCGTCATCGAGTGCCCATCTTCCGTCACCTATGCAATTGAGCCGCTCAACCCAACCTCCGACAAGCGTCGTCTTGGCCGCCAAGTGGTCCACGTGAGCCACCTGAAGCCATATCATGACCCCCTTGTTCTCACGTCGCCTTGAGTCGCCAGGATGGCTTCCCTTCGCCGCCGGGGTATTGTAGTGGGGATGAAGCAACGGACTCAACAGTGGGACTCTGTCTTGGCTGTAGGTGCGAGCGTAGATCGCGAGCTGCTGACGCCGGCTGAGACTGTCTTTGTGCCCGTCGTGCAATACTTCCGCCTGCCGTCCGGTGTTAATAAACCCCCTTCCACTTGCAATGTTCACTGGATCCAGCGAAAAGCATATCAGGTGAAGCCAACCATAGAGCAGGCGGACCTGTCGCCATATCTCCGAACGTAAAATCCGGCACATTCTTTTCCCATGGCCAACCGACGGTCTAACGAAACCGAACAGAGTGGCAAATTCTGTCGGCAAAAGTCCCTTCCTAATGCAGTATCCTAGGGTTCTCGCTCGGCACGTCGCAAGGGCAATATGGCAGACCACCACCAAAGGATTCGGCGCACTGGAAGGCACACATAGAAAAGGGCCCACTGTAGAAGAAAGGTTTCCAGTAAAACACGTTGTGGGGCTAGTTGGTGCATAGCTTTCAAAAGATGAAGCGCCAACAGAGACAGCACATTAGGAAGGAACAAAGACAGGACAGGACTTTACTCAGTATGTTGGCTTGCAGCATGAATAAATAAAAAATAATTGACATTAAGAGTAAAAATTGGAGCTGGGCAGGCCATGCGATGCGTAGGATAAATAACCGGGGAACCGAGTTACATAATGAATACCAAGAGAAGACAAGCGCAGCCGACGACGGCAGAAAACTAGGTGGGGTGATGAAGCTCTCATAGAATGGGTGACAACATTCGAGAAAGTAACGACATATGAAGGTGTCTGTCTTCGGCAGAGCAACAGACGTTAGCTGGTGCAAAACAGTCCCCGAAAGAAAGATAAAGAATGAATTTCAATGCCCCTTCCTAAAAAGCATCGTCCCTATGCTGCAAACAACACATAAAAGCGAATAAGAAAGTACGCGCACAAGAATACCAAAACAAGTGTGAAATGAAGTCCCGCAGTTCGTTTGCTCGAGTAAAATGGCGTACTACGACTTCAGGCAGTGCGCGGCGCCGCAGTGAATTGCCGTCGGGCGCGACATTATAGCCGGTGCCAAGTGGTCGGAGCATGTGTCGCGTGGTAGTGTCCAAGTTTATCACTAACTCGCCGTCGGTGTAATGGGCGCCCATACATGGTCGCCGGGCTAGTATTCCACCTGATGTTCTGAAACATGTCTGCTGTCAGTCCTATGCTGGTTTTTGATACACAGGCGGGCGAGGTGTCCGCCTTCTTCGGCGATAGGGGAATTCTTTGTTCCTCAGGTTCGGTGCCTCAGGTCTTGTAACGAGGTTCTTCCCGTGAAACCGCTTCAACTGCGTTGTTTCCTGCACTGTCGTGTTGTGGCCAAAGGGTATGTACGGAAGGCTGACACATCATGTCTTGTAGTCGACGTTGACATACATTGCAAGCATGGTGGTCCTGTTTAGGGATTCCGTAAGAACATTCGTCTGCGGTTGATAGGCGTTTGTCCTCCCACGAGTTGTCTCGCTGTACCGCAGGATGGGTTGAGTAATCTTCGTTGTTATTGTATTATTAGTTACCGCAGCTTCGGTGTTGTTTCTTATCAGAATGCTGCAGGGCTATCTGTGGAAGGTTTTATGGAACTGCTCGACATGTAACTGAGGTCGACTTTTGCAACTTGGGACGGCCACATTTATTTGCAACGACAAGGAGTTAGCTATTAGATTTGTAGCTAGGCTCGACCACATCATCCATGAACGCTTAGAAGGGTTAGAAGTTGGGAGATCTTCCGCTATGTCGACAATTTTGTTGTCCTATTTGAAACCGATGCTTTGTGAGGTGAACGATTGACTTTATTCATGTTGGCCGCTTTTCCCGCCCGCAGGACGCGGGAACATAATTTTGTTAGTAGGCCTTCTGCTGCATTCTCAGCAAATTCATTATTCCTTTTAGCATTTAGATGGTATTGGTGGTTTTGTTTTCCGAATTTTCTTTTCATCTGTGTATATAGATAAACAAAATGTCACAGTTTCGCCCTAAGTGCGAAGCAATGAATGCGATAGCAACACAGCAATGTCATACAAAGTAAGGTGAGCGGCTTTGGTAGGAATATGAATTGTAGTAAACATGAGCTGATTAAGTAAGCAGGTGTGCTGCGGCGTAAGTAGACCGACATGAAGAGACACTCGATGACCACGAGAAGGCGCATGTGAAACGGTGGTGTTGATGAGAAGCGCTTCCCGTGGGCAGCGCGTGCGAAGGGACACACCTGTAGCGCTGCACTGCCGATCCGGGCAGCATTGCATGTGTAGAGTGCATTGGAAAATGTGGCCCGACTATTACTAACTGAATGAACAAGCGTGGTGTGAGCGCGCACAAACAAACACGAATAGATCACACTGAATGACTGCAGACAACGACTGTCAAAACGCTGGCAGCAAGCGCATATACGCCGCAGCGGGCGAAGGTACAGTCAACCACAAAAGTTTGCGGACCACGCGAGCGCGTGGCCAAGAGCCTCTTCGCGACACTTCCGCTACGTCACCAGCGATCGACAGCAGCGCTACGTTGAAGACGCATCCCTCCTTAAATCTATGGCCTGTCTATTTTCGCACTGTGCGCAAATATTTTCTACCTATCTCTTTCAACGTGACGCGCTCTTTGTTAGCCAGGGCTACTTGCTTATATTTTGAGAGCAGAATATCAGTACAAGTAATCAGACAGCGTATTCTTCGGCTGTTATCAGTTCTATTTTCGCGTAGCCACGCTGTTTTTTTTGTTTTTTTTCGTGAGTGCGTGAGTGAGCGGTGAGGCAGCCATGGGACACAGATGCTTAGTCAGTAGGCAGAATTTTTCCGTTCCTCCCCCATCGCTAAGTGACAGTAGCGGCCGGGATTTGATCGCCTGCGCCCAGGTTTTGCTGCGCAAAGCCCGAACCACCGCGCTGCTATAGTGGTTACATTTAGAAAAATAAGAAATAATCGGGTGCGATGACTCTTTTTATAACCCTTTGCGACACGGCGTCCTCATTTGGGGACTCGAACTTCGGAGGCGCGTCCCACGCCACGTGTTTCTTCAAATGACCTAAAACTCAGTGTGCACATTCGTGTCCGCTTCCTGATGGGACAACTAGCGGTCAGTTAACTTCATTGTCCTGCGTATTGCTGCAGATGATCACTTTGCTGGAGACACTACCATGTTAGACAATCGTTCGACGTGCCGCGTTCCAAGACCAACGTCAAGAGTATTTTTTTTTTCTCCGGTCGACACGAATACAACCGAAAAAGCAAGTGTGCATGCGTTTCGGGCCTAATAGTTGATTCTTTTTATGCAAGCATTGAAGCTGACGGATTTCAGAATAATTAGATAATGAGTTATACGCTAATTAATTTTTTTTACTGAAACTCGCACAAAACAGCACATTGCTTCGTCTTCTTTCTTGGAATGTAATAGTGAGCGTCTTGAAATGATGCCATGCGCATTTGACGCATTTGCAGACAGTGCATCATAATTCGTGTCTGAAGGGGATGAATTTATTCACAAGACATTTACAGAAGTGTCATGAAACATAGGTCTCTCAATGATCTAGTAGGAAGTGAAATGTCCGCCGTTTTCTAGCACCTTATTGATGCGTGTGGGCATCGACTCGTACAAAGATTCAGTAATCTCCGGTCGACCGCGCAGGCTTTCCCATTCTTGTGCGTTCGCTTGCCACAGCGTATCGGCCGTGCGGCCGCGGTTGGCTCGTGTGGACAGCCGTTTCTTCAACATGCCCCAGACATTTTCTATGGGATTCAAGTCGGCGCCACATGGAGGCCACTCAAGCTGGCAAACAGCATGTTCTTCTAGCAATGACTGGACGATACGTGCTTTATGGATCGGGCTGCGGTCGTGTTGAAAAAAAAAATAGCAGCCGTCGCTGAAGGGACCGTCCAGCGCATACGGAACGAGGTGTCTAGTGATGACGTCGCAGTACCGTGACGCAGTGAAGGGCCCTTCCAGACGCACAAGGGGACCAAGGCCATCTTTGCTGATTGCTCCCCACACGCTCACGGAACACCGTCCACTGGATAGAACACTCTGTGTGTAATTAGGCAGATATCTGCAAGAAATAGCATACAATTGGGTTCCAGCGGCGCGTCTAAAAATGTTGTGATTCCTCTTGCGTATGAACTTTATAATGCTGTTATAGAGTTGCAATAGAAAACGTGCAAACATCATTAGATAGTACTGAAAGACCCACTGGCAGCTTTTAATTAGCTTCAGAGTAAGTAGTACTATGAAACAATCGTTAATGTAATACCACTACAGAACATAACATAATACCAACAACAACATAATACCACTACAGAAAAATCTCGTAATGTCCAAAAGCTCATTTTACGTGAAACATGTTGTGATGCAGAATTAGCTTCGTGAATTAACTGCCAATACACTGTAAACACACCTGCAGTTTAATGGACGCCAAACCCACTTCCGTTGGTCCCAGCGCGTGGAAAAAGTTGACTCGTCGCTAAAGATGACATCGCCCCATTTCTCTGTTGTCCAATCTTTCATTGCTGTTGCGAACATGAGTCGTTCTTGTAGCTGGCTGTCTGAGAGGCAGGGCTTCTGTGCTGCTACGAAAGACTGCAGGCCAAGCTCACTCAGCCTTCTTCTTACAGTCTCAGACGATACCGTGAGCGAGAGCGCTTCTCGGATATCCTCTGCACTTTGAAAAGGATCAGCCACGATGGCGGCCGTAATCAGGCGGTCCTCTTCCTCAGTCGTGGCCCTTGGACGCCCTCTGCGCTCCATATCTGTGAATCTGTCATCGTCGCGGAAAGCTTGAATAATCCTATTCACGGCAGTCCGGCTCCTGTTGGTTCGGCGGCAGATTTCGCGCTGAGGTATTCCCTCTATAAATAAACGCACAATGTGCCTTCTTTCGTCAAGTGGAACACGCAGCGGCATCTTTCCAAATAGGCAATCACCACGTGGCCTGAAGCAAGTCTACTACGTTTTCAGCGACTGATGCGAAGATGCGCCTATGTGTGAAAGAAAATTTTCTATGCATCCGCTTTTTCTTTATTTTTGATGACAGTGAAACACCTCCCTACCCTTTCTCTCAAGACGCAGAAGCAGCAACACTCATTGGACCAAGATGCTGCCAACCAAAGTGCGCCAGTAAACGTCGCGTAAAAAAATCGTCGCAGCGCTTCGTGAAACTTATCTACCCACTGGCACACCAGTCGACAAAGGTTACAGTGATTGCTCCGATACTGCTATCAAGCCAGATATGTGGCGGTCTTATCGCAGACAGCGCTCTGCGTCAACACAACGAACTAACAATGTCATGCACGGGAATAAAAAATTAACAGGCAGGCGAGTACCAAGAGGGCTCATATCCGGGAGAGCGCCCCTGTCGCCGCTAGGTGGCGTACCGCTAGGTGGCGCGGATAGGCAGTCTGGCACGCGCTCGCGTGGTCCGCAAACTTTTGTGGTTGACTGTACGTGCGGTCTATCGCTTCAACGGAAACTGAGCGGCGAATGCACGGCGCATAAAGGTCAGAGCCGTGTGGAGATAAGAGACGGTGCGAGCGAGCGACGAGCGCGGTTGTTAGCAGAGTAGAAGTGTCCCCCCCCCCCCCTCCCGCTCCCTCCGGCGCTGGCTTCCCGCTTCCTGCTTGCGCGTGGGAGATTGAGTGCGTTCGCTCTCCGTGATAGCGCGCGTCCCCGCACGCTTCCGCTCGGGCATCCGGCGCGCGGCGTAGATTTTATCTATAGGGATCCTCACGGCGACGGCGACGCCGACGGCAGAAATCCGGTTGAAGTGTCCATATAATTGCTATCGCAATAAAAGGCCGATAGTTGGAAGTTTGAGCTTGTCTCTGTGTGTCACTTTCTTTGCGTATATGTTTTAGTTCGCGCTGCTATGACCTCACGACGCCTTGTCTTTCCATGCCTCGTTGACGAAAATTTTCGACATCTTTTGCAACTCTGTTTCGCCGCTTGCTTTAGCTCATGAAGTTCCTGAGGGTGGGTCCATTAAATTCTTGGATTTAATCTTAACGTTGTGTCCTAGCCACGCTTGTTGGGCGTATGAACCGCGTGCTAACAAGACAGTGCTCCCTTTTGGGTCTGCGCACTCGAAGTTTGTAAAGCGGGCCATTGCTAACACTTGCTACACACATGCCCTGCGAAAGTCTTGCCATCACAGGATTCTGTTCAGTTTCAAGAAGGCAACCGAAACCGAAATAAGCGACAAAATGGAATTTTATCGTCATTTCGTACTTTCACGGCGTGGCCGACAACCTCAAACTAGAGCGTCGAGTGGGACTAGATACGGTCGAGTGGGACGAGCGGCTGGGGCAGCGCATGCTTTGCACTGAGGCGCCCGACGTGGAAAAATACTGTGGCGGCGCTGCTATCGAAGTGGATTCGGCCGCATCAAGGTCGCGCCGTTGGAAACCGCTGGCGATACTGCTCGGCAGGGTCATTCGTACTACTTCGCCAGCTGGTATTTGCGTACAGACCGCTCAAATGATGTTCATAATTGCATATGACATGTATTTATGCCTTAAGAATAAATGCTTTTCTTTCTGTTATTTATTTTATTTTTTAATGCCGCTCGGTGATTGCGCGTGCATTGCGGCCGCAGTGTCGGCGTTCATTCTACTGTGTTATTATTATACGGTTCCCTTTGGAGAACAAATATTTTTCTCGTTCTTCAAGCAGCATGTATCTCTCGTGTGTATTGTTGCGCATATAGTTTTCCATCAGTAGGTCTTGCGAAACGCAACGGAGAAACACATGTAACATTCCTGCCCTTGCGGCTTCAAACAAATAAAACATATCTGCCCCATCCGGCGCCTCGTGCTCATATTTACGGGAAGTATTGTTGCATTAAAAAAAACTGCGGTGCTACATTTCATTCAAGTTACCACCTTACCCGCGTAACAGAATGCGGAGTAATTGGTACGGGGTCATTTCTTGCAGTCAGACCTCGAGCGCCCAAAACAGTTTTAGTTAGCCATTCTATATGGTAATCTTTAGCCGTAAGTCGTACGTGGAATTTTTTTCTCCAGTCAATACTTCAAAAAAATTAATTAGTGGCTATTTAGTGGATACGGCGTTGCGCTGCTAAACTGGAACTCCAGGGTTCAATCTAGATCGCGGAATTCGATGGTAATGAAATTGAAAAACACTCGAGTAATATCTATTTAGGTGCACGTAAAAGAACCCCAGGCGGTGAAAACTAAACCGGGTGCCTAAAATCATATCGTGTTTTGCCATGTAAAATCCAAGAATTTGTAATAATAATTTGTAATAAACTTTCTTCCTGAATACGGCATAATCATTCACCTATGTATACGTGAGTGTCGTTTGAACTGCGTCCTCGGGCTTTTTTCTAGGGGTGTAATCAAAATAATAAATTATTCTCGAGTCTGATTTCTGAGAGAAACATGTTACGCTTGTCCTATATTTCATACATAAAAATAATGCCGTTCCCAACTGTATGTCCTCTCTACTGAGCAGCCTGTATATTATAAACGGCTGCTTTCAGTTATCCGGCGCACTATCAGAACGACAATAACGAAGCAATTAAAGGAACAGCATACCGTAGATGTGAAGATCTGCTTCGTTCGTTGAAGATACATGTGGTACCACATGGGGCACCCAGTTTTAATGGGTTGCAAACATGGTGAGACTGTCAAAGAAAGTTTTCCTTGCCTGAATCAAGTTAGCAGATTAACAGGCTGCCCCAAAACGGGCGTTTCTATTGAATGACAGCGAGGAACTCGTTAACTCCGCCGCTACGCAACAGCCATGGCTTTCCGGCAGCACAGTCATTCGGAATAACAGTCCTCACTTGAATCGGTCAGACTTCAATAGTCCAGTTACGCTTTACATTCGAACGGAAACGACTACTCGGCGTCGTACACTACACGAATAACACTTGCATATATATATGAGGTGTTTTTGCCTGCTGTGAATATTATATCTGCGAATGAGAGTTTTATGTGCAGTATTGGCTAATAAGTGTGTTTGTTACCGCAAACACGTGCGCTTATTCCTGTCGGGAGTTCTCACTTTTTCATTTAGTGCATTTAGCATATTTGATATTTTCCCTTCACATATATATATCGTGAATATACATATGTCTGTGTACCCTTTGATTTAATTACCTAGAAATGCGTTGGTCATTCTTTGCGCCACGCAGTTAATAAACTTGGTTTATTTGACTCCTATATTGGTTTCTTCGATCATTGTCCCTGATTGAAATTCCACCAGCGAGAAGTACGCGTAAAATGGCACATCAATAAAATTTTCTCACGTAGCTTCATGTTGCAGATATCAGGCTTATTACTTGTTACTTTAAGAAGACAGTGTTAGAAACAGCAGTTCAACTGGCTAAAACTATATTTGGTGCCGGCCGTCAAGAGTCATGGGCGCACCAAAGCAACTAAAACATTTAAAAAATGTACTGCACAGACGTTCTGCGAGGAAAACTGGGCGTCCGCCAGCGTCCGCGCAATGAACGCACGCTCGCTAGCAGACGACGCGTGCGTTCCGTGCCTCAAATATATATGTTTGGTAAAATGGTGTAAACATTAATTTGCAGTAGAAATAAAGCACTATTTTAAGAGCATACTATGCGCAATCGGCCTCGGCGCCCGCAGCGAAAGTACATTGAATATGCTGCGGAGCGCGTCTCCACGCAATCCAGTTCGCTGGCAGCGCCCTCGCATAATTTTTCCAGACGCGGCGCCTCAGCGGGAGAGCGCCGTTCGGCCCACTCGACCATTGTCTAGTACACTCTACCCCAAACGAATCGCCGGCAGAAAAAAAGTGGATGTGGTTTTTTCCAGCACCTGAAAGGCTGTCTAGGCTGTGCAGAGCCGTTAACCCAAGTGGTCAAGAAAACCGAGTTTGCAAGACAAAGGACGGCAATCATTTCGTCCCTTACACTGAAGAAGAGATGTATCCCTGCCTTGCGGCAAGCGGTACATCGCCCAAACAGTCCGAATGAACGGCTAAGAGAGCGCGCCTACAGCGCATCCTCGGCGACACCACTGCGGAGGCTGGCTGCGACTTTCAGCGTTGTGACGTTGTGAAACGTCACCGGGACCAGCTGCCACGAGAGGCTTTCGAAATGGCTATGCTGGGCAACAAGCGTGTTAGCAGGCCTAGCAAAGAAATTGATTTTCTTGCTTTTTTATTTTTTATTTTGCATGCTTCCGCTGTAATGCTTACTGTCAAGTTTACAAGTTTAGAGCGGACGCATCGACGCCTGGGGTGCCTGATAGAGGTCTATGCTCCCGAATACGGGGGCTGCAGCAAACGCGTACAAGACAGATCACACTCATTCACGCTATAAATATCATTATAAGATATTTTATTCTACAAAACGAATTCGCATGACCACTATATACTATCACCTGACATGATTTACTACACTCTAATCTTGGTAACCTATAAGTATACCTATAAACATCAGTAACGAACAAAATAACGGTTACATCGTCCATCCTCATGAAGATGTTGCTTCCCCAAGTGTTTTTCTTCATTGAGTGTGTACTTCAAGTAATTTTGTGCCTTTGGAAGATGGATTTTTAATAAATAGTGGCTTCTGTGCACAAGTAATACTCTAGGAACTGGAGGTATTTTTGGCTTCCTCATATTTTGGAGAGACACCAACTCAGATGCAGTATATGTTTGAAACCTACAGCTGAGTTATATGGGCGGTCAAGCAGGGACTGTACCCCAAAGGCTATGTTAAATTTAAGGGTTACTTCAGCTATTTATTCAGACGTCTTTATTGTGATTGCGCTATATTTTTATAGCTAACCTATAAAATCTATCACCGTGTCATGATTCAAAATGTTCTGCATCTCGAATGGGGCCAACATTGTGATGCCCGTCAGTTGCCTATGATTTCTTTTCACCACAGATTTTCATGCAGAAGTTTTAATTATGGGACTGAAAGAAAACTGTTTTGGTAAATACAATTCGAGCAAGTTACATGCTCTCTTCAAAGCTTTAATGAAATGCATTGACAGTGGAAGTCTCTTCTTTAGTCCCACAATTTAAACACCAGCATAACAATCGGAGGTGAGACATATCTGTCAACTGGCAGGCATGACAATATCAGCCCAATTCGAGATGCAAATATCTTGTAGTCGAACATTGTAAATTTTATAGGTTGGCTCTAAAAATAGAATGCAATCAAAAAGAAAAATATCCCTATAAGTTGCTGACGTAACCCCTAAATTTAACACCTCCTTTAGAGGTTACAGTTCCTTTTAGAAAATAAAGGACTACAGCGTAACTTCTAAAGCTACATCTTTTTCAAGAGTAACAATGTACCTTTTATGTTTTATTGCTTGCAATGTACCTTATAATATATTGGTTACAATGTACTTTGTAAATATTTTTTCACGGCAACAATGTCCCTTATATTTTGCATTAGTTACAATCTATCTTATAAATGTGACCCGCCGTGGTCGCTCAGTGGCTATAGTGTTGGGCTGCTGAGCACGAGGTCGCGGGAGCGAATTCTGGCCACGGCGGCCGCATTTCGATGGCGGCGAAATGCGAAAACACCCGTGTACTTAGATTTAGGTACACGTTAAAGAACCCCAGGTGGTCCAAATTTCCCAAGTACCCCACTACGGCGTGCCTCATAATCAAATGGTGGTTTTGGCACGTAAAACCCCATAATTTTAACCTTATAAATGTGAATTTGTGCACCTGTACTAAGGGTTACCCAGCTAAAGGTGTATGATTGGTACGCTTAGCCATTATATCATAAATCGCTGTTAAGTGCTAATCTGTATCCTAAACAGAGAGGGGTTATAGTCGAAATGCTCGAGATCCAGCGACTCAACCGCAGGATTTATGCTCCCCCTCACAAAAAGCTCAGCACTGAAGAGGCAATAGCCCTCAGACTTATCCAAACACATTCCCAAACCTACACAGATACAGCAAAATATACCCACAAACATATCGCGGCATCTGCCCCTGGTGCGGCGACACACGCCCTACACTCTTTCACATCTCGTGGGAGTGCGGGGGCAAACGTCACCATTTAAAGACGCCTAACACGTCATTTGAGCGGTGGGAGGTACAGCTGGCCGGAGATACCCTGGCGGGACAAGAAGCTCTCGTCCAGCAAGTACGTCGAGCAGCCATGGCCAGTGGAGTCCTGGAATGAGGACACCACCCACTCGTCCACAAGATCAACGACCTCGATGGTCTAAATAAATGGGTTTTTTTTTCTCTCTCTATAGTCGAAATCAACATTTCGTTTATTTTATTTACTATTTCAATACGTTGGTATGCAGAAGCCTGCGCGTCATAATTTGTTGTTAAGAGAGGTGTGCAAGCTTTTCGTTCTCCTAACCAATAGGGTGATGACCGTTCGCAAGGTAATCAGATGTCGTAGTTTTCTTTTTGCATCTTTTGTAGTAACTTAAAATTATATAATTGATCGGCTCGTATCCCGTGGTATTGAAGAACAGTGGAATTTTTCGAAGGCTCATAATACCAAAATAACTTATGTAAAGGAAAGGGCCTTTTTTATTGCGATATGGACACTCCAAGCGGATTCCTACGGTCGCCGTCGTCGTCGCCGTGGGGTTCCGTATAAACAACAAGGGTGATAAAATCGTCGCCGCACGCCGTATGCTGTATGTGCCAGGGACGCACATACAGCGCGCGAGGGACGCGCGCTTTCACGGAGAGTGAACGCACGGCGGAGAGCAAATGCGACGTTATCCGTCCTGCGAAAGCCCGAGGGAGGGGGGGCGATGTTTAGCTGCGACACCAACGCGTATTTAGTGACCGGGCGCAAGGGTAACTGGCGACTCAAATCTCCCTCGCGAAAGGAGGAAAGCGGGAAGGCAGCACGGGATGGAGGGAGGGGCGGCTTCTACTCTGCCAGCAACTGTATACTTGTACTTTGCGCGGCTGAGGCCTGTATGGCTCTTACCTTTGTATGCACTGTGCTTTAGCCGCTCAGTTTCCCTTTGAAGCGATAGACCGCACGAACCTTCACTTGCTGCAGCTGCACTTGCTCACGCCAGCGTTTTGATATCAGTTGTCTGCGGTCATCGAGTGCGAATTCGGTTATAAGCGAATGTGTCCAAGTTCATAGAGCCGATAAAACTACTATCCTTAGTACGCGTAGCTCTCTACTAATTTGCTATCGCAATTGATGCTGCACCTTTCGGGCGAAACTGCGACTTCCTTCTATAAAGTATTAGATTCCGGTAATTTTGACTGGCTTATCATACCCATACTAACGCTCTGTAAAAAAAAAAGGGGGGGGGGCAAGTTTGCACTCGGTCGTGCAAAGCTTAGGCACAGCGAAAGTGTCAACGCTCAAGTCTTACTGGCTGCTAGGTCTTAACTTAGTTTAACTATGCATGTAGGCAAGGTATTCTCGAGCGATCATTTTCGAAGGTGCGAGGGGTGCCTGAAAAGTTCGCAGCCCACCCGTGAAATCTTTTTCGCATGGTCTTGTTTTGCAATGAAATATCTTCTTCAGTTATTTGAATGGTTTCATGAGCAATCTGGATTTATTTTTATTTTTTAGTTTCAAGTACAGCGGTTTAAAGCAAGGTCGCGAAGCTAAAATATGAAAAAGGAGAAATTCGCAAAGCGAGCAGTCAGTAAATACCTTTTGAAAAAAGGACTGACATCACAAGAAATTCACATGGACATGCTGTACACATTAGGGGACAACGCTCCTTCTGATGCTATAGTGAAAAACTGGGTTGCCGATTTCAAGCGAGGTCAGACATCAATTGAACATGCCGCCCGCCGTGGTCGTGCCTCAACAGCATGCACAAACGAAAATGTCCATAAAGTGCAAGACATTGTAATCGCTGATCGACGTGTCACACAGCGGCACATTGCCGAATGTGTGGGCATATCAGTGGAGAGAGGTTTGGCCATACCCTAACACAGCTCCTGAACATGCACGAAGTTTCGGCCCGATGGGTGCCCAAACTTTTGATAATAGAGGACGAACGTCTGAGAACTTCGCTCTGCAGAAAACCTGCAACTGTTTCAAGCTGATATTAATCTTTTTCTGCAGAAATTCGTTATAATGCATGAGACTTGTGTGCATCACTTTCGTTCTGAATCAAAATAAGTCTCGAAACAGTGGAAACATCCCACCTCCCCCCACCCCAAAAAGGCAAAGGTGGTTCCATCCACTGTTATGGCGTCAGTGTTCTGGGATTGCAAGGTTGTCATTCTCCTGGAATTCCTCCCAAAAGGTCGAACCATCAACGGGGAATACTATGCAGCTCAGATTCGTCGTCTGAGGTCGGTAATTAAGCAAAAACGGCGAGGAATGCTCCGGAAAGGGGTGCTGTTTCGCCAAGAGAATGCGCAGGTTCATACATCAGCTGTTGCGATGGCTGCAATTCACCCCGGTGGTTTCCAGCTGCTTCAGCACGCGCCCTATTCCCCTGATTTAGCTCCCTCGGACTACCACCCATTACCACAGAGGAAAAACCACCTTGGTGATGTCTTCGCCATGCCGCAAACGCAGCCAGGCAGGAGCCATGTCTGCGTCGGGCGAAGCGACCGCGCACCTGCGCCGGCCGTTACTAGGCAACGCGAGGTGATGTCATCGCTACTGCTTCAGCGCATGCGCGGCTAGGTAACGCGGACGGCGTCGGCAGCAGCTCTGCACGTTGCCTCGTTGGTGCTGCTACAATTTATTTCTCTCAATTTCGTTCTCATTTCCTCTTGCCCTCTCCCGAGCACTGTGCGCGCCGCGCGCATGCTCTCCTTCCGTCTCCTTAACGTCCCATGTCAAGGCAACATGTGCACGGCGCGGAGAGGAGGCGAGGCACACGCCGCTCTGCGAGGTGGTTGCTAGGCAACGCAGTGACGTCATAGCTCGGCGAGGTTTTGCGACAGCAGGCGCCACTTCTTACGGTTAGCTACAACATTTTCGCTGTTAAAAAGGTTTGAATAAAAAAGCCGCAGCATCGGTTGCGATAGCAAATTAGTGGATAACTGTATGAAGTAAGGATAATACTTTTATAGGCCGTATCAACTTGTAAACATAGGCATACTAATTAAAATAACAAGCATGGTGTCACGTGCCCACAAGCAAACATGAACGCATCTCACTCGATGACTGCGGAAACTCGCTATCAAAACTTTGTAGTGAGCAAGCCTGGTAGTAGCAACGATCGGATTGACCTTCGTGTCACCGCTCGCATCAACGCGAACTAAGTTGCGAAAACACAGCACAGGGCGGACTTTGCCCCCGCCGCAGATGGCTTTCAAGATGCAGCAGCCCGGGCGGACGCGCGGCATAGAACGCGCCCTCCTCCCGGAGCCTTGCGGCCCGGCGGGCGCGCATGGTTGCTCGGGCCGCGAAGAGTAGAACGCCCCCCTCCCTCCCTCCGGAGCGCTGCGCGTGACTGGAGGACAGCGCACTTCCTTCCCGCCCTTGCGTGCGCTAGATTGAGCCGCGATCACCGGTTCCCCCTCGCACGCTCTCACTCCCACATACAGTATACGGCGCGCGCCGACTATTTTGTCGCCCGTGGCCTTTACACGGAACCTCACGATGACGACCACGGCGACGGCAGAAATGTGCCTGGAGTGTCCATATAATTGCTATCGCAGAGAAGAGGATCATTATATAGCTGTACATTTAACCACAGTGATATTATGTGCGTGATTTTCTAAATAACATCAACAGCACGTGCGAAATCACGGCAGAGACACTTCACGTGTATGTTGTATAGGAGTTCTTCATTAAACCAAATTCCTCAAGACTTTTCACTTCGTGCTCTCTCCAATGCCACATTCTGGAATGCTACAGCAAAGTCCATGTTAACTGCCTTATTGCTTTGGCTAAATATCAAATAGGAAGCTTTGGCCGCATTAAGTTGACGTTTTTTGTTATTTAAACACTGCCTCAACAATATTAAGCAAACATTTGTCTTCATTTTTAGTGAGAAAACAGTTTTATTGTCAGCATACATTATTAGGCCAAAGAAATTTCCTATGTCTACAATATTATTAATCTATAGAACAGAAACAATCTCGGAACCAGTGTTGATCCTTGACGAACACCTCGTTCGATTTCAAACATTTTTGACGACATCCCCTCCAGCTTCAGTAAGGTTGGAAGCTAGGCGAGTTGGAATTGATGCAGTCTTTGAATCTGCGAGGAAAACGATGACAACGCAGGAAGGAAGGACACAGGATGAGCGCTAACAACTGAACTATACAAAAAATCAAAAAGGACGGCACTGTCTGCGTGCGCATATCATTAAGTCACATGCACACCAAAGGTTTGTTCAGTCGCTGCGCAAGCATTTCCAACATCTAGGTTGGCCGAAAAAATCACATCCACGTTAGAATCTCTGGGAATTATTTTGAAGCGATGTGATAACAATGAAATACGCGGCTCTGATAGGCAATCCTAAAGCATCGTTTGTATGTGAAAGGTTTCTGCAAGTTCACGAGCTTGTTTAGAGCGCAGCCTTTATGTGCGCGTTCCTGCGTCGGCGTTGTACCTCGTAACCGAGCACATCGAAGGACGAAAGCAGAGCAGCGGCAGAGGATACAGTCATATCAAAATAGCAGAAGAGACACTCAAACGCTCCCTCTCACGCTCATTAAGCCGATCTCCAGCAATAGTGCACACTTTTGTTGGCTATCTCGTCATCGTTCCCACCAGGTGCAAGGGTAGTCCTTGACTGTGTTGTTTGTGACAGGCATTGAGCCCTTCGGTTCCGCGCAGGGAACCCGCTCGTCTGTGACTGCCGGTTGCGGTTCCTGCTGAGCTTCCCGGACATCTGGCGCCACGCGGAGTGTACTGAACCCGAAGCGCTGCGCAACACGTCGCTCAGCCAAGTGACGGAGCAGGACCTCCAGTGCGGGGCCGCCTGACGCTGCCTCGAGTCAGAGGGAACACACCTTGAGAAGTGAACGAAACGACGCAAGCGTCAATGGTTGCTTATTGCCTCTGGCATCGTGTGGCCACAGGATCTGCACGCAGCAACCTCATAGAAGCATCGCTGGCTTTCACGAAGAGCGCTGTTTTTTTTTTCCTTTTTTTTTGGTAATGTTTTCACCTTAGTGCTCGGACGTTTGTTACAGTCATCGTCTCAGAAATCCGTTCTTCATTTCTTTAATCAATACTCGCACCAGAATTGATTTTTTTAGAGAGATGATAAACCTATTCGACGCAACATAACGCATAGCATCGTCGACGGTGTTCGCTAGTCCTCGCTGGGAACTGTCTGTATCGGCTCTACACGTAATGTGCACATATGATGGCATCGTGAAAGTGCAGCCTTCAAGCAGACACCTTAGCCAGCCAGTTTGGAATTACGATATTGTATGGTTCGACCTATGCATGTGCCCAAAGGAAATGAAAGGCCCACAGAGCGTGGTTAAAGCTTTCATTAATGAAAAGTGCATGTTGTGTAGAACGCCGGTGAGCAGGCAGAAAACTTGCATTCACAGTAGGCGCTGCAAAATCTCACAACGTTTTCTAAACGCACATCTCACACTTGTTTGAGCTGCATAACAAGATAGAAAACAACTTAAGCTTTGTACATTTGGCACTGCGTTTAAAGGCACATAGCGCTTCACATGTTTACCTATCCTAATTGCTCAGTTTGTGAAAAAAGCTTAACTTACCTAACCATGCCTTATTACCACTTCGCGTACATAGTATTCAAAGTTATTTGCAATAAATTATGTCCTACAGATGTCGACAGATGTCCGAAACGGGACATTCGAACGTCCCTGGGACATACGTAAAATGCTGTAGATCATTTCTGGATGCCCATGGGATCGTCCCATGCATGCGAATTGGCGTCCCTAGAAGCATCGCGTGAGCGTCCAATTGGGTCGTCCAAGAGATGTTTAAATATAAATAATTCTTACTGCATAATCCCAAGTACGTCCTAAGGACATTTTTGTCAGGATGTAGGACGCTTCTGGGACGTTTTGTGTTAGCAATCGTCCACAGGACGTCTGTGGGACATTTGTTTGTGGATTTAGTACATCCACAGGACATCCATATTGAACATAAATTAACATAACAGCGACGTTCCTCATGCCCTTGCAGTGCAGCAGGCCTACTGTATTTACCCACATATCACTAACAAAGTAAGCTTAGCCTGGCTTTGTGTTGGCTTGTGGGGCAGGATGAAAATGAACTGCATGGCTGTTGAAGATCCATCCCAGCGCTCCAATAACGCGACCAAACATTTTACAGCGTAAGCTGTTATGGGCTCATTCCAATAGCCGTTTCGGTTCGCGATGGTGTCCGGTGCCACCGCCGACGGCGTCCGGTGAACGTAACCGCTATCGCTGGAAATGCGAAAAAAGTACCCGGTTCCCGCCGGGATCGAACCCGCGCCCGCGGCGTGGGAGCTAGATACTCTACCACTGAGCCACGCAAGCGCTTGCTATCGCGCGCCGGAAAAAAAAACCCTTTAAAGCAGGCGCAGATGATCCGAGCTTCCGCCAGTATGGTGGTGCCATCTAGTTAAGGTGCCTGCAAACGCATCGAGCGCAGGCGCAGACGACGAGATGCCATTCAGACGAGGCGCGCAACCCAAAAAAAAAACGCAATCCCCAGCCTCCGCCAGTTAAGATGCCTGCAAACGCAGCGTGCCCGACATGTAAGTTGCATTTGTAAGGCTTGATCGGTCTCAGGAGACGGCTGTGCACAGAGCATTACAAGCCGCAGCTCGCCGTCGACGCCGGGCGGACAGTTCAGATCGTTCTCGTCAAAACGAGGCGAAAAGACTGCCGCGAAGACCCTGTTGGAGATACTCTTGAGCCGCTCCATCAGCTTACGCTGTGACTGTGCTGCGTGTGCCGCGCATGCCTGTGACTTTTTTTGTCATGCAAAAACTGAAGTACCAGGAGGGAGGCCAGGAATACAGCCCAAAGGGCATCTCAAAGCATGCTAAAAGAAGGCTGCAGTGCAGCTAAGCACTGCGCGCATAATTCCCTGCTACGGTAAACTACGGTAGACATTACATGGAACTTGTTAAAATGCATTAGATCAAAACATATAGTATAAACTATATACTATTCAAGTATTCATGCAAGCTATACTTTTCGTGCTAACAGGAATAAAGCTACACAACTAAGTTCTGCAGGCTGCTGAATCATTTGACAATCTCGTTAAAAATACAACATTTATTTCAATAAAACGGCTGCAGGAAGATCACAAGTTCTACTCTCGAATGCGCGCAGCAGTTTTCAGTAATCCACGTCAATTAAAAAAATAAGACTCAATTATTTGATCATACAAGCTCAGCCATTAGAGGTTATGACGCACCATGGTCAGTAAAAGAGTGCAGTAATTAAAAAGTTTACAAATGCACTTTGGCTAGCAAGAAACTTTGCGAAGTTGCGGTGATGCCACTACGGAAGTTATTATGAGGCTTTCTCTGGGCTCACTATAGTGGCCGCAAGCATGTTAACGCAAAATGTGCTGAAAAGTTCAGATTGTTAGCCACTAAAGAAGTTACTAGAGCCTTTCTGCAGGCCATCTTTTGTAGTTACACACACTAACAAATAATGCTAAAGATGTCACAACTACATTAGGCATTAACGAAGTTGAGACTACCTAGTTCAGCGGTCATAGAAACAAACAGCTGTATGATCACCTATTTACAGTGCAAGTGCGCTCTGCACCCATGACAAATTCTGGTAAAGGTCACCAGAGATGACAAACGAACAAAGCAATGACGCTTTCGAGTAGTGATGAGAAAATTTCAGTTGAGCTAATATTTTGCGTATGCACCTCGGCCAGTAAAATAACTTGAAAAGCCCTCTGTAAGGGTGGGGGCACAAATGAAGTTGGTTCGAGGCCTACTACAGGTTGGCTCACTTCAGCGGTCGCAGGCACATAAATGAAAAATTTGCTCAGAAGTTCGCAGGTGTCTTAGCCATCAAGGAAATAACTCCAGGCTTTCTGCAGGCTTGCTTCAGTGGTCGCGTACAGTGAAAATAGTAAAGATTTGAGAGACGCATTGGGCATTATTAATATTACTAGAGGCTTACTCCAGCACTTACAGACACAAAGACTACACAGGTACAAAAGCACCTCGGTACAACACCACGGTGTTGCCGTTACTAGACGCTTGCTTCAGCACCAAACCAAACGGATTTCACAGATACTAGAAGTTACAAGATACTTGTTGTGCTTGAGTGGTCACACACACACAAATTCACTTTAAAGAATTCACAGGCTCGAAGGCCTCTAAGCAAGTTAACAGACAGTGAATGCGGCCTTTCTTCCGTGGTCGCAGCCTGAAGATGTCACAGGTAAGTTGGCGACTACACAATTAACTAAAGGCTTGCAGCATGCTCGCTTCAGCGGTCACAGACACAAAAACGTATTGTATGCGATCACATGTACTAAACGTTAATAGCGGATTTGTGTGAGCATGTTTCAGCGGTCACACACAAACACAAATTCGCCCTAAAAGTTCACGAGTATCAGTCCACCTCGAAGGAAGTTACCAAAGGCTGAGTGTGGCTGTTCTTCCGTGGTTGCAGATATAAATAATTCCGAAAAGATTACAGGTATCTTGGCGACTACACAATTTACTAAGGCTTGCTGTAGGCTGGTTTCAGCGTTCGCAGACACAAAATGCACTGGTGTTCACAGGTACTAAGAAATTTAGTACGGCATTTCTGTGGGTTTGCCTCAACAGTCACAGACACGCAGGTTAACCCAGAGGTACATCGGCCCCATAGGGAGTTACCACTGGCTGGGCGCAGCCATGGTGGCAGATGCACAACAGAAGAGACCGCGGGTACGTTGGCGGCTACACAATTTACTAGTCACGCTGCAGGCCCGTTTCAGCAGTCGCAGACACGAAAATGCACTGTTCAGATCACAGGTACTAAGAAAGTTAGCGAGGTATTCCTCTGGGCATGCTTCAGTGGTCCAGGCTGATGGAAGGCTGTGCTGTAAAGTATACGAGAAACACGTGCTAAAAATATGTACAAAAATTACTCTCCACCATATGCGTGTTAACCTGCACTTCTAACAGCAATCTGCTGGTTCTGATAGCAACTTTTCTTAGTTGTGGCTTTGTACAAACTAGCTAGCTAACAGTCATCAGAAACGCTGTGATAACTTCAACTGTCTGCAAGGATAAAGTAAATTATCCTAATGTATCTATATTTGCATGGCTTTGTCAAACGAGCTGCCAACAGTAAAAATGTCGCAGTTTGGCCCGAAAGACGAAGAAGTGATTGCAATAGCAAATTACCATACAGCTATAATGAGTAAATTAAGCAGCTTTACGTGTTATCGCAAGTGTAAATTATAGTAAACCTTGGTGTCGCGCGCAAAGGCAAGCATGAATACATTTCACTCGATGGCAGGACGCTGTCCGAACGCTGGCGTGATGAAGCGAGGCAGCAGCGATTGCTGCTTGCAGCTAAATCTGCGCGGGGTTAGTGCTCACGAACTCACCGCGGCACTCCAGGTGAAATTCCGCTGATGCGGCGCACGCAGCCACATCTCACCGCGGTGGTTGTGGCTGCATACGCCGCATCAGCGGAATTTCACCTGGAGTGTACCTATAATGGCTATAGCAATAGCAAAAAAATGAATCAGGCGAATGTCGAATATAGCTTCACTAAAATACCATGACAATATGGGGATGCCTCAGTGTCGTAATTCGAAAGCGGCAGTGTGGTATGAATTTCTTCTTGTACAGCTCGTCGCCCACAAATGTCAGAACATATGCTGGCCCAAATGATAGCAAATGCGAGAGTAAAGAAACTGAAGCAGCGCGGTTCGCCAACCGCCATGTGTGAGAGGTGCTGCCATTGACATAGAAATGCCTACAAAAGTTTCGTTATTCGAGCCTTACGCGGTTTTTCGATTGCTCTTGCAATCGCGGTTACGCGAAGAAAAATTGGAGAACGCTTAAGCTTCGCCTTTAAGAGTGGAACGCGAAAGCGTTGTCGGGCTCCTTTCGCATCACCTTTTTCTTTATGAGTAGGCTTCACTGCAACACACAACGTGAAAAAGCGAGCTTACAAAGACTAAGCTTATGCTAATCCCCTTAAAGTCGGCTTCACTTTAAACACAAATGCATTGCTGGGAAGACATTTTTACAGAAGCAATTTAAGCCGTCTTATGTCGAAATGTGAAGGCCCTAGGACCTTTGTTATTATTTCATTAATTGTTTGCTGTTCCCCGAGTCGCACACGTGTCCAACATTTAGAAAGGCTCGGTTTTCAACATTCCCCTCAATGTTGCCTCGAACAAAAGTACAGCGAAACACCATCAGAATGGGAGGACGCTTAAGCTTCGCCTTTAAGAGTGGAACGCGATAGCATTCAAAGGTCCCTGGCTGCTTATCAGGCTTTTTTCTTGTATATTCGAATTACAATCTGACGCTATCACGCCTTTAGGTTGTGTTTAAGTCGTACTTTACGATTTTTTTGACGAATTTTACGTTGAGAAATTCAAATTTTCTTCACTAACGCCTTGCGCCACGCGGAGCGCCTGTGTGGTCGGGGTGGTTCGGGATGATGTGGTTCGGCATTGTTATTTCCGCCAGACGCCGATGCTTAACGCCGACGCCTCAGCCGACACCGGATTTTCTGCGACAGAGGGCCCATAACGCTGTCGCGTTTAAACGCCAACGGCAAAAGAACCTTAAGCGACAGGGTTAATCTCTGAGGGAGCGTGACAGAAATTTACCAGTCATCAGAGAAAAAGATTCCCTGTTACTAAACGAATGGCCGCATATCTGCTTGCTTCGCTGCAAATGACGTCGAAAGACGATAATCCTCTGCCGCCCCTGACACGTAACACCCTCTCTTCTTCTCCCTCCCACCCCTCACCCTCTTCCCCCCCTCTCACTCCTCCCATGATGAATGCAATGGAGGTTTTGCTGAATTCAATTCAAATTTCCCGCATTCGCCCTGCACTCACACCATCTGTTGGAACCTTTTATTACTGTTGGCTTAAAGCTGGCTCCAGAGCCGCGGCTTCATTCGGCTTGTTTTTAACGCGTAACGTCTCTTCGACACTATCTCTAACACGTTCAACACAATTTCTAACACGTTGATTTTTCATTTACTAACGTAAAAACTAGTCCAATGTGTATTCTTAAGTGAACGCTGCGGATCACGGTTATGTACTTATATTTTGCCTCAAAGAGGCCTGAGGTTTCCTTTGCGCTGTATAATGTTGACGTGTATGACCCCGTTCCAGCAGTGCTAGTAGCTTGGTTGGTTTTGGCCGGGCGGTTGAATCGGTTTCGGCCGGGCGATTGAATCGAGTGACAGACAGACAGACAGACAGACAGACAGACAGACAGACAGACAGACAGACAGACAGACAGACAGACAGACAGACAGACAGACAGACAGACAGACAGACAGACAGACAGACAGACAGACAGACAGACAGACAGACAGACAGACAGACAGACAGACAGACAGACAGACAGACAGACAAAGTTTTTCGCGTTGAGGTAGCCCAAGAAAGACGATCGTCTTTAAATAAATTGGCCGCCACTCCGCCCTGCGAACGTGAATGTCCAGCGAAGCTGTATCAAACACCACACATGGTCGAGCATTGTATTCACGCTGTTCTTCTGGTGTCTAATTTCCGTTGTCTACCCATGGCAGTCTTAGCATGACCTGAATGAGTTGCTAGACGGGTCTCCCTCTTATATATGAAAGTGTGGTGCCATCACTAAGTATATATATATACATATACATATATATATATATATATATATATATATATATATATATATATATTGTACCGGAGCAAATCGGCATCACCTCCGTGGCAGTGTGGAAGACGACGTTGACGATCGTCTGGCTTCGCGCTAGGTCGGTTTTCAACGCGCCAGCTTGTTTAACCGCTTCGTCAAGTCTACCTGAACAATACGCTTGTTGCATTTGGTGGAGGTGCTGGGTCGTCCTCTTCAGCGTCCTGGAACTCCGCAGCCATACTCTACCATCTGCCTTCGCAATGACCGAGGACGCCGCCCCTCGCGAGCTGATCCCGCTCCCACATCTGTCGTGTTCTCTGGGGTGGATCGTCAGCGTGATCCTCCTGTCTTCAGTGGCACTGGCGGTTACGACGTGGAAGACTGGCTGGCCGAGTATGAACGCGTTAGCGCACACAAAAAGTGGTATGACAGCGATGACAGCGAATAGCTGACTCTCATCATCTTTTATCTTACCGACCTGGCCAACCTGTGGTTCAAGAACCACGAAGCTGAGTTTACCACCTGGCCAGCTTTCAAAGAGACGCTCGTTTCGTTTTTCGGCCGGCCAGCGGTGCGCAAGCTTCGCACGGAACACGGCATCCGCGGACGATCTCAGCAAATTGGTGAGACCTTCACAAGCTACATTGAGGATGTCATCGGCCTCTGTACGCGCGTGAATCCCTCTATGTCGGAACCTGACAGAATCAAACACATAACGAAAGGCATAGACGATGACGCCTTTCATATTGTTACGTGTGGAAAGACACACACGAAAGAAGCTATTTACAATATATTTACACTGGAACCAAAACCGCCAGGCCGACACCTTGCTCGAGCCAAAAGCCCAGACACACTTCATCGTCTTTCTCGCGGCGGCTCGTCTCTTTAGCATCTCTAGATGGTATCGTAATACTACCCCCCCCCCCCCCCCGGCGGCGAGAGCACCGTCACGGTGCTGTTAAATATCCAAGGCGCTTGGAGAGGTGTAGGGTTTGAGTCGGGCGACGTGGACAATATCACTGGTTGTCCCAGCGTAGGACGTAGTGGCCGTGGCTAGAACGATTTCATATGTGACATCGGTCACTTGGCGGAGCACGCGATATGGGCCTGTGTAACAGGAGAGCAGTTTTTCACAAAGGCCCACTTTACGCGATGGTGACCAAAGCAACACGAGGGTGCCGGGCGCAAAACGCACATCACGGTGACGGAGGTCGTAGCGTTGCTTCTGTTTGTCTTGGGACACTTCCAGACGAGCACGCGCAAGTTGACGAGCATGGTCAGCACGGGCGATCGCATCACGGGCATAATCGCTAGTTGAAGCCGTGGTGGACGGAAGCACAGTGTCTAGTGGTAGCGTCGGTTCTCTGCCATACAAGAGATAAAACGGGGAAAATCCAGCAGTTTCAAGACGGGAAGAGTTGTACGCAAAGGTAACGTAAGGTAGAGCCAGGTCCCAGTCACGGTGGTCGGCTGAAACGTATTTGGATAGCATGTCTGTAAGGGTGCGGTTCAAACGTTCAGTGAGGCCGTTCGTTTGTGGGTGGTAGGAGGTGGTAATTTTGTGCTGTATTGAGCAGGCACGCATGATGTCGTCAATGACTTTGGACAAAAACGTACGGCCACGGTCGGTGAGCATTTGACGCGGAGCACCATGCATCAAATGATATCGTGGAAGTCCGCAACATCAGTAGCGCAACTGGTCGGAAGAGCGCGTGTTATGGCGTAGCGGGTCGCGTAGTACGCAGCGACGGCAACCCATTTGTTTCCTGATGTAGATTCCGGAAATGGGCCGAGAAGGTCTAAGCCGACACGATGGAAGGGTTCGGCAGGGATGTCGAGCGGCTGCAGGTAACCAGCGGGGAGCTGGGAAGGCTTCTTGCGTCGTTGGCAAAGCTCACAAGCGGCGACGTAACGCCGTACGGAACGTGCAAGGCCCGGCCAGAAAAAACGGCGACGTACTCGGTCATAGGTTCGAGATACGCCAAGGTGTCCTGCCATTGGAGCGTCGTGAAGCTCTTCTAAAACGGTTGAGCGCAGGTGTTTTGGTACTACAAGTAGTAACTCAGAGCCGTCCGGATGAAGCTTACGACGGTATAGAGTACCGTCGCGGAGGATGAAGAGGCGTAGAGTAGCATCGGCCGGAGCGTGTTCAAAACGGTCGATGAGTGCTCTGATGTAGGCATCACGACGTTGCTCGTCGGCGAAATTAAGGAGCTTGGATACTGAGAAAACGCAAGCAGCAGCACTGTCAATATTAGAGCAGTCAGAGTCGTCAACAGGGTAACGCGACAAGCTGTCAGCGTCTTGGTGCAGGCGGCCAGACTTGTACACCACGGAATGAGAACTCTTGCAGCCTCAAAGCCCATCGACCAAGCCGGCCTGTAGGATCTTTTAGCGATGAGAGCCAGCTAAGGGCATGATGGTCAGTGACTACGCAGAAAGGACGACCGTAAAGGTAAGGCCGGAACTTCGCAACTGCCCAGACTACAGCAAGGCATTCTCTTTCCGTAATGGAATAGTTGCGCTCCGATGGTGATAGTAGGCGGCTTGCGTAAGCAATAACGCGATCCTGGCCACGCTGACGCTGGGCTAAGACGGCACCTACGCCATGACCGCTGGCATCTGTACGCAATTCTGTAGGTGCATCAGGGTCGAAGTGGGCGAGAATGGGTGGTGAGGTGAGAAGAGTGACGAGACGAGAGAAGGCGGTGGCTTCTGAAGTACCCCACGAAAATTGTACACCTTTCTTCAACAGATTAGTGAGGGGTCTAGCAATTGCCGCAAAATCTTGAACAAAACGACGAAAGTACGAGCATAGCCCAACAAAACTGCGAACGTCTGCGGCTGTCTTCGGAACCGGGAAGTCTCGGACAGCACGAGTTTTGTCGGCATCAGGCTGTACTCCGGAAGCATCGACGAGATGGTCCAGAACCGTAATTTGGCGGCGGCCAAAACGACATTTGGACGAGTTGAGTTGCAGCTTCGCCTTTCGAAATACGTCAAGTATAGTTGTTAGACGCTCAAGGTGAGTGTCGAACGTTGGCGAGAAGACGATGACGTCGTCGAGGTAACAAAGACACGTGGACCATTTAAAACCCTGGAGCAAGGAGTCCATCATACGCTCAAATGTGGCAGGAGCATTGCATAATCCAAACGGCATTACTTTAAATTGGTATAGGCCATCAGGTGTTATGAACGCGGTTTTTTCTCTGTCCATATCGTCAACAGCAATCTGCCAGTATCCAGAGCGAAGATCAATAGAAGTGAAATAGCTGGAACCATGAAGGCAGTCAAGGGCGTCGTCGATACGTGGGAGCGGGTAGACGTCCTTCTTAGTAATTTTGTTCAAATGACGGTAGTCTACACAGAAGCGCCACGTGCTGTCCTTCTTCTTAACCAACACCACAGGTGACGCCCAGGGACTCGAAGAAGGCTCAATGATGTCTTTGTCTAGCATTTTGTTTACTTCATTTTGAATTACTCGGCGTTCCGACGCAGAAACTCGATACGGTCGCCGGTGAATAGGGGTAGCATCGCCAGTAGGAATCCGATGCTTGACCGCGAGTGTCTGGCCTAAAGGGCGATCGTGAAAGTCGAAAATATCTCGGTACGACGATAACACTTGGCAAAGGTCTTCAGCCTGCGTAGAGGACAGGTCTGCCGTAACCATTTTCTTTATGTTGGGATCGGCGCTCAAGGCTGGCGCGAGGGGCCCGCCATGTTCGGAAGAACCATCGGCTGATAAAGCTGCCACTTGATGGTCGGCGAGACAATCAACGTTGGCAAGGCAAATACCTTACGGGAGAATTTGCTTTGCCAATCCAAAGTTAAAGATAGGCATGCGAGTGCAGTTATCAGTAATAGTAAGAATACTGTGCGGCACGGTGACGTCATACTGCAATGGAATGTCGGGCAGAGGAGTGACGAGGTACTCGCCATCAGGAACAGGTGGGGAAGACATCAGTTCAATATAGGCTAATGACTTTGGTGGCAGGCGAATAAAGCCGGTGGGGCGTAAGCGGCACTGGGGTACATCAGGAGGTTCTGCGAGAAGCGGCAACTCAAGGCGAAGGGTACTGGCAGAGCAGTCAATAAGAGCAGAATGCGCAGAGAGAAAATCGAGGCAGAGAATTAGGTCGTGGGGGCAATGAGCAAGCACGGTGAAGAGGACAGGAGTGTGGCGGCCGGCGATGCTGACACGTTCCGTACACATGCCGACGATACGGACAGTACCTCCATCAGCAACGCGGACGGCACGTGCCGACGCTGGGGTGAGGAGCTTTCTGAGTCGTCGTCGGAAGGCAGCACTCATAATAGAAATATGGGCTCCTGTATCGATCAGCGCAGTGACAGGACAGCCGTCAACGTCAACGTCAAGAAGGTTTTGATTCGTAGGCAACGTGAGCAGAGGATTTGAGGGCAGGGTCGACAATGCAGCTTCACCTCCAGAAGCTGCAGTGGTTAGTTTTCCGGCTGGATCCGGGAGGTGATTGGCGGCGAAGAAAAGCGGCGGGGTTGGGGCGAACGAGACTGATGGCGTCTAGGTGAGGGCGAGCGGCTGTAGCGAAGGTTCGGAGATGGGGCGTCGGCGGCAGCGGGTTCGTGGCGGGTAGCATAGGGAACAGTAGGTCGAAAGGTACGGGAATAAGCGTCGGCGTACGTCCGAGTAGGTGGTGGCCATCGGTTGCGGCAGTGACGAGCGACGTGGCCGATGCGACAGCAGTGGAAGCAGATCGGCTTGTCATCAGGGGTACGCCATTCGGACGGGTTGCGGTATGGAGCAGAAAAGGACGGCCGGGGACGAGGAGGGCCGCTAGAGAACTGATGAACGCTGGGTTGAGCCGTTGAACACACGGAGTTCAAACCCATGTGCTCAAATTCCTGCCTGACGACGGCCTGAATCATGGCAATCGTGGTTGCAGGCGGATCGGGAGGCGTCGCGGAGAAGGCTGGCGAACTGGTGGCCTCGAGCTCGCGGCGAACAATACGGGTTACGTCGTCACAGGTGGTCGTCTGACGCAGTCGGCACTCACATGTCGACGTAGCAGCAGTGTTTGGTAGCCGCGTGATGTGGTGTGTGATACGGCGGCTCTTAGCCTGTTCAAGGCGACGGCATTCTTTTATAATGGCGTCGAGAGTCGACACGTTGCCGAAAACAAGCAAATGGAAAGCGTCGTCGGCGATGCCCTTTAGCACATGTGCCACTTTATCTGCTTCAGACATGGTGTCGTCAGTTTTGCGGCATAGAGCCAAAACGTCGAGGATGTATGAAACGTAGGGCTCCGTAGATGTCTGAACACGAGACGCAAGAGCCTTTCTCGCGGCAACCTTGCGCCCAATGGGGTCGCCGAACAGTTCCCGTAGCTTTTCTTTGAAAATATCCCAACTGGTTAACTCATCTTCATGCGTTTGGTGCCACACACGTGGGGTGCCGCCGAGGTAAAAGATGGCGTTGGCGAGCATAATCGTTGGGTCCCACCTGTTATTAGCACTGGCGTATTCATATAGCATGATCCATTCGTCAACGTCCTGTCCCTCCAAGCCAGAGAAAACACCAGGGTCGCGATGTTGGGCAACCGTGACGATGGGAGCAGGCGGATGAGCCGAAGCCGTTGCAGATGCGGTCTCGTCACCGGGACGCATGATGACAAGCTCGATGTACCGACCACTTCGGAGTTCCGTGGCGAGGACGGGGATCGCAATCCTCCACCAGAATGTTACGTGTGGAAAGACACACACGAAAGAAGCTATTTACAATATATTTACACTGGAACCAACACCACCAGGCCGACACCTTGCTCGAGCCAAAAGCCCAGACACACTTCATCGTCTTTCTCGCGGCGGCTCGTCTCTTTAGCATCTCTAGATGGTATCGTAATAATATGCTCGTGGCCAAAAACCCACGGAGCGTTACTTAAGTTATTGAAATTTGCCGAAGTTTTGACGAGCTGCGTAAACAGCGCATCTCCACACGTCGCCCTGTAATGCAAATGGGTGACCTTTCAGCTTTGGCTCCCAGCAGCGCTGGTATTGACTACACCTCCTTGTTGCCTCAAATTCAGCAATATGTACGCGAGGAAGTTGCACGTCGGTTCTCTCTTGTGGCATCGGTCACCGAGCCTCTCACCACACTGGACCAGTCGCTTCGTCGAGTTATCCAGACGCAAGTTGCTGAGGCCCTCCCGTCCGCAGCTTCGCCGCCGCAAGTTACGGCACCGCTCACTTATGCTGAGGCCCTTACGCGATCTCATGCCCAACCGACGCCAGTCCCATCGAGCCCAGCCACCTATAAACCCCTGGCGTACTCCGGACAACCGGCCAGTGTGCTACGTTTGCAGTATTCCGGGACATGTTGCGCGCCTCTGTCACCGCCGCTGACTCTATTTTCGCGATGGCGCTCCCAACCTTAGCCATGTCCCTCAACGAGCTACACACGTCTTACATCTGACGCAACGGACTCGTATTCACGTCGCCCCACCTTCAGTTCACGCCGTTCTCCACGCCGCCGCTCCCTTTCCCCCGTGATTCGCCGTTCCAACCATGCCCAGGAGGAAAACTAACAGCCGCAGTTCCTGAGGCAAGAACTGCGCCGTCGTCGAAATTTTCAAGGCCTCATCTTTCGCCGCCTAATGAGATTGTAGTGTTTACAGACGGTGTCGTGACGAACGCTCTTGTCGACATAGGAGCAGCTGTTTGTGTGATTAGTCAAGTTCTATGCCGCAAACTGAACGAAGTGCCGACTCCGCTTTTTGATATTTCGCTACGCATAGCGAGCTATGAACGTCAAGCCTTCGGCCACCTGCACCGCTCGTGTTTTAATTCAAGATGCGCTCTACATTGCCGAATTTGTCGTCCTTTCTCATGCGTCGTATGACGTTATCCTGGGCTGGAACTTTCTTTCCCCGCATCATGCAGTTGTCGAATACGCTCGTGCCCAACTCGCCTTGTCTCCGTTCTGTACCACAACCGTCAATGACCCTCGCCCGTCTGCTAAAGTGGTTGTCGCTGCTGACGTTGTCATCCCTGCTTTCTCTGTCGCCTTAGTGTCCGTCACCTGTGATGATGTCCCCAATTCAACAGCACTTTTAGCACCGTCTGAGGAATGTACGCGTCGCCGGAACCTTGTACTACCGTTTGCAGTCGTCACTCTTGATGAAGATTCCAGTGCAGTTTACGCGTGCAATACGTTTCCCTGACATTCAACTCTATTACATGGCGAATCTGTTGGGCGTCTCGACACTTTTGATGTCATCTTTCCGTTTGATGCGCCTTGCGAACGACCCCAGTGCCTATCGGTGCCGTCACTACTGTTGCCGCTCCCGCCACACCCGCCTCACCCGACCACGACGTCTTGTGCAGCGTCGATAACGCGCTCCCGCAAACTCAGCGCGATCAGCTCGTTCAACTGCTTGACCGTTTTCGGGCCTCTTTTGACCTCGGCCAACCTTATTTGGGGCGCACGTCAGCGGTTGTTCACCGTATTGACACCGGTTGCCATGCTCCACTGCGTCAGCGTTCCTACCGAGATTCACAAGCCGAACGCCACGTTTTTAGTGAACAAGTCGATGACATGCTGCAACGTGGCGTGATCCAGCAACCACACAGTCCTTGGGCTTCTCGGTCGTACTGGTGCGGAAAAAGTACGGCTCAGTGAGATTCTGTGTGGATTACCACAGAATAAACAAGATCACATGTCAGGATGTTTATCCTGTACCACTAATAGACGATGCCCTCAATTGTCTACAAGGTGCCGAATTTTTCTCTTCCCTGGATCTTCGATCTGGATACTGGCAAGTGCCGATGGCTGAAGCGGACCGTCCGAAAACGGCTTTTGTGAGCCCTGGCGGATTATACAAATTTAATGTGATGCCCTTCGGCCTGTGTAACGCGCCTGCAACTTTACGAGAGGATGATGGACACTATCCTTCGGTAACTTAAGTGACGTACCTGTCTTTGCTACTTAGACTACATAGTTGTCTTTTCTCCCAATTTCGAATCTCATCTCGATCGCCTCGAACAAGTTCTTGTGTCTCACGGAGGCTGGTTTGCAATTAAACTTGAAAAAATGCCATTTTGGCGCCAGACAGCTTACGATTCTAGGCCACGTCGTTTCACAAAAGGGAATCCTACCAGACCCTGCCGAAATGCGAGCCGTTGCCGAGTTTCCCAAGCAAACCACTCTTAAAGAGCTCCGTAGCTTCATCGGCTTGTGCTCTTATTTTCAGCGTTTCATCCGTAACATCACCTCTATTACCGCCCCCTTGACTCAGCTACTTGCCAGCAGCGCTGACCTCTCGGCATGGAATCCAGATTGCAACAAGTCATTTACGACGATTCGCCGGCTCCTGACGTCCCCTCCAGTACTGCGCCACTTCGATCCCAATGCGCCTACTGAAATTCACACGGACGCTAGCGGTGTCGGTCTTGGTGCCATTCTCGCCCAACGCAAAGACGGCTGTGACGAGTATGTCGTTGCATATGCCAGCCGTACCCTAACAAAGGCAGAGTCAAACTATTGTGTAACAGAAAAGGAATGTTTGGCAATTATTATTGCGAGAGCAATTATATGGACACTTCAACCGGATTTCTGCCGTCGGCGTCGCCTTCGCCGTCGCGGTGAGGTTCCGTATAGATTCCAAGGGCGATAAAATCGTCGCCGCACGCCGTATGCGCGAGTGAAAGCGCGCCGGGGACGCGCGCGCTATAACGGAGAGCAAACGCACGGCTGAAACCAAACGCGACCGTCGCGCGAAAGGCCGTGGGGGTATGGGAGGGAGGCAGGCGGGGTGACGCTGTTCTCCGGCACCAAAGGCGTATCTTGCAATCGGGCATAAGGGGAACTTGCCACTCAATCTCCCACGCGAAAGCAAGAAAGCGGGAAGGCAGCGCGGGAGGGAGGGGGGGGGGCGCAGCTTCTACTCTGCCAACAACTCCGTTCGTACTTTGCCCGGCTGTGGCCGTCGCCCGCACGGTCTCTTATCTTCACACGGCTCTGACCTTTGTATGCGCTGTGCATCCGCCGCTCAGTTTCCTTTGAAGCGATAGACCGCACTAACCTTGCCCGCTGCGGCGGCTGCGATTGCTGCCAGCGTTTTGACAGTCGTTGTCTGCGGTCATTCAGTGTGATCTATTCATTTTTGCTTGTGCGCGCTGACACCACGCTTGTTAATTCAGTTAGTAAGCGGAGAGAGAGAGAGAGAGAGAATAAATTTAATCGAAAGAGCACGCGAGCGTAGGTAGCTCCTCCGCTCTGCAGTAGGTGGTCCCCTCAGTCCAGGAGTCCAGCGGCCTTAGTAAGCGGTTGTGTCCAAGTTTATGCAGCCGATAAAACTACTATCCCTACTCCGAATAGCTCTCTACTAATTTAGCCTGTTTCCGAAGCGGATGCTTATGCTGAAGAGTGTCGTCAACTGGCTCGCTCGTTTACCGCGCAAGACCAATGTCGCCAAAAATCTCGCCATGACGAATCCGTATCTAGTGCGCACTATTCCCCGGGAATGCTAGTTTGGCTCTGGGTCCCGTCCACTACTCCCAGCCTTTCCACCCAGGTTCTCTAATATTACCACGGTCCCTACGGAGTAGTAGAGCAAAAATCTCGTTGGCATTGATCTTTACGGTCACCTCCCGAACACTCCTGCAGGCAACCGGTGCATCATTGTCGCCGTCGACCATCTCACACGGTAAGCTGAAACATCTGCGCTGCCAGCTGCCACCGGGACAGACGTCGCTCGCTTCCCTCTTCGCCACCTCCATTTTGCGAAACGGTGCGCCACGGGAATTATTAAGCGATCCTGGCCAAGTCTTGCTCTCAAACGCTATCGAGGCACTGCTCCAAGAATTACGCATTGTTCACCGCACCACCTCTGCGTGCCATCCTCAAACAAACGGCATGACGGAGCGTTTCAACCGTACCATTAGAGATATGCTTGCGATGTACGTGTCCGATGACCAATCCAACTGGGACCGGGTGCTCCCCTTCGTCACGTACGCCTATAACTCTGCGCCACAAACGCCCACCGGCTTCTCTCCTTTCTTTCTTCTATATGGACGTGAAACATCATGTTCCATGGACACCAGTTCCCCTACCGAACCGATGTTTCTTAAGCCACGCCTGTTTCCGAAGCGGCTGCTTATGCTGAAGAGTGTCGTCAACTGGTTCGCTCGTTTACTGCGCAAGACCAAGGTCGCCAAAAATCTCTCCATGACGAATCCGCATCTAGTGATCACTATTCCCCAGGAATGCTAGTTTGGCTCTGGGTCCCGTCCACTACTCCCGGCCTTTCGACCAAGCTTCTATCGAATTACCATGGTCCCTACCGAATATTAGAGCAAACGTCTCCCGTGAACTACATCATCGAGCCGCTCGAGCAATCGTCCGACCACCGCTGCCGAGGGCGTGAAACAGTTCACGTGGCTAGGCTGAAACCGTGCTACGACCCACCTGTGCTGTCATTCCCTAAGTCGCCAGGTTGGCTCCTTTCTGTCCACGGCTACAATTTGTAAATTGCAATATGGTCCATCAGGTAATTAGTTGAAAACTTAATTAGTGAATTTTTGTTGATTAGTCGATTATGCATTTCAATTTTTTTGCAAGTAATGTCCGCCTCTTCGAGCAGGCTATCTCATTAACTAGAATTGGGCTATCTGCCACAGGCAACCTTAAATAAATTTGGAAAGTGTTCGCTGCAACACCCTGTATATATATATATATATATATATCGACTGCGAGCGGGCAGAAGTCGAACTTTTTCCTGTGTGCGATCTCCATTCAGATGATTCTCCAGAACGTCACCCTAAATTAGTCGTCGCTGAGGACACTGACATTCCTCCGCACCGCTGTTGTTTTACCTGTGTCCTGGGGAAGGATCACTGACGCTACTGTTTTGTTCGCCCCTTCTGAGACATTCATCGCAAAAAATATTGTACTGCTTCCCTTCGCGATCCTTGATTTCTGGGCTGGTTCCAGCCATATTTCGCTCCGATCACATTGCTCCGTGGTCAGTGTCTTGGCCATGTCCAAGCCATTCAGTCTTGCACATCGTCGACGTGCCAGATGGTACTTCTCGCGACGACCTCGCTGACATCGGCACTCTTTCTGTTACCGACAAGTTTTGCACCGACATCTTTAGTCCATCCATCGCTGACGGCCTTACACCAGAGCAGCGTTCGGAGCTTATCGCCGTCCTGTGCCATTTTCGTTCTTCTTTCGACACTATTCAGCCTTCCCTTGGACGCACGTCAGCTGTCACGCACCACATCGACACGGGCTCCCATTCACCACTGCGGCAACGACCATACCGTGTGTCTCCTACGGAGCGCCGTGTAATAAGTGAGCATGTCGACGACATGCTTCGTCGCCACGTTGTTGAGCCCTCTCACAGTCCGTGGGCCTCGCCGGTCGTTCTCGTTAAGAAGAAAGATGGCTCTATCCGCTTCTGTGTTGACTTTCGCCGCCTAAATAAGATCACCCGCAAAGACGTGTACCTTCTACCGAGAATAGATGATGCCCTTGACTGTTTACAGGGGTCTGAATTCTTCTCTTCACTCGACATGCGCTCATGGTATTGGCAGGTTCCCGTGTCCCCCACTGACAAGCCCAAAACTGCATTTGTTACCCCTGATGGACTTTATGAGTTCAACGTGATGCATTTCGGCCTCTGTAATGCCCCCGCAACGTTCGAGCAGTTGAGTAAGATGAAAAACGCAACGTCTCTTCCTGTAGCTGCGGGCAAAGCTGCAGTCTCTGCGTAACGCGTGAGGTGGTCCACGCCGACAATTATCCACCTATTCTAAGAGGTGCTCGAGGGAAGCGGGCCCGGCCGTATAAGTCGATACCGACGCGGTCGAATGGACGGGCCGGGCAAGGGAGAGGCTCAAGTGTACCTTCCGGGCGTTAAGGTGGAGTCTTGCGCCGCTGACAGGCAGTGCAAGCACGTATGTACTTGTACACAAATGCATACATTACGCGCCAGTAGAATCGCTGCCGCAGGCGATTGTAGGTCTTGAGAACGCCGGTGTGAGCGCTTTTCGGGTCAGTGTGGAAAGTAGCGCAGATGTCTGTGCGCATGTGGCGAGGTACAACTAGAAGCCACCTCCGGCCATCAGACGCGTAATTCTGGCGATGGAGGAGATCGTCGCGAATAGCGAAATGGGCGGCTTGGCGACGTAGAGGCGGGATAAGTGGATGGGTCAGTGAGAACGTGAAGTACTTGACAAATCCCCGCATCCTTGCGTTGCTCTGACGACATGTCTGCAAAGTCAACAGGCGACAAGGGAGTCGAAGAAGCTGACGGAGAAGCCGTGTCAGACGCTAGCGGCGAGCGGGACAGCGCATCAGCGTCCGAATGTTTGCTGCCGGATCGGTACACAACACGAATGTCGTAATCTTGCAGGCGAAGCGTACAACGACCGATGAGTCCCCAGGGACCATTCAGCGACGAAAGCCAGCATGATGGTCCGTGACGAAGTCGAAAGGGCGGCCATAAAGGTACGGCCAAAGCCCAAACTTAGCCAAACCCCAAATTATGGCAATGTACTCTTTCCCGGTGACAGAATAATTACACTCGGCTTTCTTGAGGGTTCGACTCGCGTAAGCAACGACGTATTCTTGGTATCCTGGTGTCCTCTGGGCCAATACCGCACCAAGGCCAACACCGCTGGCGCAAGTATGGATCTCCGTAGGCGCATTAGGGTCAAAGTGGCAGGTTCCCCGGTCCCCCACTGACAAGCCCAAAACTGCATTTGCGCAGAAGGTCAACACCTAGTATGTGACCCATAGATTCTCCACGAAATAATCTAACGGAGTATGTGAGCCAGTTGCAAACTAACATAGTAGTAGCCTCCGATTCAACCGTAAGTACGGCAAACGGCAGTCGAAGGCCGCGACGGCGGAGAAGTACCTCCGATGGGGCAAACAGAACAGTTCCGTCAGGGGCGGCTGTACAGGACAGAGGCACAAGGGTCGACGTTAGTAAGCGCCGTAGCGTCCGAAAAGATTCGTCGCACGCTGTTGACCAAGCAGGCAGGCTGTTACAGGTGGTCAGAAGGTTGGTACGAGGCGCGATTATGGTAGCAAAGTCGCGCACAAAACGACTAAAATACGAGCACAGCCCAATGAAACTTCTAAGCGTTTTCATGGAATTGGGCTTGGGATATTCGGCTACGGCACGGAGCTTTGTGGGGTCCGGAAGAACGCCCTCCTTGCAGACGACGTGGCCTAGTATCGTCAACTGGCGTGCAGCAGAGTGGCACTTTTTTATCTTAAGTTGAAGGCCAGCAGATGTGAGGCACATGAGAATAGCACGAAGACGAACAAGGTGAGTTGGAAAATCACGATAAAAAACAACGATGTCGTCAAGGCAGCAGAGACAGCTATTCCACATGTAGCCACAAAGGATGTTGTCCATCATCCGTTCGGAAGTAGCTGGGGCGTTGCACAATCCGAACGGTATGACGTTAAAATCATACAGTCCGTCAGGAGTGACGAAAGCCGTCATAGGTCGGTCAGGGTCGGCCATTGGAACTTGCCAGTAACCCGAGCGCAAATCCAGTGACGAGAAATATTCTGTCCCTTCCAAACAATCGAGAGCATCATCGATGCGGGGCAACGGGTATACATCCTTCGGAGTTATCTTAATTAGGCGGCGATAGTCAACACAGAATCTGATAGATCCATCCTTCTGGCAAACACGTACAACAGGAGAAGACCAGGGACGGCTGAATGAGGCTCTGGGACGGCTGAATGGCACCACGCGTAAGCATATCACCGCCTTGTTCGTTGATAATACGCCGTTCTGCCGCTGAAACTCGGTATGGTCGTTGGCGTAAGGGCGCATGGGAACCATAGGAACCGGTGTCAATGTGGTGTGTGACGCTGGTTGTAGGACCTAAAGATGGTTGAGCGCAATCGAAGGAAGAGCGGAAGTTTCGAAGAAGCGCCAGGAGTTCGCTGCACTGTGTTGACGATAGATCGGCAGCCATAGAAGGGTGGAAACTCTCTGGACCTGAAGGTTTGGGAACAGGTGATGTGATGGCATTCAGTTGAAGATGGGGATGGTCCTCTGCAAACTTGAGGGAGCGCAGAAGGTCAACACCTTGTATGTGACCCATAGATTCTCCACGAAATAATCTAACGGAGGCTGTGAGCCAGTTGCAAACTAACATAGTAGTAGTAGCACCCGATTCAACCGTAAGTACGGTAAACGGCAATCGTAGGCCGCGACGGTGGAGAAGTACCTCCGATGGGGCAAACAGAACAGTTCCGTCAGGGGCGGCCATACAGGACAGAGGCACAAGGGTCGACGTTTCAGGGGCAATATCTGTGTCCGCAGCAACGACAAGTTTGTGAGCGTCTGGATCCACCGAAAGAGAGGTTTGCAGTGGCGTAAGGGCCACTTCTGCACGGGAGCAGTCTATGACGGCGCGATGACGTGAAAGCAAGTCCCATCCGAGAATAACGACGTGGTCACTTTTTTGATCTTGCAGCATAGGTTCTCGCCGATAACCGAAACGGCGGCCCCCGTGTCAAAAAGCGCTAGTGCGGCGGTTCCTTCAACATCGACGTCGATAATGTTTTGCCGCGAAATAGATGGAGGTCTTGCGCAGTTCAACGCGCACGCAGCTCTTGCCTCCGGAACTGCAGCGATCAGTTTCCGTCCTCCGTAGGAGATCGGCGACGCATGGGTGATAGGAAGCGTCGGCGCGGAGATAGGGACCGGCGGTTGGCATAGGCTGGTTGATCGTCAGTGACGTACCTTGGTCGCGACCGGGAAGACCAAGGAACAGGCCTGCCCATGACGTCAAATGGCGAAGGCGGACATGGGCGGCAGCGGCGGGCAACGTGTCTAGCGGCACCACAGGCGAAGCAGTCTGGCGCTCGCCATGCGTCGGGGCGGCGGAGGAACGGAGCCGAAAGTATCGCGAAGGCGAGCGGCGCGGTCGTCGGCAAGGCATGGGTCGGCATTGCAGGTCGAGCATACGGCGCAGGATGTTCAGGTAACCGAGGACCAAGGTCACCAGAAGCTCAGGCACGACACCGACCGACCTCTCACTACGTTTGCGACCGGTGCCCTGGTTTGGCTTTGGATTCCTCCGAGTAGTCCTGGCCTTTCGTCTCAATTACTGGCCCAATATCATGGGCCCTACCACATCCTCGCTCGGACATCTCCAGTCAATTGCGACGTTGAGCCTTTGACACCGTCCCAAGACTTACGTCGTCGTGGTCGAGAAATCGTTCATGTGAGTCGCCTCAAGCCCTATTATGACCCCTCTATACTGTCAACGCCTTAAGTCGCCAGGGTGGCTACGCTATTCCCCGGAGTCCAATGTAATGAAGACAAGTCGATGACAAAGCAGTCAGCAACCAAGCCACAGTGTTGGTGGTAACCACGCGCCCTGAGCTTGCGCTTGCCTGGATTTCGCCCTGCCGCTTCTTGACGTTCGCCTGACGTTTCTCGCCGTTCATTGACGTTTACACGTCCATAAATCACGTGACATTCCACAGTTGCGCGCTGTCCGCGAGATAAAACATGACGTGAGTCAACTTCGTTGGATCGTCACATTTCTTATTTGCGCTGACCCGTTCGTATGTCGACCACCAGTCTTCAATATCTGAGTCACCTGAGACGTTGAAGATGGGCGGATCCCGCTGACGGTACACGGCGCTGCAGGTGGCAGGCGCTGCCAAGGGTAAGCCTGAGTCGAGGTGTGGTTGACCATAATGGGCGCAGGAACCGAAGGAAGCGTCCGGGAGCGGAGTTCCAGGTTGGTGCGGGGGACCCATACAGCCTCCACCAAATGCCACGCGATTTATTGACGTGTAAACGTCAAGGAACGGCGAGAAACGTCAGGCGAACGTCAAGAAGCGGCGAGGCGACAAGCAGCCAAAATCCAGGCAAGCGCAAGCTCGGGGCGCGTGGTTACCACCAACACTGTGGCTTGCTTGCTGACTGCTTCGTCGTCGTCTTGTCTTCTTCATTACAGAGCGAATGATGGACACTCTTCTGTGTGGCTTGAAATGGCAAACGTGTCTGTGTTACCTCGACGATATTGTCATCTTCGCTCCCGATTTTACGACAGATCTTCACCGCTTCAGGTGCGTTCTGACGTGCCTTACCAACGCTCGGCTCCAACTTAATCTCCAGAAATGCGACTCTGCCGCTCGAAAGTTAACTATTCTTGGCCACGTCGTGTCTAAGCACGGCGTCCAACCTGATCCCGCGAAATTGCGTGCCGTTACTGCCTTTCCCAGACCAACAAATCTCAAACAACTTCGCAGTTTCGTCGGCTTATGTTCGTACTTTTGACATCTTATTCGCAACTTCGCGTCTATAATACGCCCTCTGACACAGCTTCTGGGTAGCTCCGGCGACATGTCATCATGGTCTCCAGCCTGCGATGAGGCGTACCCTGCTTTACAACGTCTTCTCGCTTCGCCTCCTATTTTACGTCACTTCGATCCTGCAGCTCCGACGGCGGTACACACAGACGCCAGCGTAATAGGTCTCGGCGCCGTCCTAGCACAACGAAAACCCGGTCATCCTGAATAAGTTGTTGCTTAGGCCAGCCATACACTCACCAAAGCAAAGACCACCTATAAAAAAGAATGCTTAACCATCGTATGGGCACTTAGCAAGTTCCGCCCTTACTTGTACGACCGCCCGTTTGACGTGGTCACAGATCATCACGCCCTTTGTTGGCTATCAAATTTGAAAGACCCATGTGGCCGCCTTGCCCGATGGGCTCTTCGACTTCAAGAGTTCGACATCAACGTCGTCTACTGCCCGCTCTGGCCTCAAGCACTCGGATGCTGATGCTCTTTCACGGTCTCCACTGCATGCCGGCCTTAGTTGCCTGTCACCACTAACACCCGTCGTCTCGCCTCTCACCATCGACAGAATTGCTTCAGAGCAGCGCCACGACCCCTGGATAGCGGCCCTCCTCTACCTACTTTCCAACACGCCCACGCTGCCAGCCTCTTGCGCACTCCGCCGCCGAGCTGTTCACTTCATTCGCGACGACCTTCTGCACCGACGCAACTACGCATCTGACGGCTGCAAATGGCTACTCGTCATACCGCGCAGCCTGCGGACCACTATCTGCGCATACTTTCACGTTGACTCGGAGTGCGCCCACGCTGGAGTCTTCAAAACATATGAACGATTTCGTCAGCGCTACTACCGGCGAGGAATGTTTACATACGTCCGCAAATTCGTTCGCTCATGTACGGACTGCCAACGTCGGAAATCTGCGCCTTGCCGTTCAGCGGGAGCTTTGCAGCCCCTTCCCTGTCCCGCCCGACCATTTTATCTAGTGGGAATCTATCTCTAGGGTCCGCTTCCTATGACACCCGCCGGTAACCGCTGGGTCACCATCGCCTTCGACCATCTTACGCGATATGCTGAAACTGCGTCCTTCCTGCTCCGCTGCTTCATCCTCCGTCACGGCCCACCTCGTGAAGTTCTCAGCGACAGAGGGCGCGTCTTTTTGTCTGAGGTTGTCGAAGCTCTTCTGGCTCAGAGCCACGTTATTCATTGAACCACCACCTACCACCCCCAGACCAATGGATTCACCGAACGTGTCAACCGGACCCTGGGTGACATGCTGGCCATGTACGTCGCATCTGACCACACAGATTGGGACCTTATCCTACCATTTGTTACATTCGCCTACAATGCTGCAACCCAGACTACCACTGGCTTTTCTCCCTACTTTTTGCTCTACAGCTGTCACCCATCCCACACCGTGGACATGTGCACCCTGCTACCCTACTAGCCCGATGCTTCTGAGTGTGTGCCCGTTTCCACTGCAGCACGTCATGCCGAGGAGTGTCTCCAGTTAGCGCGCCGCTTCACCACCGCTGAGCAAAAGCGCCAGAAAAGGCTCGATGACGCTCACTGTGTGCAACCTGTCTTCTCTCCCGGTGACCTCGTCTGGCTGTCAGTACCTACGAATGCTCCTGGCCTCTCTTCAAAACTTCTTCCCCGCTTCGATGGACCTTATCGTATTGTCCAGCGCCCGTCTACGGTCTATTGTCCAGCGCACGCACGTCTACCTAATCGAACCACTGACCTCCGTCGTCGTGGACGTGACATTGTTCACGTCGATCGCCTTAAGCATTACCGTGAGCCACTCGTGGTCACTACTGCTTGAGTCGCCGGGATGGCTCCTTTTTCTCCCGAGGGTGATTGGGATAACGAAGACTTACACCATGCTCTGAAGATGATGCACACCACCAACAGCAGCAGCATCGTGATCGCTACACAAAAGACGACGCCGAAGTTACGATTCAGAGCGATGCCCGACGTAACATATTTAGCCGCCCGTTCCGTGCCAGTATATCCGAAGGATATACATCTACGCCTGTTCCAATAAACCTCTATTCAATATATGCACATTGCCACATGCTATATCGTCGCCGCGGGTATGTGCCCGGCCATGGAAACGACGCTGAAGTAGCGCGCGGGTAGAAAAGCAGAGACGACAACGACGTTGCGTGTTGCTGCTCATATAAAGTACTTGTATACGTGCTGTACGCCTGCTTCCACGTCTCCTGCGAGGTCGTGACACTGGTGGAGGTGCTGGGTAGAATTGCCTCATGCTTAGCACCCCTTCGCGGAGCCATCCATCGAACGCGGAATCGCCTTCGCTCGTCGAAACTCCGGTTCACCGGTACAGCCGCCGCCTGCTAGGCCTGACGCCCGAGTTCAACTCCTTGCAGGATCCTGCCGGACCGCGTCTAAGTACTACCGCCATGGCCACTGCAACTCCATCGCAGGTGACGCTACAGCATCCGATGGTCCCAGAAAGTTTCCATGGTGACGCCATTGAAGATGTCCAAGATTGGCTGGACCAGTTCGAGCGTGTCGCCAGTCATAATGAATGGAGCTCCCGGCAAAAGCTGTCTTATGTCTATTTTGCTCTTCGAGACAGTGCGCGGACATGGTTTGTGAACCGGGAGAGGAGCCTGACCACATGGGATGCCTTCCGCACCCAGCTGCTAGACACATTCACTAGCAGCGACAGAAAAGACAATGCGCAGCGCCTTCTCGAATCTCGTGTTCAGAAGCCAAATGAGAGCGTTGCCATGTTTGCAGAAGATATGGCCCGCCTTTTCCACAGAGCTGATCCTGAGATGGCCGAAGAAAAGAAGTTGCGCTATCTCTTGCGGGGAGTAAAGGAGCAGCTGTTTGCCGGACTCGTGAGGAATCCACCGACGACAGTGGCCGAATTTACCAAGGAGGCTACCGCTATCGAACGGGCACTACAACAGCGGTACCGCCAATACGATCGCGCGAGCTCGCCAACAAATGCTTCACTGCTACCTGAGAGCGGCGGCACATCACTGCGTGAAGTTATCCGAGAGATTGTGCGAGAGGAGATCCGGCAGCTCGGAATTGCTCCCATGGCACCAGCGGTGGCTTCTGTCGCTGATGTCGTCCGGGAGGAAGTTCGACAGGCCTTTTCTTCGCCCGACTGGCAAGCGGCGCCGCGACGATGCACATACGCGGAAGCTCTTTGTCGTCCACCTCCCGCCACTTCGATGCTGCTGACACCGTCGACCACTCCGACGCAGCCACCGCCGCCATCCCCGACGCCCTATCTTCGACAGTCACAGCCGCCGCCAGCAATGCCGTATCGCCGACAGCCGATCGCTGCGCCGCGGTCTTACGGAGAATTCCCTGCCGGCTATCCGCTACGAAAAACCGATTTGTGGCGCACCGCTGACCGCCGGCCGCTATGCTTTCATTGCGGTGAAGCAGGACATGTTTATCGAGCTTGCCACTACCGTGCAGCTGGGTTTCCCAGATTTCCCACCAACTATAGTTACCCTCGGTTTGACGCTCAACGTACTTGCGACGACAATCCTTCCAACTTTCGACCGGAAGGTTCAACGACGCCTCGATCGCGTTCCCCATCACCGGCTCGTTACACCCAACCAACCCGTCGCGATTTTCCTGACGCCTCTAGGAGCAGGTCTCCTAGCCCGCGCCGGGGAAACTAGAGGCAGCGACCTCCGGGGGTGAGGTTGCAAACCGTCCAGCTTCCCAAGAACCCCCATCACCGACGATCGACGACTCTACGACTCCGACGATTCCAACCACACCACATGTAACAGACGCCGTCAGCGCCGATCTTGTCGTTAGCATTGACGGGCACCAAGTGGCTGCTCTCGTTGACACTGGCTCGCATTTTTCGATAATGAGTCTAAAGCTAGCCGACAGACTAAGAAAAGTGAAGACGCCGTGGACCGGGCCCAACATCAGAACTGCCGGGGGCCAGTTGATGACGCCGATTGGAAAATGCACAGCCAGAATCATAATCGCCGGTTCAGCCTTCGTTGCCACCCTCGTCATTCTCTTTGAGTGCTGTAAAGAACTTATTTTGGGAATGGATTTCTTGAGGGAGTACGGTGCAGTTATTAATGTCCGCGACCGCATGGTGACATTTGCTACGAGCTCCGAAGACGTCGACCCCGCGGATGATCAGCGACCGCGTTTACGTATCGCCGACGACGACGTCACGCTTCCGCCGCGAAGTTGTTCCCTCGTGCCTGTCATCTGCGATAACTTGCACACCGGGCCTGGCGTCGCTGAACACATCAACGCACTAGTACTGAGTCAGGGCGTTTCCGTCGCCAGGGCCGTCATTAATGTACTCGACGGACATGCTGAACTCCTGCTGACGAATTTTAGCAGGGAACGTCGACAGATTGTTAAAGGCACTGCTGTTGCTTACTTCGACGAAATTGCCCCAATACAAGACTGCCTCTCAGTGCAGCACGCGGCGTCCACCGCGCCTATGCCTGCACCTGTGGTTGATGTCAGTCGAACTTTATCGCCCATCGAACGCACCAGCCTTCTTGAGCTCATCAATGAGTTCAAAAGCTGCTTCGCATCAACGTCAAGAGTTAGCCAGACGCCGCTCACCAAGCACCGTATTATCACCGAAGACGACGCAAGACCCATCCGGCAGAATCCTTATCGTGTAGCACCAAAAGAGCGGGAGGCAATCCAAAAACAAGTGAAGACGATGCTTGAGGACGGAGTTATTCGGCCATCTAAGAGTCCGTGGGCATCGCCTGTCGTGTTGGTGAAAAAGAAGGACGGTAGTCTGCGCTTCTGCGTCGACTATCGAAAACTCAACCAGATCACAAAGAAAGACGTTTATCCGCTACCGCGTATCGATGATTCACTGGACCGGCTACGAAATGCACGTTACTTTTCGTCGATGGACTTGAAAAGTGGCTACTGGCAAATCGAAGTTGATGAGAGAGACCGTGAAAAGACCGCTTTTGTGACACCCGATGGACTTTATGAATTTCAGGTGCTTCCCTTCGGTTTGTGTTCTGCGCCAGCAACGTTTCAACGACTCATGGACACGGTACTCTCGGGCCTCAAATGGCAAACCTGCCTAGTGTACCTCGACGACGTGATTGTTTTCTCCGCCACGTTCGACGAACACTTACGGAGACTGAAGACGGTCTTTGAGGCAATACGCTCAGCAGGCCTAACTTTGAAACCGGAAAAGTGTCATTTTGGTTTTGAGGAACTTCAATTCCTCGGTCACGTGGTTAGTCATGAAGGTGTTCGACCTGACCCTGATAAAATCGCTGCCGTCGCTAATTTCCCGACGCCATCTGATAAAAAGGCCGTGCGACGTTTTCTGGGCCTTTGCGCCTACTACCGACGGTTTATTGCGGACTTTTCGCGCATCGCGTGTCCATTAACACATCTCACCCGCGAAGATGTCCCCTTCGTGTGGGGCGAAGAGCAGCAACGGGCATTTGACGAGCTACGGCAGCGGCTGCAGACGCCTCCTGTGCTCGCACACTTTGACGAAGACGCCCCGACGATTCTTCATACCGATGCTAGCAATGTCGGCCTTGGCGCAGTGCTTCTTCAGCTGCAGGACGGCACCGAGAGAGTGCTTGCGTACGCCAGCAGGACCCTATCCAGAACGGAGACTAACTACTCCACTACAGAAAAAGAGTGCCTCGCGGTAGTCTGGGCCATCCTCAAATTTCGCCCATATCTATACGGTCGCTGTTTCACCGTCGTCAGTGATCACCATGCACTTTGCTGGCTGACTAATTTAAAAGATCCAGCTGGTCGGCTAGCACGATGGAGCCTTCGGCTCCAGGAGTTCGACTTCACTGTTGTCTACAAATCGGGGAAGCGGCACGCCGACGCCGACTGCCTGTCTCGGTCGCCTGTTGAGACTGCATTGCACGACGATGACGACGCGGCTTTTCTAGGCATGGTAGACGCTGTCGCCGTGTCACGCCTGCAACGCGAGGACGCAGAACTGGTTCCTCTTATTGATTACTTAGAGGGAAAAACAAGCTGCGTGCCGAGGTTATTCGCCAGAGCGCTGCCTTCATTTTGCTTGCGTCACGACGTTCTCTACAAAAAGAACTTTTCACCCAGTGGCAGCAGCTACCTACTTGTCGTTCCCGCATCTCTACGGAACGAAGTCCTACACGCCTGTCACAACGAGCCGACCGCTGGTCACTTGGGCTACTCCCGCACATTATCCAGAATTAGGCTAAAGTATTACTGGCCAAGACTTGCGCCGGTCGTGAAACGTTATGTCCAGACATGCGTGGATTGCCAGCGCCGCAAAACCCCACCCGTCAAGCCTGCTGGACTGCTGCATTCTGTTCAGATACCACAAGTGCCGTTCGCACAAGTTGGCATGGACCTTTTAGGTCCATTTCCAGTGTCTTCTGCCGGCAATAGATGGATAATCGTCGTCACTGATTATCTTACCCGATACGCCGAAACAGGTGCTCTCCAGCGGGGAACAGCAGCCGAAGCAGCACGATTTTTCATCGAAGCCGTCGTCCTAAGGCATGGCGCTCCCGCAGTGGTCATTACCGACAGAGGTTCTGCTTTCACGGCCGCGCTTCTGGATACCGTGTTGCGATTAAGTGGTACAACTCACCGCAAGACAACCGCTTATCACCCCCAAACCAATGGGCTGACAGAACGTTTGAATAAGACTCTGGCAGACATGATGAGTATGTACATCGACGTCGACCACAAGAACTGGGACGAGATTTTACCATACGTTACATTTGCGTACAACACGGCTCGCCAGGAGACAACACGCGTGACACCTTTCAGCCTCGTCTATGGCCGGGAAGTAACAACACTGTTGGACGCGATGCTGCCACACGAGTGTGGTGATCACGAGACTGGTGCCGAGGAGTTTACGCAACGCGCCGAGGAAGCAAGGCAGCTTGCACGCTTGCGCATCCAAGCGCAACAGAACTACGATGCCAGACACTACAATCTTCGACACAGACCCGTCACGTACAACGTCGGCGACCAGGTGTGGGTTTGGACTCCTATTCGTCGGCGGGGGCTATCTGAGAAGCTCCTGCGAAGATACTTCGGGCCGTACACAGTTCTACGCCGCATCAGTGACGTGAATTATGAAGTTGTGCCCGACAGTCCTTCCTGCTCCAAACGCCGGCAGCATCTGCCCGAGGTTGTGCACGTGCTTCGTATGAAGCCATATTTTGCATCATGACCTCACTTTTGCACCAGCACTGCACTTTCTTGGGCGCTTGGCGCATCGGGACGATGCTTCTTTCAAAGGAGGGGCAAATGCCACATGCTATATCGTCGCCGCGGGTATGTGCCCGGCCATGGAAACGACGCTGAAGTAGCGCGCGGGTAGAAAAGCAGAGACGACAACGACGTTGCGTGTTGCTGCTCATATAAAGTACTTGTATACGTGCTGTACGCCTGCTTCCACGTCTCCTGCGAGGTCGTGACAATATATATATATATATATATATATATATATATATATATATATATATATATACAGGGTGTTTCAGCGAACACTTTCAAAATTTATTTAAGGTTGCCTGTGGCAGATAGCCCAATTCTAGTTAATGAGCTGGTCTACTCGAAGAGGCGGACATTTCGTGCACAAAAAATTGAAATGCATAATCGACTAATCAACAAAAATTTACTTATTAAGTTTTTAACTAATTACCTGATGGCCCATATTGCAATTTACAAATTGTAGCCGTGGAGTTCGCAAGGCGGATCCACTTAGAATTAATTCTCAGGATGACACCAGTTTCGAGATATTTTATTCCCGAACTTTGCGGAGAAATGCATTGGCGTTCCAGTTAATTTTGTGCTTCAATGCAAAAAGCGACGTTTTGTTAAGAACCTAACTGGAACGCCAATGCATTTCTCCGAAAAGTTCGGGAATTAATATCTCGAAACTGGCATCATCCCGAGAATTCGTTCCAAGTGGATCCGCCTTGCGAACTCCACGGCTACAATTTGTAACTTGCAATGAGACCAGTGAAAGGGTACACCGGAAGCAAGTAGCTTGTGTAGTGGCGCAGCGATGGAGGCAAAGTTCCGTATAAAGCGACGGAAATAAGAAGCGAGGCCAAGGAAGCTTCGCAAGTCTTTAGGCCTTTCTGGGCGAGGGAAGCGAAGGACCGCAGCAATCTTGTCAGGGTCAGGACGTATGCCCTCCTTGCTCACGACATGCCCCAGGACCTTAATAGATCTGCTGGCGAAACGGCATTTCTTCGTGTTGAGCTGAAGACCAACGTCGGCAAGGCACGTCAGAACTTCATCTAAGCGTTGCAGATGCTGCGGAAATGTGGATGAAAAGACGACAATGTCATCCAGGTAGCAGAGGCAAGTTTTTCCATTTCAGGCCACGCAGCACGGTATCAATCATGCGTTCAAAAGTCGCAGGTGCATTGCATAGCCCGAAAGGCATGACGTTGAATTCATAAAGTCCATCAGGGGTGGCAAACGCTGTTTTTTCTTTATCGTCTTCGTGCATGGGAATTTGCCAATAGCCGGAACGCAGATCGAGGCTTGAAAAGTATTCTGCACCTTGTAGTGAATCAAGGGCGTCGCCAATACGAGGCATAGGGTATACGTCCTTTCGAGTGATCTTATTGAGGGCCCGGTAATCGACACAAAAGCGCGCGGAACCGTCCTTTTTCCGCACTAAAACAACCGGAGATGACCAAGGGCTAGCTGAGGGCCGGATGACCTTCTGTTGTAACATGTCCGCGACATTTTCTTCTATGATTTTCCGCTCGGCTAGGGACACGCGGTACGGGCGACGGCGCACTATCGACGATTCGTCTGTCTGAATGCGATGCGCAGCAGCTGTGGTTTGGCCAAGAGTCGACGAATGGACATCAAAAGAATTTGCGTGTTTGTTCAACAGAGCAAACAGCTGCTGCATCTGTGAAAGTGGCAAGTCACTGCTGATGGCTGCAGTAAGAGTGGAGGGAGAAGCAGTAGCACAAGTAGAAGGGTCTTTGGAAGACATAGTCGTAAGGGGCACGACGCATACAGGCCCTGGGTCGGCCGCGCAAGCTACTGTCGTGCTTTGCGGAAGGAGAATTTTCTCCGATGTCGCGTTCGTGGCGGTGACAAGCGCCGAGCCATTGTAAAATTGAACCACACCTGGTGCAAAAGCGATGCCTTTAAGAAGGCAACGGGAAGAGGGCAAGACCAGGACGTCACCATGGTCGATATCGGTCGACATAATGGTAATAATGCGCTGTCGGCCGGGAGGCAGTTCGGTATCTTCCGCAGTGATCAGGCGCAACGGCGTGTACCTGTCTTCCCCAAGTAAGAAGTCGGTGTCCGTAAGATGGACGACGCGTTGGCCACAACAAATAGCCGCGGACGCAGAAGAGAGAAAATCCCACCCTAAAATAAGTTGATGAGCGCACGGGGACAGCACAGCTAATTGTATATCGTGCAGGATATCATCGATCAGGACACGGGCAGTGCAAAGAGCGGAAGGTCGAACAGGGTCTCCTTGGGCTGCAACTAGCGTCGGTCCGTCGTATGGCGTCGTGACTTTCCTTAGACGGGAACATAAATCAGCGTGAATAACAGAAATTGTCGCCCTGTGTCCACCAAAGCATCGACGGGCACTCCTTGGACAAACACCGAGAGCATATTGGACGGGCGCGCTGGAGGAATATCAGTCCTGGTGTCGTATGCAGTTTGTCCTCCAAAAACTGCATCAGTTAGTTTTCCGGACGAATGTTGGAGTTGAGGGAGACGGGCCGTAGTGGGGACGTGGAACGGCGGAACGGCGAAGGGGAGCGGCGTTTGGCTGAACGGTAAGGGCTTCGGTCTTCAGTCGCTGCGGGCGGAGAAGTAGAGCGGGGCGGAGGTGATAAGAAACGCCGGCTTTGGGAAGAGACTCCACCGGAAAAGTTGCGTTCAGAGATGTATCCCCGACGGTCGTCCTGCTGGCGCTTGCGGCAGAAACGTGAAATATGGCCGCGATAGCCGCAGTAATAGCACGTGGGACGTGACGGACGCCATGGCGGATAGTACAGGGGCTGCGTGCTCCAGGAGTCAGTGCAGTCAAATGGGCTGAGGAGAGCTCGGGCGGCATCGACGAGATGTTTACTGGCGGCGCGGCAGCAACCGACGCGTACGTGGGTAGCGGCACCGTGGAGTTGACGTTGCCTGGAGGCGTGGCAGGAACTTCCGCGTACGTTGGTCGGGGACGAGAGACAGAGGGTTGCACGGGCGTTGAGCAGGTCAAGCACGCCAGTTCATCCCTGATGATGTCACGCAAGGCTGCGCTAGAAGGCGCGCTGGGGCACACTGACGGTGACGACAAGCCCATTGACTGTAATTCTTCGCGTATCATAGCTCGTATCATGACACGCAGGTGTGGGTCCGCCGTAGAAGAATAGTCGCCAACGTCCGGCTGAAGGCGAACAGACTCAAGTTCGTCTAGGCGCTGACACGTTGTGACAATGTCAGCGATTGTAGCGGGGTTCTTGATGGCAAGAGCATTGAAGGCGACAGATCTAATGCCTTTCAGAATGCGGCGCACTTTGTCTGACTCTGGCATAAAAGAACTCACACGGCGGCAAAGCGCAAGAACATCCTCTATGTACGATGTGTAAGACTCGCCTGGCTGCTGTTGGCGAGTATCGAGGGTTTTCTTTGCAATGGTAGAACGAACGGCCGGTGTACCAAATACTTAGCGCAGCTGCTGCTTGAAGGCAGCCCAGTCAGTAAAGTCTATCTCGTGGTTGAAGAACCATGTCTTCGCCACACCCGTCAGGTAGAAGGAGACGTGGCGGAGCTTGTTGGGGTCGTCCCAACGATTAGCGGAACTTACTCGCTCGTAGTCGTCCAGCCAGTCCTCCACATCTTCTTCACGAAGACCAGCGAAAAGATGGGGGTCACGCTGGTGACTGCTTAGGATGTAAGGGGTGGCTGGTGGTGTCAGAACAGTAGCGGTAGAAGTGGAAGGTGGTGCGTCCTGAGACATGCTAGCGGACAGTGGGCGCAAGCGGCGGCCTGAACGTAGCTCCAGGGGGTAGACTGAGCGGGCAGAGGACTGAGGATCGAAGAGCTCCTCCACCTTATGACGTCCAACTTATGACGTCTCTGTTGGCACGACGTTTATTCGGCCCGAGTACTTGGGAGCGAACCAGCAAAAGATGATGATGATGATGATGATCACACATAACTGAAGATGAGGATCGCGCAACGTAGGATGATGATGATAATATACAGATGAAGAAGACGTGCGTAATAAACACCCACAATATATATATATATATATATATATATATATATATATATATATTGTACCGAAGCCCATCGGCACCACCTCTGTGCCAGCCACTGTGGAAGAAGGCGTTGACGATCGTGTGGTTCGCGCTAGGTTGGTTTCGAACGAACCAGCTTGTATTAACCGTCAAGCTTCGTCAAGTCTACCTGCCGAATACTCTTGTCACATTTGGTGAAAGTGCTGAGTCGTCCCTTTCAGCTTCCTGGAACTCCGAAGCCGTACGCTACCATCTGCCTTCGCTATGACCGAGGACGCCGGCCCCTCGCGAGCTGCTCCCACTCCCACACCTGTCGTGTGCTCTGGGGTGCTTCGTCAGCGTGATCCTCCTGTCTTCAGTGGCACTGACGGTCACGACGTGGAAGACTGGCTGGCCGAGTATGAACGTGTTAGCGCTCACAACAAGTGGGATGACCGCGACGAGCTGACTTACGCCATCTTTTACCTTGCCGGCGTGGCCAACCTGTCGTTCAAGAACCACGAAGCTGATTTTACCACCTGGTCAGCGTTCAAAGAACCCTCGTCTCGTTTTTCGGGCGGCCAGCGGTGCGCAAGCTTCGCGCTGAACACAGTCTCCGTGGACGATTTCAACAAATTGGTGAGGGCTTCAGGAGCTACATTGAGGATATCATCGGCCTTTGTAGGCGGGTGAATGCGTCGATGTCGGAACCTGAGAGGATCAAACACATATTGAAAGGCATAGACGATGACGCCTTTCATATGCTCGTGGCCAAAAACCCACAGAGCGTTACTGAGCGTATTGAACTTTGCCAAAGTTTTGACGAGCTGCGTAAACAGCGCATCACCACACGTCGCCCTGTAATTCAACCGGCTGACCTTTCAGCTTTGGCTCCCAGCAGCGCTTGTATTGACTACACCTCCTTGCTGCCTCAAATTCAGCAATACGTACGCGAGGAAGTTGCGCGTCAGCTCTCTCTTGTGGCATCGGTCACCGAGCCTCTCCCCACACTGGACCAGTCGCTTCGTCGGGTTATCCAGACACAAGTTGCTGAGGCCCTGCCGTCCCCTGCTTCGCCGCCGCAAGTTACGGCACCGCTACAAGTTACGCCTACGGCCCCGCTGCAGGTTACGGCGCCGCTCATTTATGCTGAGGCCCTTACACGGTCTCATGGCCAACCACCAACTTCTACACGCCGCCAAGTCCTGTACGGCCGGTTTACGCACCGTTCTCGTATCCGAGACCGCCTATCAACCCTTGGCGCACTCCGTAAAACCGGCCAGTGTGCTACGCTTGCGGTATTCCGGGACATGTTTCGCGCCTCTGTCGCCGCCGCGGACTCTATTTTCGCGATGGCGCTCCCAACCTTGGCCATGTCCCTCAACAAGCTACACACCGTCTTGCATCTGACGCAACGGACTCGTATTCCCGTCGCCCCGCCTTCAATTCACGCCGATTTCCTTCTCCCCGCGCCGCTCCCTTTCCCCCATGATTCGCCGTTCCAACCATGCCCAGGAGGAAAACTAACAGCCGCAGTTCCTGAGGCAAGAACTGCGCCATCGTCGAAATTTTCAAGGCCTCTTCTTTCGCCGCCTAACGAGATTGTAGTGTTTCTAGACGGTGTCGCGACGAACGCTCTTGTTGACACAGGAGCAGCTATTTGTGTCATTAGTGAGTTTCTATGCCGCAAACTGAACAAAGTGACAACTCCGCTTTTTGATATTTCGTTACGCACAGCGAGCTCGCAGCACTTCCAGCCTTCGGCCACCTGCACCGCTCGTGTTTTAATTCAAGATGCGCTCTACGTTGTCGAACTTGTCGTCCTTTCTCATGCGTCGCATGAAGTTATCCTGGGCTGGGACTTCCTTTCCGCGCATCATGCAGTTGTCGACTGCGCTCCTGCACAACTCGCCTTGTCTCCGTTCTGTACCACAACCGCCAATGACCCTCGCCCGTCTGCTAAAGTGGTTGTCGCTGCTGACGTCGTCATCCCTGCTTTCTCTGTCGCCTTAGTGTCCATCACCTGTGACGCTGTCCCCAATTCCACTGCACTTTTTGCACCGTCTGAGGAATGTGCGCGTCGCCGGAACCTTGTCCTACCGTTCGCAGTCGTCACACTTGATGATTCCGGTGCCGTTCACGCGTGCAATTCGTTTCCCTGACATTCAACTCTATTACATGGCGAATCTGTTGGGCGTCTCGACACTTTTGATGTCATCTTTCCGTTTGATGCGCCTTGCGAACGACCCCAGTGCCTATCGGTGCCGTCACTACTGTTGCCGCTCCCGCCACACCCGCCTCACCCGACCACAACGTCTTGTTGCGCAGCGTCGATAACGCGCTCCCGCAAACTCAGCGCGATCAGCTCGTTCAACTGCTTGACCGTTTTCGGGCCTCTTTCGACCTCGGCCAACCTTATTTGGGGCGCACGTCAGCGGTTGTTCACCGTATTGACACCGGTTGCCATGTTCTAATGCGTCAGCGTCCCTACCGAGTGTCCCAAGCCAAACGCCGCGTCATTTGTGAACAAGTCGATGACATGCTGCAACGTGGCGTGATCCAGCAATCACACAGTCCTTGGGCTTCTCCGGTCGTACTGGTGCGGAAAAAGGACGGCTCAATCAGATTTTGCGTGGATTACCGTCGACTAAACAAGATCACACGTAAGGATGTTTATCCTCTACCACGAATAGACGATGCCCTCGATTGTCTACGAGGTGCCGAATTTTTCTCTTCCCTGGATCTTCGATCTGGATACTGGCAAGTGCCGATGGCTGAAGCGGACCGTCCGAAAACGGCTTTTGTGAGCCCTGACGGGTTATACGAATTTAATGTGATGCCCTTCGGCCTGTGCAACGCGCCTGCGACTTTCGAGCGGATGATGGACACTATCCTCCGGGGACTTAAGTGGCGTACCTGTCTGTGCTACTTAGACGACATAGTTGTCTTCCCTCCCAATTTTGAATCTTATCTTGATCGCCTCGAGCAAGTTCTTGAGTGTCTCACGGAGGCTGGTTTGCAATTAAACTTGAAAAAATTCCATTTTGGTGCCAGACAGCCTACGATTCTAGGCCATGTCGTTTCACAAGAGGGAATCCTGCCAGAACCTGCCGAAATGCGAGCCGTTGCCGAGTTTCCCAAGCAAAGCACTCTTAAAGAGCTGCGTAGATTCATCGGCTTGTGCTCTTATTTTCGGCGTTTCATTCGTAATTTCGCCTCTATTATCGCCCCCTTGACTCAGCTACTTTCCAGTAACGCTAACCCCTCGGCGTGGACTCCCGATTGTGACGAGTCATTTACGACGCTCCGCCGGCTCCTTACGTCCCCTCCAGTACTGCGCCACTTCGATCCCAATGCGCGCCTACTGAACTTCACACGGACGCTAGCGGTGTCGGTCTTGGTGCCATTCTCGCCCAACGCAAAGACGGCTATGACGAGTATGTCGTTGCGTATGCCAGCCGTACCCTAACAAAGGCAGAGTCAAATTATTCTGTAACGGAAAAAGAATGTTTGGCAATTATTTGGGCGATCGGCAAATTCCGTACTTACCTTTACGGACGCCAGTTTGACGTTGTGACTGACCACCATGCATTATGCTGGTTGTCATCTATGAAAGACCCCACTGGCCGCCTCACTCCTTGGGCTATACGCCTTCAAGAATATGACATACATGTCATTTATCGCTCGGGACGCAAACATTCAGACGCCGATGCCCTATCCCGTTCTCCGCTGCCTCCTCACTTACGACGCCGATGACGTCGTAAGTCATCCCCTTCCCCTTTGCTTACAAACTTCCACCTGCGATTGGTTGTCCCTCAGCATCACCGACATGCCGGCCGAGCAACGCAAGGATCCCTGGATCGCTTCTCTGCTTGACGTTCTCTCCCAGCGTTCGCTTGAATCTGTTTCACGCACCATTCGTCGCCAAGCGCAAAACTTTGTCGTTCGTGAAGGCTTGTTGTACCGCCGCAATTACCAAACCGATGGCCGCAGGTGGCTGCTTGTTATCCCGCGTCATCTGCGCTCGCACATATGAACCGCCTTCCACGACGATTCTCAATGCGGCCACGCTGGCGTATTCAAGACCTACTCCCGCCTACGCATGAGGTATTACTGGCGCGGCATGTGTCGATACATTCGCCAGTACGTGCGGTCATGCCTTTCGTGCCAACGCCGCAAGACTCCCCCTCATAGCACCGGGGGACCTCTTCAACCTTTACCGTGCCCTGCACGACCATTTGACCACGTTGGCATTGATCTTTACGGTCCCCTCCCGAACACTCCTGCAGGCAACCGGTGGATCATTGTCGCCGTCGACCATCTCACACGGTGCGCTGAAACATCTGCACTGCCAGATGCCACCGCGATAGACGTCGCTCGTTTCCTTCTTCGCCACCTCATTTTGCGACACGGTGCGCCCCGTGAATTATTAAGCGATCGTGGCCGCGTCTTCCTCTCAAGAGCTATCGAGGCACTGCTCCAAGAATGCCGCATTGTTCACCGCACCACCTCTGCGTACCATCCTGAAACCAATGGCATGACGGAGCGTTTCAACCGTACCCTTGGAGATATGCTTGCGATGTACGTGTCCGATCATCACTCCAATTGGGACCAGGTGCTCCCCTTCGTCACGTACGCCTATAACTTTGCCCCACAAACTACCACCGGCTTCTCTCCTTTCTTTCTTCTATATGGACGTGAACCATCACGTTCCATGGACACCATTCTCCCCTACCGACCCGATGTTTCTGAAGCCACGCCTGTTTCCGAAGCGGCTGCTTACGCTGAAGAGTGTTGTCAACTGGCTCGCTCGTTTACCGCGCAAGACCAAGGTCGCCAAAAATCTCTCCATGACGAATCCGCATCTAGTGATCACTATTCCCCAGGAATGCTAGTTTGGCTCTGGGTCCCGTCCACTACTCCCGGCCTTTCGACCAAGCTTCTATCGAATTACCATGGTCCCTACCGAATATTAGAGCAAACGTCTCCCGTGAACTACATCATCGAGCCGCTCGAGCAATCGTCCGACCACCGCTGCCGAGGGCGTGAAACAGTTCACGTCGCTAGGCTGAAACCGTGCTACGACCCACCTGTGCTGTCATTCCCTAAGTCGCCAGGTTGGCTCCTTTCTGTGTGGGGAGTGATTGTACCGAAGCACATCGGCACCAGCTCTGTGCCAGCCACTGTGGAAGAAGACGTTGACGATCGTGTGGTTGGTTCGCGCTAGGTTGGTTTCGAACGAACCAGCTTGTGTTAACCTTCAATCTTCGTCAAGTCTACCTGCCAAATACTCTTGTCACAATATATATATATATATATATATATATATATATATATATATATATGCTGTATGCCTGATTGCAAAGAAAGATATGCCATTTGCCTTTAGTTGTTAGCCTGGCGTTTTGTGCCACAAAATTTTCCGACCAACGAGAGGTATACAGTTTCGCTCTAAAAATTATACGTGGCTCTGATACCGCAAACACCAGAAAGCCAAGTAAAGTAGTGGCAAACTACACACTTAGTTTCCTGGCGCTCAGGATTTCTTCGGTATGTTCTGCCACGGCCGGAGTGGAGAGGCGCGCGCGCTTTCCTTCTTACGGCCTTCGCTATCGCTTCGGCCACAATGGGAGCGCGTCTCCGCGGGTAACGTCACGGCTCGCCGCGTGAGGGCGCAGCGACCCTGCTCTAGTTAAAACCCCTTGATGTTAGAAAGTAGCGACACGCTTTGATCTACGCCGCAACACCCTCGCCGGCGCGGTCAACCTCCTCTTTTTCTCCCCCTCTTTCGCGGAGGCAGCGCATCCGCCACGCTGGATTTGGCGCTGAGCCGTGCTCCCTCAAGGGCTGCAGAAGATAGCGCCAACCTTTCCCTTTCCCTCAAGAACCACTTATCATCCGCTGAATGGCTGCGGCGCTCGAGACTACCCCGTCAGGTGACCCTGACGTCACGAAAACAGCGCGAAACTTGCTTTCGCGCGCCTTTAGTTTCTCCCGCTCGCCATGAGCAGTCCAAGTGGTGGTCGCCCTGCCCCTCCGAACGCGTTTCCCAAGTTTTTACATACTTTCGTAGGAATCTGAGATTCGTTCTCCGTGAAAATGCCTTGCTGCTGCGCGTTTCAATGCAGCAGCAGGCCAGAGAAAGGGCAAGCCTTATTTTATATCCCCCGAGGTGAACGGAATGTCGTGCGTCGGAAGCAGTGGCTCCATAACATCGGGAGAAGGGATTTCGCCCCTTCTAAGCACGCCGTTCTTTGCGAGGTGAATGTTGCAGCTTTCCTCATATTTGTGGATGAAGTTGCATGGAGATTTTAATGCTCTTCGCATAGCCGGACTCTTCGTTCAGTTTAATACAGAGCACCGATAACTGTGCATATAGTTTTTTTTTTTAAGTGAGTCGGCTGAAATTTTCGTTGACTCTTCGAGCCGTGACAAAGCTTTTTGTGTTTTCGCGCGTGCGTTAGTTTTCAAATGTATGTAATTTGTGAGTTAATGCCTGTAACTCATATTTTGTAGTTGTGTGCGTGTGTGTGTGCGTGTTTGTGTATGTGCGTGCTTGTGTGCGTGTATGTGTGTGCATGTGTGTGCGCGCGTGTGTGTGTGCGTGTGATCCTTGCGCCTGATACTTGTGAAGCCAAGGAACTATTTTACTCTTATTGCGTGCTTATTGTATCTTTGCAAGGTTTCAATACTGCGAGCATTTTTTTTCTTTATGTACTTTATGTTGCGAAGGCATGAACCGCAATATATAGGTAGATAAGTGGTATTATGTATTATTCGCGCATGCTCATTAAGTACAAGCCACGCACTTCTGATAATGTCCCTCAATTCTGATAAACTTGACACCTTGAAGTCTGTAAGTTAATTATCAAGTGCCAGTCTTAGCAGCTTCCGTGTAAGCAATCAGCCTTTTTTTTTTGAGAGAGAGAGAGAGAGAGAGACTTAGGTTACTCCCAGCGGTGATGGAATGTAATTTCTCGTCGTTTCATAGTGACGGAATACAGGCGCGTGTGTAAAGTTCTATGTTGGCTGTTTCGCAAACACAGCACGTATTTCGCACAGTGGCGTTGGTACAAAGGCTTTTGGCCCACTCATTTTGGTGAATTCACTTTAAGTAAACTATCACATTTCTGCTTGGTTACCTTCTCTGAGCCTTTTAAGAGCGAAGATAGTGAACGAAATTCTCGTTTATACTCTACGCTGCTTATATTGTATGCACCCAATACACCTCCGCGTTACGGACAACCGAAGTGGCGACGTAGAGGAAAAAAGCTCAGCCACTGCTTGGTACTCATTTTTTCGGAGCGCTTCCGCTTGTATTTATCGAAGCGTCCTAAAAATGGCACGACGTTCTATCGGAAACGTACTTTCGTCATGACAGTTTCAGAAGGGATAAATTCCCATACAACGCTTCAAAGGGCCGAATAAACAAGCGCGCGCATTGATTCTAATGCGGCTGCAGCGAGCAACTGGAGGGTTCAGCGCCGCGCCGGCCCGGTGAGGGGGAGAAATCCGAGGAGAATTGAGGAGGAAAGCGCGCGCGTGGGGGAGAGTGTCGCTACTTTCTAACATCAAGGGGCTTTAGCTGTAGTTAGGGTGCCTCGATGCCCAGCGCCGCCGTCCAGGGTGGAGACAACCCCGCTGGCGCCGCCATATTGAATCACACGAGCTGAGACTCGGCTACGCTTGCGTTCATAAATAGTGTTACTCGCGGCGCACTTCCAAGTGCTTTGCCTTGATGAGGATTTTTTTATCGGTATCGCATCTGCACATCTTTATAACCAATAGCCGTTAACTCGTCGAAGGTCCAAGACGTAAATGTATGGCGCCGGGAACATGCCCCAAGTTGCCTAATTCATTTTACATTTAACATGCCGTGTGTATGTTTGAAATACGCACTATTTTTTATTGCGATAGCAATTATATGGACGCTTCAACCGGATTTCTGCCGTCGGCGTAGCCGTCGTCGTCGTCGTCGCCGTCGCCGTCGCCGTCAGGTTCCCTATAGATAAAATCTTCACCGCGCGCCGTATGCCCGAGCGGAAGCGTGCGGGGACGCGCGCTATCACGGAGAGCGAACGCACTCATCTCCCACGCGCAAGCGAGGAAGCAGGAAGCCAGCGCCGGAGGGAGCGGGGGGGGGGGGGGGGGGGGGGAGCCTCCATGGAGCGAAAAAGCGACGAACTTTCGGCGGCGGCCGATCGGCGACAGCCGCCCGCCACCCGACGTCAAAAAAATAACTGTTCGCCGCCGATCCACTCTTTCCAGATATTCGCCGCCCAGCGAAGCGCCGCCGCCGGAAGTCGTCGCGCGCGGCGGAGAGCGTGGACCAATCGGACCACAGCGCAGAGGTTGACTTCCGTCGGTCGCCCGTCGACGGGAGTTTTGATTGTTGACGCTTGGCTACTGTTCGGCTATTTCCTACCTTCGTTCCAAACGCTCGTTTTCCAGCGCTGTTTCACCTCGTTGTTGGTTGTTCTGCCTCAATGTTCTAGTGAATAATATTTGACCACTGCTTGTTTAGCTTACACTATGTAGTCAGAGGCTTCGCTTCCCGATGATGCTCTGCCCATGCATACCCGCAACATGACGCCTTGCGTACCGCCGTGTTTTGGAAGCCGTTTGATTGAAGTTTACTGGAACATCCGAAGAAAAAAAACGCGAGCTGAAGCATCGCGTATGTGCGGCATATGGGCGGCTCGCAAGCCACGTACGTAAAACATGGCGGCGGTCCCCGCTGCCCGCTTCGAATTGAATTTGGCGTGGCTTTTGTAGAATTCGCTTCGTTTGTAGCAAGTGACCGCGTAAACGGCTTTCACTTAGTCTCAGGCCGCTTCGACTACAGTGTATTATGGATAACCTTGTGGAGTTTTTTAAATCGCTTCTCGTTTCAAACGACACGAAGCCTAACGAGGGAAACCTTCGATAGGGTGCCTCGATGCCAGCGCCGCCTACAGGGTGGAGACAACCCCGCTGGCGCCGCCATATTGAATCACACGAGCTCAGACTCGGCTACGCTTGCGTTCATAAATAGTGTTACTCGCGGCGCACTTCCAAGTGCTTTGCCTTGATGGGGATTTTTTTTATCGGTATTGCATCAGCACATCTTTATAACCAATAGCCGTTAACTCGTCGAAGGTCGAAGACGTAAATGTATGGCGCCGGGAACATGCCCCAAGTTTCCTAATTCAATCACATTTAATATGCCGTGTGTATGTTTAAAATACGCACTATTTTTTGCGCTTCGATGCTTGGTATATAAAGTTTGTGACCCCCTGTGTGTGGAAGTTTTTCTTTTTCGCTGTTGTATTTTGGTTTACACGTCACGCCTCCTTTACCGTAGCCAACCACTCGCGCACGGCGGTTAGTTTTCCTTGCGTTGCGCGTGCTCTTCGCGTTCGTTGCAATTATTTGACGATATCTACGCGCAATCTTGCTTTTTTTTTTTGCCCACAAGACTGTGTGCTGACAGGATTAAGCTGGTGTAAAAATAACTGCGATGTGAAAATAAGGTTTAGTTAGTACTGTAGAGAAACATGTAACGTAACTTGTCTGTGTCAATCTTGCGTAGTACACACAACAAACCAAACGATGCACAAAATACATTTACTTATAATGTCTAGTACAATCAATCATGAAAGAGATATGTACATGAAAAATTATATGTACTGTGTGGCGCCTGAAGGTTATGTTGAAAGACGAGATAAAAAAAATTCGCAAGGTAGGCTCGACACGCAATTCGGGATAGTGAGAGTTTTTTTTTTTTTCATTTATTCATTACATGGGGGTGGGGGGGGGGGGGGGTTCAAGTGAGTACATCAACCTTATTACACACAATATAAATCGAAAACAGGAATGCAAACAAGAAACCGCAACGGCGGGTAATATTAATCAAGATATCCAGCCAGAATACATCAGCTACCATCGAATACGTCGCATCAGCCAAACACATCGATGGCGAGTACAGAACATTTTATAAATAACCATTAGTACACTGATAACTACATTGAAAAAATAAACAACACTGCATACATATCGCGTACAAAAACCGTAAATGAAACTAAGACAGTCAAATACAGATTAGCAATGTTTTTCACTTCGAAAATATAGTCCATGATGATGTAGGGCTGTTGACTTTAACAGATGGCGCCCATCCTGTCGATTTCCCTCGTACTGGTCCTCTTAAAAGTGTTTCTAAGTACAAGTAAAACAACAAAAGTGATTATTAATATGAAAAGTTGCCTTGTAAATACAGAGAACCCATTACAGTGCTTAAAAATAAATTTTCGCAGAAGTAATGCTGTATTACCTCGCTTCACACGTTTCGAAGAAATGCACAGGCTACAACAGACACCATGCCAGAAAGCGCCGAAACATTTTGGTCCCATGATGCCCCTTAACTCTACTACACCTGGGCATACCGTGCACAGGCATTTAAAGACCGTCACAGTACCCACTACGATCGGGAATGAGCACGAATGACCATCGGCTTACGAGCACCACGCTACAAATATATTCGTCTAAAAAATCAACTATATAACGTAACAACCTGAGATCCGCAAGATATCTGCTGAGAATAGAGAAAATCACAATGCTTCGCTTGCCACGTACACAACCGCCGCTCTCCCCAGAAGAAGCACTGCGTTCTTTAGTCCCAAATAACCAGTAGCGAAAAAAGAAACTGAGGGGAAAAAAAAAAAAGAAACAAGAGACACACGATGTGTGCTACCCGTGAAAAAGTAAAATAGGTGGTTTACATGATGATTTGTAGCTAATGTGAGGCTATTTCGCGGCGAAGCATTTTCGTCAGTTCTTAAAATAAGGGCATAGACTCGCATAGACTGCGCCGATCAAAACGGCAAAAGCCTATGCGACGCGCGCTCGCAAACCATAGGCTACTGAGCATCGGTGCAGTGCTTAGTTCGTGAGCGAGCGTAGGTACGTGAGCGAGGATCAGAGAATACTTTCTTATTTAAATGAAAAACACGATGCGATAGTCTAAACTTTCTTGACACTTACCTCGCAAATGTAGGAGCTATCCGTTGCCTTCCAGTGATACCGCTTTACTTGGCTTCCCATCTCTTCCTTCGCTCTGGGTCCCGGGGGAAGCGCAAACAACGAAGCCCTTTACGCGTCGATCCGGTGCACTTGGGAACACAACAGCCCGTCATGTCGACTCGATGCACTTGACAAGCTTGTCATTCATGCGGCTGAACACTGTCCAGCAAGTAGAAGCGTCAGCGAAGCATCCGCGCGCACTGTGTCTCGAACTAAGCACCGGCACCAAGCACTCGCAACCGCTCGCTGTGACTCAAGATGGCGTCGCAGCGAGAAAGCGGCGGCGCGGGTGCGGTCAAAGGATGGCACCACCCTGAACGGCGGCGCTGGCATCGAGGCACCCTAGCTGTAGTTGTAGTTCTGGGAGCTTCTTGCTACTGCCGTCCTGGCATTCTCTTTTTATGTCATGTGTTGCATCGTTCGACAGAGTGGATGCTGCTAGCAGTGGCGCACCGACGGGGGGGGATTCGGGGGTTGTAACCCCCCCCCCCCTGAGGCCGACTTAACCCCCCCTCTTTTGTTAACCCCTTTTCTTTCCTTACGCATTTGAGTACTGCAACTAAGATGTAAGACGCGCAATCGTCTGCACACTCGCAAAAAGCGAATTTGTTGACAATTTCCCGCGAAGAAATTGAAATTAGCGCTGTTTAGATGGTATTGGCGAACTGCCAACCCCCCCCCCCCCCCCCCCCTGGCAGAGATCCTGGGTGCGCTAGCCAGATACGTCGTGATTTGAGCACCCTTGACTCGTAGCTTTTGCATTCTAAGGGATATGCCTTGCAATGCGAAGCAGTGAATCGGTTGCTGTGGACCGGCCAGCGAGACCATGGTGTACTGTCGCGTACCGCACTGTAAGTCGCAGTCAAGTAGGACTAAAGGCGTTTCCTTTCATCAATTCCCGAGTGATGCAGAACTGGCCGCTAAGTGGCTGAAAAACATTTCAAGGGAAAATTTGGTTGACAACGACAAGTCGGCGTCAGCTGTCGTTTGTAGCTGGCATTTCCTCTCCACTGACTAAGTGCCTGGGTGCCGAATCAGGAAACTTCTACCTGGTGTTGTGCCAACAGTGTTCGACGAGTACCCAAGTTACCTCGTGCCGAGTGCCAAGAAGCCTCGTAAGAAGCCCGCATCTAGATATTCTGTCCCTGCTCCAAAACCAAGTAAGCGAAAAGCGGAGCCAGAAGGTGCGGTCGACCTTCCTGAATCGCAGGACGACTTCGCTGACAAGAAACATAGTGTCTGCACTCAAACGGCAAATAAAGACGCCCAGCGAGTAAGTGCGTATGTTTCGCTTATCGGCAGGCTTCGTAAACAAGCTGCGTACCACCGTTCGAAGTGTAGCTAAACTCCAACAGCAGCTGGACGCTGCAAGGAAAGCAAACGCTTTCTATCGGGAGAATAAGAGGCATGCATCTGTCAAAGAAGTTGTTGCTGATTTTGCAAAGGGTGAAAAGAAGGCCATCTTTCTCCTTCATCAACTATACAGTTATGGGCAGAAGCGACCGTGCTACCCAGAGGAGATAATCAGAGAGTGTGTCGTGTGGCGCTTTCTTTCGCCTAAGGGGTACGATCACGCTCGGACATCCCAGCTGCTGACACTGCCAGCAAACTGCACGCTGCAGCGGTACATGGGACCAAGCCCGACAACGACAGGGGTGAGTCCTGCGATGAGAGAAAGACTGGTTTTTCAAGCTTCCTTACTCAGCTCTAAGCAGCATATGGCAACGCTAATCATTGACGAGGCTAGCATCAAGCCGAAGTGCATATACGATAGGAAATCGGACGCAGTCTTTGGCTTGAGAGACAAGCCTAGCAGTGACACACCAGGTGGCTCGAAGGAAACCCTTGCAAACAGGGTTCTGTGTTTTGTGCTTCACGGCATCGCTAGCGCCTACAGAATTCCCTGCTCGTACTATTTCACTAAGCAACTTAGCGGGAGAGACCTGTTTGCATGGACTAAGGAAGTGATCAACGCTGTTGAGTCGTGCGGATTTTTGATTGTGCGTATTGTGACGGACAATTATTCCGCCAATACTACAATGTTTAAGCTGATGGTAAATTGCTGCCTATCGACTGTAGTGGAGCATCAACAATACCAATCGGGTGATCTTCCTAAGCTTCGACCCATGCCACGTACTAAAAAACGTTCGGAGTCAATTTCTTGAACGAGAACTGACAGACGGCGTAGGGGACATCTCTGGCATATTTGTCCAAAAGCTGTACGAGCACCAGAAGGACATGACAGTCAAACTGGCAAGAAACCTAACCAAGAAACATGTCTACCCTACAAACCTGGAGAAGATGAATGTCCTTCGGGCAGTGCAAACATTCTCTCCACAAGTAATTGCAGCTATTGAGCACCTCCAAGAAAACACAGGCGGTGACTCTACCCTCTACGTGTTCAGCAAAGCAACCATTCACTTTATGAAGACAATGGTTCGATATCCACGTATGCCGGCAGCGGCCAAAAGAGCCCGATAACAGACGACCCTCGGCTGCTGTGGCTTGCAAACGAGTTCTACATAGAAGGCATCCAGGAAAACTCGAAAGCACGAGGTGGTTTCACTTGTGAGACATTTGAAGCCTTGCGCTTTACGACCAAGTCGAAACTGCACGTTTTCTTCTGCGGAATGGTGTCAACTGCGTCCTTACGCGGAAGCTCAACAGTGACCCCATTGAGGCCATCTTTGGAAGAATAAGATTCATGTGCGGAGGAAATGACATGCTAGACGCAAGGGCAGTGACGACTGCGCTTGATCACATTATCAAGTCTGAGACCTCAATTGGCAAGAAGCTCACAATACCTTGTGGTGATGCCGAAGAGCTGGCTGCAGCGCTACCACAGTCTCTGACTGAGGAGTTTAATGACCTTGCGGAATATCCAGACACCCCATCACCCTCTGTCGCGTACTCTGGTTTGGTTTATGTCGCTGGATACATCGCCAAGCTAATAAGTGACTTTGAGTGTGACGCTTGTTCAATTCTCCTTGAAACGCACGAGAGAAGTGATCCTCTGTACACGCTTCTACAAAGCCAAGATTTTAGCAGGCTGCACTATCCAAAAGCCGAGTTTGTGGCACTGTTGGACAAAATTGTGTGCTTTTTTGATAAAGCTATCCTGCACCTTCCACGCACAAATGTGCTGGAAGTACTACGGATCCTCATTCAGCCACATCTTGAAAACTCGCCGCTGCTACGTTGTCCGGAAGGCGTCGTCTGCCGGCTTGATTTCCGAGAAGTTTGTCAGAATACTTGTGATCAACTACACCCAGAGGATAACCGACAAGAACGAGAAGTCAATAACTTATGCGCAGAAGCCATCCAGGAAACACTTTAGGCTTTGAATTTGTGTCCCAGGTGGGAGTTATTTCAGCAAGAAGTGATGTGTTCGACATGACCGTTTTCAAATAATGCGGTATTAGTGAAGGAAATGCTCAGTTTGTTTTTAGTTTCATCGTAAATAAATACTTGTTTTCACCGAATGTGCAGCACCCTCCCTTAATTGTTTTTAATGCCAGTGGTGCTCAAACAAAATACCAGCACTTGGGCTTCATGACGCAAATCCAAGCCTGGCGTTCCGTTCTGTGCAAACACTGCACGTTGCGCGGAAATTTATTTGCCGACTCAGACCCATTACTAGGCAAGACAAAACTGCGCGGTGGTTGTATAGGAATAAGTTTTTATCAGTGCATGGCACTTACAAATAATGCGAGCATGCACGGCCGAGAGGGGACGCTCGCCTTCAGTTCGCGCCGATGGCGCCGGCGACAGCAGTAGGGTCGCAGCGGCACCACGGGTGAGCAGGCCGTAAGAAGGAAAGCGCGCGCGCCTTTCCAGTCCGGCCGTGGTTCTGCGTAGTATCGCGATGACCGGCCGCGTTCACAAGCCTCCGGATCTTCATTTCTTCGCCTACGCGAAGTCTCGGCTTCCCTCAATCTAAACTAAGGATGTTCTGCGACGCTTGGTTTCAGCTTCCCTAGCTTTCGCTTCAGTCTTTCGGAAGCAACTAGTGTCCAGTTGTGATAGATTGTGAAATCACACGAAGTGACGTCAGTGGGCAACGAGAGAGCATGCGCCAGTTTTGTGCCTGTCTTCTGTTATCACCAAGTGTGCTGATACCTGTCACCGTCTTAGCTATATAAGCAGTGTCCTTCTTGTAATAAACGCTTTTGTGTTCCGTGTCGTTGCGACTCACGCGTCCGTTCATAACACCAGTTCTCTGGTCGAAACCTGCAGAATTTCCCTTCTAAGTTCTATCTTCTCAGTCTTGTCAATCTCCATGGTCCTTTTTTTCCAGTCTTGGCACACAATTCACTGTCTCTATTTCTCTCACTTTCTTTCTAAAGACTCCTGGTTGTCTATTTACAGTTTCGATTATCCTGTACTTGGTTGCCAACTTCCTTGACCTCTTCCTCCATTCTGTGTCCACGCTTTCAGGTACAGATACTGCTGCACTTTAGCCGCCCATTTATTTTCATCCGTGTACGTGAGCCTTTCTTCAAAACTAATTTTGCTCCGGCTGCCGAGGAGGCGAGCGCCATCTGGATGGTATTTTTGCAAGTAAGTAACTGCGGCGCGCCGCTGTGTTAATGGTAGAAATGCTGGAAAATGGCTTGTGTTTGAGTTTCCGCGTAAGAGGATTATGTTTTCTCGTATATTCAAAATTACAATCCGACGCTACACATCTGTAGGTTGTGGTTACGTCATACTTTACGATTTTTGTGACGCTTTTTACTTTGACAAATTCGATTAGTTCACCAACGCCTCTGCACCACGCGGAGGGCCTGCGTGATCGAGGTGGCTCGGGATGATTTTCTTTGTCGCGGACGCCGCACGCCGATACCAACGCCGGATTTTCTGGGACACGGGGCCCATCCCACTCCGGCGGCTCGAGCCCACCGTTTTCAGTACTTTTGGAGCCACCGTGGCGGCTCTTCTACTTAGGATATAAAGTTGTCGTATATATCATAACAAAGCTTAATTCTTGTAAATTCCAACTATATATAATATAGAGAAACTGATTAATGTGATATAAAAATAAATGTTCAAGAACAAGCATGAGATACATGGTTTTTGCCAACTGTCTCAGTTGTGACCATATTTAGGAGAAACTACCGCATGTACTGCATTTCGGCTTGCACTGTAGCTTTAGAACATATTTATCTGTTGCCTAGACGCAGCAAAATAATTTTGAATTTTTACTTTTGGGATAATTTGATTTTGAAGATTGCCAAATATCGCAAACTTCTGTTGTAAACAGCCCGATAACTACACGCTCAAGGAAGCTAAATTTCTGATAAATTAGAGTTTAAGGAATCTCCATTTAGGACGCAAGATTTCATTCATGTACCTTCATTAGTTTTAAACCGCAGCTTTGTAGCTTTAGTACCTTCCCGCAGAAATGGGCAAAAGTAAAACCGGAATTCTAAATATTTCTTAATTTCGGCCGCATTATTAGGAAAACTAATAAAGGTACATGAATGAAATTTTGCGTACTAGATGGAAATTCCTTGAACTCCAAAGTTTCCAAAGTTTAGCTTCCTTGAGCGTGTAGTTGCCAGACTGTTTGCAAGAGAAGTTTGCGATATTTGGCAATCTTCAAAAGCAAATAATCCAAAAAGTAAAAATTCAAAAATATTTCGCCTCGTCTAGGAAATAGATAACTATGTCCTGAAGCTACACAGCAAGCCGCAATGCAGTAAAGGCGGTTGTTCCTTCTAAATATGGTCACAACTGAGACACAGTTCGCAAAAACCATGTATCTCATGCTTGTTCTTGAATATTTATTTTTATATCACATCCATAAATATCTTTATATAGTATATAATTGGAATCTGCAAGAATTAGGCTTTTTCATGGTATATACCACTACTTTATACCCCAAGCAAAAGAGCCGCCGCGGTTGCTCCAAAAGTACTGAAAACGGGGGGCTCGTGCCGCCGGAGTGGGACCGTCTAGAGCACTGCACGGGCGATTTTTTTAGCCCGGGCCCGTCCCGGGCCCGTTTTCACGTTGGGCTGCCCGCCCGAGCCCGATCAAAACTTTTATGGCGAGACCCGGGCCCGGCCCGGGCCCGGAAATAATCTACGTTACCCGCCCGGCCCGGCCCGCCACCCCTTTAACTTAGGCCCGAGCCCGGCCCTAGCCCGACTCGAAACCGGCCCGAACCCGGCCCCAGACCGAAAAATAAGGTTTTTCAGAGTTGAGACGCCCGAGAATAACTCGCTGCACGTTACATGCACACCACCAGAAAGCCCGAGCCCGGCCCGTGCCCGCGTCAAAAAACCCGAGCCCGGCCCGGGTCAAAAAGCACACGCCCTGCCCGAGCCCGGCCCGAGCCCGTGAAAAAACTGTTCTACCCGGCCAGGCCCGGCCCACGGGCCGGGCCGGGCCCGGGCTTTCGGGTAAGCCCGAGCCTGTGCAGTGCTCTAGGACCGCCACCTTAACGCTCTCGCGTTAAAATTCAGCAGCGCCGCCGGCCAACCATCACGTGCAACAAGTGCTGCGATCGTGATACAGATGCATTCAAAAGCTTAGTTACTCCAACCTTACGCTGTTTTACGATTGCTCTCGCAATCGCGGTTACGCCAACAAAACGCAAACGGCAGACGAAGTTTAAGCGACAAGGTTAACCACTGATGGCGCGCGACGGTAATTTAACAGTCAACAGACACAAACGTTCCCCATTACTGAAAAATACGACCACGTGCGAACGAGCAATAGTCTAAGTAGCGCTAATGTTTCGATCGTTATAGGAAGCTGAGATATAAGCGTGATTTCACGTACCATCATACCAACATGCATCCGACAACGTGTTTAACAATAAGTCGCCCAAATGTGTCGTTATTCCTAGAGACGCACTTGTACGGCACTAATAGTTTACCACGCATATTTCAGGGCACCAGGCCTGAAACATGCGCGGTAAACTTGAGCAGCGCAGCCGGCCATTACGTGCAGCAAGTGCCCCGATCGTGATACAAATGCCTACAGATGTTCAGTTATTCTAATCTGACGCAGTTATATGCAAATAAAATGGCAGACGAAGCTTAAACGACATAATTAATCACTACGAGCACGTAACAGAAAGGGTCAACTCAGACAAACTATCATAATAAAAATCGCAGCCATTCCACTCTACCAGCGGAGCTGTAAAAGAACTACTGTGACGTAGCGTTAACACGCCCCGAAGACGCGGCGGACCGATCACACTCGAGGCACAGATCAGTCTCAAGATGAGTCCCCACAAGCGATGATGATGAACATGTGCAGCCAACGAAGAAGTCACTAAGAAATGCCCACTCTAATTTTCCCCGCGTGCGAGCGGCCAGCCTGGCCGCAACTTAAAGGGACGGCGAACGCCTTGTGAAAGGCTTCATGCGAGAGACGTGGACAATATCGGCAGTGCGACAGCGGCGGTCAGTTGGAGTCACAATAGGTTGGACGCGATAATTAACGGGAGGAGTCTGCTCTAAGACTCTGTATGGGCCTATGAAACGAAACTGAAACTTTTCGCATAAGCCAGGAGTGCGAACCGGTGTCCGGAGTAGCACTTGATCGCCCGGGCGGAAAAACACTGCGCGATGGGATGCGTCATGTTGCCTTGCTTCGGTGTTGATGCGGGCGAGCTGTGACCGGGGCGGAGAAGAAAGAGACGTCAAGAAGAGGGCGAACGGCCATATACGAGATAGAATGGCGAGTAACCAGTTGCGCGTTGTACGGCGGTATTGTACGCAAAAGTCACGAATGGCAAAATTGCGTCCCAGTTTGTGTGGTCTGGTTGAATGTGCATGGCTATCATGTCGGAGAGCGTGCGATGAAAGCGCTCAGTCAAGCCGTTGGTTTGAGGGTGGTAACCGGAGGTTGTCTTGTGGGTGGTGCCGGAGGCTCGGAGCAATTCGTCTACAACTTGTGAAAGGAAAGCCTTTCCACGGTCGCTAAGAATGACACGAAGAGCACCGTGACGCAAGATTAATGCTTGAAGTATAAACGCAGCGACTACGGAAGCCGACGCCGAAGCCACGCAAAGATCACTACACGGCAATCGCGCTGTCACGTTTAGTCACCTCACGAATGTTCGCAATCACTGATAGGTCGCCTTGAAACCACAATCAATCACACACACGACAACTGCAGCCAAACCTTTTGGCCACGCAGTCTCGCCGGAATCACGCACCGCTGTAGCCTGTAAGTATCAGCCTTCCGAACGTTCCGTCGCTGCACCGCGCTCTGGGGGGCTTTCCGTTCGAGTGCACTGAACTTAGCCCCGAAAACGACCTACAGGGGCGCTGAGAGCACCGCTCTCGTGACGTCACGGCACGGACTCGCGCCTGTCGTCTGCTGCCGTTCGGGCTAAAATCCCTATATAAGAAAAGTACCGCCATCCTTTGATAAACGCCGCTTCTCTCTCTCCCGCATCTCCGATTGGACGATGATAGCGCGCGCTTTTCCTTTCTTTATATTTTCTAGAGTGTACTAGAATATGGTCGAGTGGGACGAGCGGCTGGGGCGGCGCATGCTTTGCAGTGAGGCGCCCGACGTGGAAAAATACTGGGGCGGCGCTGCGGTCGAAGTGGATTGGGCCGCATCAAGGTCGCGCCGTTGGAAACTGCTGGCGATACTGCTCGGCAGGGTCATTCGTACTACTTCGCGCGCTGGTATTTGAGTTCAGACCGCTCAAATGGGGCTCATAATTGCATATGACATGCATTTATGCCTTAAGAATAAATTACTTTCTTTCTCTTCTTTATTTATTTTTTATTATTTTTTAATACCGCTCGGTCATTGCGCGTGCATTGCGGCCGCAGTGTCGGCTTTCATTCTGCTATGTTATTGCACGGTTCCCTTCGGAGAAAAAATATTTTTCTCGTTCTTCAAGCAGCATGTATCTCTCGTGTGTATTGTTGCGCATAAAGTTTTTCATCAGTAGGTCCTGCGAAACGCAGAAGGAGAAACATATGCAACCTTCCTGCTTGCCGCTTCAAACAAATAAAACATAACTGCCCCATCCGGCGCCTTGTCGTCCGATTTACGGGAAGTATTGTTATAGAAAAAAAATGTCACAGTTTCGCCCTAAGGGCGAAGCAATGAATGCGATAGCAACACAGCAATGTCATACGAAGTAAGGTGAGCGACTTTGGTAGCCATATGAATTGTAGCAAACATGAGCTGATTAAGTAAGCAGGTGTGCTGCGGCGTAAGTAGACCGACATGACGAGAGACTCGATGACCACGAGAAGGCGCGTGTGAAACGGTGGTGTTGATGAGAAGCGCTTCCCGTGGGCAGCGCGTGCGAAGGGACACATCTGTAGCGCTGCACTGCCGATCCGGGCAGCATTGCATGTGTAGCGTGCGTTGGAAAATGTGGCCCGACTATTACTAACTGAATGAACAAGCGTGGTGTGAGCGCGCACAAACAAACATGAATAGCTCACACTGAATGACTGCAGACAACGACAGTCAAAACTCTGGCAGCAAGCGGATACGCCACAGCGGCGAACGTAAGTGCGGTCTATCGCTTCAACGGAAACTGAGCGCATAAAGGTCAGAGCCGTGAGGAGATAAGAGACGGTGCGAGCGAGCGACGATCGCGGTTGTTGGCAGCGCCCCCGCTCCCTCCGGCGCTGGCTTTCCGCTTCCTTGCTTGCGCGTGGGAGATTGAGTGCGTTCGCTCTCCGTGATAGCGCGCGTCCCCGCACGCTTCCGCTGGGGCATACGGCGCGCGGCGAAGATTTTATCTATACGGAACCTCACGGCGACGGCGACGCCGACGGCGACGGCAGAAATCCGGTTGAAGTGTCCATATAATTGCTATCGCAATAAAAGCTGCAGCGCAACATTTCATTCCAATTTCTGCCTTTCTCGCGTAACAGAATGCGGAGTAATTGGTACGGGGTCATTTATTGCAGTCGGACCTTGAGCGCCGAAAACGGTTTTAGTTAATTAAATCAAATCAAAGGGGAATTTTATTAGACAATAATATAAAAAATGCGTACGAAGATATTTGGTCCCATAGCCTAAAGCAGCCATTCTATATGCTAATCTTTGGCCGTAAACCGTACGTGGAATTGTTTTTACAGTCGATACTTCAAAAAAGGAAAAGAAAAAGAAAAGAAAGCCTGCACGGTAGCCTAATTAGTGGCTATATAGTATAGTGGATACGGTCTTGAGCTCGCGGGTTCAATTCAAGTCGCGGAATTCGATGGGAACGAAATGGAAAAAGACTCGTGTACTTCTATTTAGGTGCACGTTAAAGAACCCCAGGTGGCAAAAACTATATAAACCGGGTGCCTTAATCATATCGTGGTTTTGCCACGTAAAAGCGAAGAATTTGCTTATATTAAAAAAAAGCAGGTGGCTGCGTTCTTCGGCTTATTTCTGGGGGTGTTAACAACATAAATTATTCTCGAGTCTGATTTCCGAGAAAAACATGTTACGCTTATCCTACATTTCATGCATAAATGTAATGCCGTTCCCAAATGTATGACCGCTTAACTCAGCAGCTTGTATATTATAAACGGCTGCTTTCAGTTATTCGGTGCACTATCATAACGACCATAATGAAACAATTAAAGGAACGGTATGTCTCACATACACGAAGAGATATGCGCAGGTCTGTTGCGTTCGTTGAAGAAGATAAGTTTGGCACCACACGGGGCACTCAGTTTTAATGGGTTGGAAACGTGGTGAGACTGTCAAAAAACCTTGTCTGAATCAAGTTAGCAGATTTACAGGCTGCCCTAAAACGGGGCGTTTATATTGATCGAGAGCTAGGAACTTGTTAAGCAGGACTTTTTACCACCCATCCGTTAATTCTCTCAGGAACTGCGCCTCTGCGCAACAGCCACGACTCTCCGGCAGCACAATCATTCGAAATAACAGTCCTCACTTGCATGCAGTCACTCACCTTTGAGACTTCAATAGTGCTGTTATGCGTTACATTCAAATGGGAACGACTATTCGGTGTCGTACACACTGCTCACACACACACACACACACACACACACACACACACACACATGCCTATATATATATATATATATAAGATGGTTTTGCCTGCTATGACTATTATTTCTGCGAATGCGAGTTTTATTTGCAGTATTCACTAGTAAATGTGTTTGTTACTGCAAACGCGTGCGCTTATTACGGTCGGGAGTTCTCACTTTTTCAATTATTGCATTTAGAAGATTTGTTATTTTTTCCCTTACATATATATCGTGAATATATATGTCTATGTACCCTTTGATTTAATCACCTAGACACACATTGGTCATTCTTCGCGCCACGCAGTTAATAAACCTGGTTTATTTCACTCTAATATTGTTTTCTTCAATCATTGTCCCTGATAAATATCCAGCAACAAGAAGCGCGCGTAAAATGACACGGTATCAACAATAAAATTTTCAACGTAGCCTTCATGGTGCGGAGATACCAGTTACTTTTAGAGGACAGTGGTAAAAACAGCAGTTCACCTGGGTAAAACTACATTTGGGACCGGCCGTCAAGGGTCATGGGCACACCGAACCAACTAAACCATTTAAAAAAATTTACTGCACAGAGGTTCTGCGAGAAAAACTGGGCGTCGCGCGCTCGCTAGCAGACGACGCGCTTGACAACGACAGCAAAATTGAAGACGTCGCGTTGTATAATTCATGCCGCAAATATATATGTTTGGCAAAATGGTGTAAACATAAATTTGAAGTTGAAATAAAGCACTATTTTAAGAGCGTACTAGGCGCAATCGGCCTCGGCGCCCGCAGAGAAAGTACGTTGAATATGCCGCGGAGCGCGTCTCCGCCCCAATCCAGTTCGCTCGCAGCGCCCTCGCACTATTTTTCCACACGCCGCGCCTCAGCGGCAGAGCGCCGTTCGGCCCACTCGACCATTGTCTAATATTTTCTTTTTTTTCCGCCTCAGCGCCATGTTGAAAGTCCTCTGCGCAGCCGCAGTAGCCGGCAGCGGCGGCGGCGCGCGCCCGGCCCGCAAGCTTCAACGTGGACTTTCTAGGTGCGCCACAGTCGACTTGGCTTTCGCAAGCAAAAAGTAAAGAAAAAAGTAAGCGCTTTAGGAGAGGAGGCGGCGGAGGAAAGAGTAGATGGCGGTACTTTTATTGTATAGGGATTTTAGTTCGGGCGCTGTCCGGGGCGCGTATTTCCATTTGCTAGTAGGTACAGCGTTTGACCGCTGGCGCCACGCTGCGCCGCTCGCGCGTACCATGTTTCGAGCCGCCGCCGTTGGAACGGAGGAGGCGTTGACGGAGAAAACGCTGGGCTGGTGGTGACTTAGCCTGCTGTTGGGATCGGTGGTATTATAAACGCATCACTGTTTTGATGATCCAAATATAATCTCACTATCAGGGAGGGAGCAGTCTACCTGACTGGAGCAGTATTTTTTTTATTTGGGGTGTTGCTACGCTGCGCTCCGCAACACCCCACCGACCGCCGCTTCGCGTCGGCGCCCGGCACCACGGCTGCCGCCGTGGCGCCGGGGTTCAAGCGACCGCGCTGGCAAACAGAGAGAGAGAGAAAAAAAGGAAAAACGTAATATTAAGAAAAAAAATGTAGCCAGAGCAGGTTTCGAACCCGCGTACGCAAGATCCCGAAGCGAGCGCCGTAGCCACTCGGCCATACAGCCACTTTTAGGGGCGAAGCTCCGGCACCCGTTCGTCCCCGTCGTCGTCGTAGTAGTAGTAGTGTGTAACCAGTCTGAGAAAAATGAGAAAACAAAATTCCGAAGTTGTGTGATCTCGAGGAAATTGTTTTTCTGCATTTTGGTCTTGCATACGAGATTTACATAGGCTATGAAGGCCTATCAGTAAAGACATATCGAATGGAACATCTTCATACGGTGCAACAAGATATCGGATACTGTGAGAATTTAGATCAAAATATTTTTGCAAATTTCTATGGATAACATCCCAAAATAAAATGGCATCTTTACAAACAATAAAACAGTGTTCAATGGTTTCAGGCACGTCACATAGGCGACAGTTAACAGACGAAACAAAGATATTCTTTTTATGCAGCCATGTTTTAACGGGTAATGTTTCAGTGTGTAATTTATAAAAAAAAGTTTTTGTAGAAGGTGGAACTGGCATTTTGCGCACTCTCGCAAGCACATCATGTCCAGGTAATGTGATGTATACGGATCGATAAAACGGCGGAGGGAACAACATCGATATTAAATCTTTGTAAAGATTTTTTCGTGACACAGTAAACAAGTAATCTTTAGAAAATCGAACAGTCAGAAAAGAAATAGAAAAATAAACCTCACGCATAAACCCCCATAAACAAGGTCTAGAAATTAAATCTGAGGACACCACCAATTCTGGCAGGACATGAAACAGGTTAACCTGCATGAAAGCTCGTAATACCGGATGAGAGCTATCCCGAAAAAAGAAAAAGCGCGAGACTAACTGTCGCACATATAAATGCACCAAGCCTAACCCTCCAGCACTCACTGGTCGAAAAATGTTGTCGCGTCTCATAGGTTCAAAACTGGAAGACCATATAAACGTTGAAAAAATCCTATGAAAACGTTGAATGTAAAGCCTTGCGCAGTGAAGAACCTGAAAGACATAGAAAACTTTAGTTGCCAAAAACATGTTGCAGGCTTCTGCTCTTCCAAATATTGATAGATGGTGCGGGACAAAGGTATTTGTGTAGCGCTGGAGGGCTGGAACGCGCTCTCTCCAGTAGTGTGCACTGAACTTGTAAGCATGCAATGGAACTCCTAGATATTTAGGTGGCACACAGGACCACTCAATGCCAGCATAATGTGATGGTGTAATGGCCCAATATCCAAACCATAGCCCTGAGCTCTTAGTGTTATTCATCCGCGCACCGGAAACAGAACCAAACTCTTCTATGATAGAAAGAGTTTTATCGATGCTGGGCTTGTCTTTGCAGAAAAATGCAATATCATCAGCGTATGCTAAAACTTTTACCTCATTACCAAAAACATTAAAACCACGAACACTGCTGCAGTTCAAAATGCTCAAACAGAGTGGTTCTAAGTAAAGGGCAAAGAGGAGTGGGGACATAGGGCATCCTTGTTTCACTGAAGAACGGATGTGGACGGGATTAGAGAGGCTACCATTGACAACAAAGCGGGTTGTACAATGACTATAACAAAGTCGAACGCCATTAAGCACTGTGGATCCTACATTGGCGTGTTCTAGAAGAGAAAATAAAAAAGAAGGCCGGACCCGATCAAATGCCTTTGCGAGGTCAATCTGGAGCATTGCAAGTTGATCATAAGAAGTCGAACGGCACTCAAGAACTGTGCGAGCGAGGTGTATGTTAGTTTGTATAGAACGGCCTTTGATACCACATGTTTGATGAGGGCCAATAAGAATTGAAATCGCTACCTGCAACCGATTGGACAAAATTTTAGCAAAAATTTTGTAGTCCACGTTTGACAATGTAATCGGTCTATAACCATCAACAGAACGCAATTTTTCTCTGTCAGTACTTTTAGGTATTAACACTGTGTGGCTTTTTGTGAAAGACTGTGGTAATTCCTCTAGTTCAAAACTTGTTAAAAATATATTCAGTAGAACAGGCGTAAGAATTGACTTAAAGGTTTTATAAAATTCACCCGAAATGCCATCGGGACCGGGAGTTTTTGACATGGGTAACTGATCAATGGCAACCTCTACCTCTTCTTTAGTAAAGGGACCGCTAATGACTGAACAGTCTTCATAAGTTAGAGGAGTTATTAAAGACGCAAAGTATTGTAGAAGCTCGGTGTTCTGGTCTCCAGAAGCACCACTGAAGAGTACCGAATAGAAGTCTTCGAATTGAGACACAATATCACTCGTGTCAGTTACTAATGCGTCTTTCGAATACTTTCGAATAACTTTCGTAGAAGCGTGGCGGCGTTCATCAATCAAAGCCTCACGGGTCGGCTTCTCAGAAAGCAAGGCGCGGTTATTACGTGACCGAACACGGGCGCCTCTACAGCGCACTGCGTCAAACTTTTGCAAGTCACATTTCACATTTGCAATATCATCAGCGTACGTTCCAGGAGATTCACATTCAAGCTCATAAAGGCTATAAAGACTTTTCAACAATTTCTTCATACTTTTTGTTAAACGACTTAATAGAACCAAGTTCAATGGCGACTGATCTGATTTCTTGCTTAAAAAGCTCCCATGCAGCGAATATTGGCAAATCAAGAGAGAAGCAATTTTTCAGTGCTAAGCATACCTGTTCAGTAAACATTTTATCACCAATTATAGATGAATTTAACTTCCAGAGTGCCCACTGAGGCCGGAAACTAGCACGAGTGTCTCCGCCTAGTCGCGTAATTACCATACAGTGGTCGGAGAACGAAATAGGGTGTATTTTGCATTGGAGACTTCTAGAAATCAACGATGTCGAAACATATATACGATCGAGTCTAGAATGTGAACTTCCTTGAGTGTACGTATATGAACAAGATATTTGCCCCGATGCCCCTATATCTATGAGGCCCGCATTTTCAGTGATGCCAAATAGCACTTCACTACTTTTGTCCTTATGGGTGTTACGTAATGAACGGTCACTCACGTCGCACACGCAGTTGAAGTCTCCTAAGAGAACAACAGTACGGTCACAATCAAATAAAGGAGCTAGATTTTCAAATAAGGCAATTCGTTTTGCGGAATCATTGAACGCATAAACGTTAACGATGCGCCATGGTACGCTACGCAACAAAATATCACAACATATCCACCGCCCTTCAGAGTCTACATTATAAGTGAATGCGGTGTACGCAAGGGTCTTCCTCAAAAACAAAAAGCAACCTGCCGATAACCCAACTGCATGGGACACACAAACATTGTACTCGGACAAAAAGGGCTCTAATGCCCTTGCAGTGTCTTCATCACTTTCGATCTTTGTCTCCTGAAGGGCGACAAAGTCGAGTCGTTTGCTAGATAACAGTCGGCGTAGCTGCAACTGCTTCTGTCGGGACCGAAGCCCTCGTACATTCAGTGTTGCGAAAGATAGTTGCTGCGAGAGCGCCATGTTGCCTACACACCGTTTCTTGTCAATGCTGCGTGAGATCAGGCGCGGAGGGCGAAGGAGATTCCTCTCCTCCACCAACACCAGGCCTTCTAGATCTTGACCGTCGGTGCCTCTCTTTATGTTTGGGCGAACGTCGGCGACGCAGTTGTCTGGAAGCATTAGGCGTGCTGTTCTCCTCACTCGACACAGAGGTTGTCGAGGCACGGCGCTTCGACAACCGGGCGGCAACACTCCAGTTGCTAGTAGGTACAGCGTTTGACCGCTGGCGCCACGCTGCGCCGCTCGCGCGTACCGCGTTTCTAGGTGGTTTCTTTCGCCGAGGGCGCTCGAACGCAATCATATGGTTCGCATGAATCATATGGTTCCTTGGCAGCGTGGCTGTATGGCCGAGTGGCTACGGCGCTCGCTTTGAGATCATGCGTACGCTGGTTCCAATCCCGCCCGGGCTATAATATTTTTCTTAATATCACGCTTTTCTTTTTTTTTCTCTCTGTTTTCCAGCGCGGTCGCTTGAACCCCGGTGCCACGGCGGCAGCCGTGGTGCCGGGCACCGACGCGAAGCGGCGGTCGTTGGGGTGTTGCGGAGCGCAGCGTAGCAACACCCCAAATAAAAAAATACTGCTCCAGTCAGGTAGACTGCTCCCTCCCTGATAGTGAGATTATATTTGGATCATCAAAACAGTGATGCGTTTATAATACCACCGATCCCAACAGCAGGCTAGTCACCACCAGCCCAGCGTTTTCTCCGTCAACGCCTCCTCCGTTCCAACGGCGGCAGCTAGAAACATGGTACGCGCGAGCGGCGCAGCGTGGCGCCAGCGGTCAAACGCTGTACCTACTAGCAATTGGAAATACGCGTCCGGGCGCCTTCTGCAGTGTTTCCGTTTGTTCGCTGTCGTTCTCTGTGCTTGTATACTTATGACGGTCATCTCAAATACATTTTACGACGTCTTCATTCACGCAAACTTGTTCAAAGAGCTTATTTCCTAGACGACAATTTATTTCTCAAGGGCAACGCTGCAGTGCCAGCCGAAGGAGCTCAGACCAGCCCGTTGCGTGTTTTTCATACGCGGATCTAGACTTTCCAGATTGAGGGAATAATAACGAAGCATAAAAAGCACGTCACTAATAAAAGCATGAAAGCATAAACAGAACACAGTTAGGGTACCATACCTGCAGTGGTGCAAAGAACATGTCACTATGTCTGCTACATATGACTGCTACATTTACCTTGATTTTAGCCATTAAAACGCGTTTCCTTATGACTCATCTAATTTTTCATTTCTTCACAGAAACGCACGGGAGTAATACGAGGACCTGGCAGTGCAGTTTACATTTAACCAGCCCCACTTGTTGCTTTAGCTGCTTCTCAAAATTAGGCCGTTCCTCACCAGTTAATTTCAACTGCCGGTAATTTGAAGTAAACCTAATTGAGGCTTACAGCTATTTGCAGAATACGCAAAGGAATTTACCAATATTTATTCACTGTTCCGTGTTACATGTTCAACTCACTTGTGACAATTTACTGCTGCTTGTTCCTTGAGAAACAGACATCACAAATCTGTTTGGCGAACTGACACAGGCTCCTCGGCCCAAATATTTTAGTGAAATATGCCTTTTGGACAGTATCGCTGCCGCTAGAAAGAAGCCGAAGCCTCATTCATTAGCAGTATGATGCTTACTGAAGATTATTCCCCTGTGGAGGTCAAAAATCAAGTGAATTGATTTAAAGCTTGTGGTGTCTTCTCTGTGAGGCGGGTATGCGAGGTTTTCTTTTATGTACTCACGAAGCGAATAGTTTGTGTAGTTGGACAACGCAGGATCAAGACAGGGTGAGGCAGAAGGCGTTTGAATTTTCCTCTTCAGCGCAGCCTAAGCTGCGCTGTATAGCCTCGAGTATACCTTAGGCATTGCAATTGGCGCCTAAAGAACTGCTTCATGGTTTCAATTCGAAGTTGTAGTGAACTGATGGGTTTCGCGAATAATGCATGCCTCGCCATAACCACAGTCGGTAGATTTAGTTGCGTAAGGTCTGTGCCATGATGTCGATAAAGGCAACTGAGGGTCCCCATGAAACATTTTCGCAGGTGCAATTGATAGGTTCTCGGTCTTAACCACGAAACTGTTCTTTCAGGTGATTGCTGTTATGGTATCCGTGAAGTATATACATAATACACGTGACGCTCCGTTGTGTTGACAGCCATGAGCAATGCGTTTTCCGGGTGCCCATTGCGTGTTTGAAGAACAGTGAAAGTATTAGCAAGCGTTTTCATGCAAAATGCGCGCCTAACTCTTATTTTTACGCATTAATAAAGTAGCCATATTTGACTAGAGCAACTCACCATAGTAATAAGAATCATCATAAAAGATTTGCTGTGCAGTTTCCTTCTAACACGCATTTATAATATTGACATCAAATACTAATACCAAGATTTTTCCTCCTTGTAAAATGCAATGTCTCTTATCAGCACTAATGGAATGTTAATTGTTTTGCGGAGCATCATGCACAACTTCGTGTGTTGAAATTGCAGACATTCTTTTTACGCAAAGTTTATGAACAGACACTGCGCATATACGCACTCCAAACCAATAGACCCCTTCAGTGCTACATAGCTTGCGATATCCACACCGCAAATTTTCACGACTCGCGGTTTTGAAGAAACTGCCGTTCAGACATGACAGTAAAAAGAAGCCAGCATATCCTTCAATTAGTACGGCTCGAGCCACCAATACCCCAAGCATGCACGAAGGAAACGAGCGCGCAGCAGCCGAGTGAGCACCGTCCTGGCCATGACGTCACTATGGTCTAACTAGACCGCAGTATTCATAAATAAAATAATAAATAAAATGATTGAAGTGAGTTATTTGCATTTCGTCGTAACGGTACCACATCAAAACTTGATAGTCGCAAGGGTATACGTTAATGCTTGAAAATGACGATGCTGTGCCTGGCTTCGACGGCTTTTACATTACGCCGTGCGGATACATGAGTTTACTAATTAAAGGGAAACTGAGACATCCACCCAAATGTAGCAATTTGCTACAATGGAAACCCAACTTATCTCCACCTAGCGGATTTCCGCTGAAGTATTACGTCATATACTTGCCTTTTCTTCGAGTTGTCGACAAATTCGACTTCGCCCTGCCATCTGCTAGCCGCCTGTTTAGCTCAGATGGTAGAGCGGTTGCCCCGGAAAGGCGGTGGTCCCGGGTTCGAGTCCCGGACCAGGACGAATTTTTTTTCAACTGCGAAGCTTTCTTTCGAGGAACCCGGTTGGGTTTCCATTGTGGCAAATTGCTACATTTGGGTGGATGTCTCAGTTTCCCTTTAATTACTTATCTCCACCTAGCAGAATTCCGCTGAAGTGTTACGTCATATACTTGCCTTTTCTTCCAGTTGTCGACAAATTCGACTTCGCCCAGCCATCTGCTAGCCGCCTGGTTAGCTCAGATGGTAGAGCGGCTGCCCCGGAAAGGCGGTGGTCCCGGGTTCGAGTCCCGGACCAGGACGAATTTTTTTTCAACTGCGAAGCTTTCTTTCGAGGAACCCGGTTGGGTTTCCATTGTAGCAAATTGCTACATTTGGGTGGATGTCTCAGTTTCCCTTTAATTACTTATCTCCACCTAGCGGATTTCCGCTGAAGTATTACGTCATGAGTTTACTAATAACGCAGTCGAGTATGCACTCTCGGGAAGTTCGCGTGAGTTTTGACCGTCGCAGTGAACGGCGTTTCTGAGCAAAGTCAGATGTTTTCAAACACGCTTAATACTCGGTAGGTACAAGCAGCAAAAGCGAACGTAGTCATGATGCCATTTCGTGGCCGTAGACTGTTGCGAAAGCTGCACAGTGGTTCAGGTGCATGTTTCTAACAGCGCTAGACACCAGCGTTCCAGTCAGTGACTGTGAGCAGACAACGCACAGTTGCAAGTTGCTGAGTTGTAAGTTTTCGTCGCATCTTTGCCACTCCTTATTAAATGGCAAGGACAAAATGCGCCTGTACGTTTGTCATTCATTAGTTTTAAAATATTGATGCCAAGAAGTCTGGTCAGGTTCAGTGAGTATAAAATAGAAAATAAATCTTTTATTTGTGCAGATGTCTACGCTCCTGGTAAATCTGCAATTCAGAGGCGCCGGTTCCAGCCCTACGGATACAAAGCAGGCTCACCTGTCACTAAGTAGGAGCTTAGGAGCTGAAGAGAACTCTCTAATTGCCGATTACAACGCATTGTTACTTTGTGAAGTCCAACTTGTACTGCAGCCTTGTCAACATCGTTTCTACAGCTTCTGGTTGGTGCAGGTGCTTGTTTACTCGGAACAGCCTTTGATCAAAGTTGCTGTTTTGTAGTTTTACAAGTTTTTCTCTTTCTCTTCAGTCTTTTCAGAATTTGTAAGAGCTGGCTGAATGCAAAGTGTACCAGAGTTTGTCCTCTGTAATACTTAATGGTACATTTTATTTCGATAACTGATGCATTTTCAGCAGCACGGGATAATAAAAGTGGTGCACTTCAGTTCAGTGGTGTCATTTTCATGAGACATCAGCTCCAACTGTTGCCATAACTGCAGCCTTCAACTGCTACTTCACGTGGTTTCTTATTCGCAGTGCCGGGGCCGGAGCGAGGCACGACATTTGTTGCAGGAAGTGCATCTGAAGCCCTAATTCATTTTACATTTCTCCTAAACTTTGTGTTTTTTCGTTCTGATATGCTGCCCTTGCTGCCGAACTGTTCTTCATGTGTTCCCTAGATGGTGTTATCCTTTTGTCTCCCTCCCGAAAAACCTCTTACCCATGAGTATTGTGCCACTGCGTTTGTTGACCTTTGCTTGGCTTGGTCGCTTGGATGTAGGTGCTACCATTTGGCAGTGCCTGGCTACCTGCTGCTGCACATTCACTATGTGATGGTTGAATTAAACAGGTACATGAATTGATGCACCAAACCTTGAACCTCCATCATCTCCTGCACATTTACGCAGAACTGGAAACACAGATTGTGCTTCATCCCTGACCACAGCTTACCATCTCTATCACATCACCAACACATCTACAGTGTCTCTACCTGTTCCCTGTGAACAGGAAAGCCAGCTGCTGCAGTTCACAAGGCAAGAATGATTGCAAAAAATGATGGAGGACCGTAACTTAGAGAGCGTAAGAGTAGGGTTGAAAATTAAAATGCAGAAGACAAAGGTAATGTTCAAGAGACTGGCAAGGGAACAAGAATTCATGATCACCAGTCAGCCTTTAGATTCTGTGCAGGAGTACGTTATCTAGGCCAATTCCTCACAGGAGACCTTGATCACGAGAAGCGAACTTAGAGAATAAAAATACATTGGAGTGGCATATGGCAAGCATTACCAAATCTTGACTGCGAGCTTACCACTGTCGTTGAAAGTAAAAATATACTGTCACGAGCTCTTGCCTTGAACCACGGCTGCCGCGTAGACAACTAGGGGAAAGAAGAGGAGAACGACGTGAGCCAAGCTGCTTCGGGACCGCGCTCGTAACGCTCTCATCAACCAGATTCATCTGGTTCGACATTAAACACCTCATGTGTAACATTTGGTGGAGCTGTGCTGGGTAACTCCCACGACCTACAACGGAGTCATCAGCACAAGAACTACGCCGAAGCCGTCGCCTCGCCGGACTTTCGCCGTCGCGCTCAATCATGACCACCGAGCAACACACCCTCACCAGCAGTGCCTCGGCGAGCCCAGTCCGTATCCAGCACTACCGTGAGCCACGCACGTTCTCGGCGAAGGCAGACGAAGATGTGGACGAGTTGCTAACCCATTACGAAAGGGTAAGCCAATACAATAATTTGAACGCTGCCAGTCAGCTTAGGAACGTTGTTTTCTTCTTGGCCGGCACGGCATTGGTATGGTACGACAACCACGCGGACATGCTAACTACGTGGACACGCTTCGTTGAGGAGATCAAGAAGTGTTTCGGCGACTCGGGCGCAAAGAAGAAACGTGCGGAATTCACATTAGCCCAGAGAGCTCAAGTGCCTGGCGAGACATGCACTACCTATATTGACGAAATTTTGAAGCTGTGCCGAACCGTCCACCCTCAAATGACAGAGGAAGATAAAGTGGGGCACCTCTTAAAAGGAATAGCAGAAGACGTGTACAACTTCCTCATTGGTAAAGAGAACTTGAGCACCGTATCAGAACTGATACGGCACTGCCGTACGTTCGAGGCACTGAAGACTCGCCGAATTACACCAAAGTTTGGACGGCTGGCCAACGTAACGACCGTAGCAAGTGTTGAGACGAGTCCTCCGCACCCAGAGCTTTCGTCCGCCATCCGCCAGATAGTCCGCGAGGAGCTCCAGCGGCATGACGAATAGGCACGTTATGCGGCGCCACGTTGCAGCTTCCCCGTTTTCCAAAACACTCTTTATGGGAACCCGCTTCGGCTACCTGGAACCACTCGGTGAACGTTCCGGATCTTAACGGCTCCAGGGACGTACCGCATTACGACACGACCGAACCACCATGCAATGATTCGCCCCCTCAACGTTTTGATCTACGCCCACGCAGCTTTCGTCCACGAATACCTACGACTTTCAAGGCTCGTTACCCTCAACCGATGTCTTCGGCAGAATACTTGAATCCGCGTCCCGAAGTTCGCCCTTTGCCAGTGTGTTACTTCTGCGGCGTGCCTGGCCACATAGCTAGGTACTGTAGCCGACGCCGAGCATCAAACTACGGACCGTCAGCGCCGACTATGCGGCCTAGCGGTCGTACACTGCGTACTCCGTGGCCAGGAGACTCCACTTCAGGAAGCCACTTAGGAGAGGACCGACGCACCGCCCAGGAGACCTACGTTGGAGAAGCAAGAACCCGCAACCGCTATCGCTCCCATGCCTCTGACCGTACTCTGACGCCACCACCAGCCTTCCGAGCCTCCCGATCACCATTCCCGCGGCGCGATACACGTCACCGTCGCCTCGGCGCCGTTTCCTGTCGCCCTCGCCGGGAAACTAGCCAGCGCGGCCGATGGAGGTGAGGTCGCTGGAGAATGTGCGCTGCCGACTCAACTGCCTCCAACTATTTTCATGCTTAAGAATAATGGTCATGTACTGATTCATGGGGTGTCTACAATGGCTTTAGTCTACACGGGAGCAACTGTCTCGGTCATGAGTGTTGGGTTTAAAGGCCTTCTGGGACGTAAGGTTATGTTTCGTTGGGACCAGTGCACACGTTTCCGTGGAGTAAGTGGTGAATCATTACACCCGGTTGGTGTGTGTAATGTGGATGTGTCTTTGGGTGGGAGAGTTTTTAATGCAGAGTTTACTGTTCTTCCTCGCTCCTCGCATGACGTGATTCTGGGGATTGACATTTTGCAATTCTGTGGTGCCAATGTTGACTGCCGGACGGAAGAACTCAGTGTCGACACCAGTGTTTCGCCTGTTCTCTATGAAGGTGCAGCTTGCCCGGAGAGTGTGTTTTGCGTGTCTGATGATACAGTTGTGCCCGCCTTATCCGCGATGCGTATTGCCGTCGCCTGTTCATCGCCAACTCCTATCTCGTTCGATGCTGCAGTGGAACCTGTACATCGAAACTGCGTTAATAAAAACGTGTTAGTTCCGCACTGCGTGGTCTCAGTGACCAATGGATGCGCGGGGCTGTGGGCGCTAAACTGTTCCACTAAAGGCCTAAAGATTGCCACGTTTCAGGAAGACTCGCCTATATCCGTGGCAGTACTATCCGTGGCGACCCGATGGAGGAGCAACCAGTGTCTCGAGCCCCGGGAGCTCGAAGATACTTTCCATGATTGATAAATCACTCAGTGATCACGAGCGTCGAGTGTTGATGGCCCTACTTACGAAACACACCTCGGTGTTCGACATTGCGCAGCACGATGGCCCGCCATTGTTTTCTGCGTCCAGAACTCGTCACCGCATCAACACAGGAGACGCCCAGCCAATCCGACAAAACCCCTATCGTGTGTCCCCGTCAGAACGCAAGGTAATCAGCGATCAAGTCCAAGAAATGCTATGCAAAGGCATCATTCGAGAATCATCTAGTCCTTGGGCAGCCCCCGTGAAGAAAGACAGTACGTGGCGGTTCTGCGTTGATTATCGTCGCCTAAACGCCGTTACTCAGAAAGATGTATATCCGCTCCCACGAATTGACGATGCCATCGACTGCCCCTCAAACGCAGAGTACAGGTCCTCTGATCGGGCCAAAAGGAGTTTGTTGCTGGCCTCTACGTCAGGCATGCCCATGTCATGGTCTTCGACTTCGTTGTCCGACTCAGAAGTTGTGGCTGCCGGTTGAGCCAAAGGTGGGCCAGGGGGAACTGCTGCAGCAGGAGCATTGGCAGCATCCTCGTAACCAGCGTGAGGAACAGCTGATGAATCAGTGGGCTGCGGATACTCTGGCTGCTGTCCATAGTAGCCTGGGTAGCCTTGGTAGCCCTGGTATCCAGCGTAGTACTGATGGTAGCCCTGCCAGGGATTGTAGTAGTTCTGGTAGTTGTAACCATAGTGTTACGGGGAAAAGGAATAAGAAATGTATTTACAGTGTATTTACAAGACTGGCAGCGGCTGACAAGATCATAGTAAGCACGCGAAGTCCCGAGCTTCGTCTTCTTCAAGTGCTCTCAAAACGTCTTCTTCATCGCTCTGTCACATGACCCCCGGCGGCTGAAGCACCGACCCGGTGCTGGTTAGGAGGCGTTCGAGTGATACGGCTTAAGACGCGCGACGTGGACTACGTCGGAACGAGGCTGAGCAACGGTGGGGTCAAGAGGGGCGATTTCGTAGGTGACGTCGGTTACTTGACGCAAGACGCGGTAAGGACCAGAGTAGCGTGAAAGCAACTTCTCCGAGAGGCCAACGCGTCGCGACGGAGACCAAAGGAGAACCAGGGCGCCCGGTGTGTAGTGGGCGTCACGATGGCGGGTGTCATATAAGCGCCGCTGATTTTCCTGCGAGTCCACAAGTCGACGTCGGGCAATATGGCGTGCCTCTTGTGCCTGGATTATGGCGTCCCGGGCGTACTCTGATGTGAAATACAGGCTATCAGGCAGGAGGGTGTCGAAAGGTAGCGTAGGGTCGCGGCCAAACAAGAGGAAGAATGGAGAGAAGCCTGCGGTATCGTGGCGAGAAGAATTGTAGGCAAAGGTAACGAATGGTAATGCAACGTCCCAGTCGCGATGGTCAGCGGAGACATATATGGATAGCATCTCAGTGAGGGTCCGGTTGAGACGCTTGGTTAGACCATTCGTTTGTGGATGGTAAGCAGTAGCAAGTTTGTGTTTAGTCGCGCACGAGTGTAGAATGTCATTAACAACTTTCGAAAGAAAGTAGCGGCCTCGGTCGGTAAGGAGCTGTCGAGGGGCACCGTGGTGAAGGATGACGTTTTGTAGTAGAAAATCGGCGACATCGGTTGCACAGCTTGTCGGAAGAGCCCGTGTGATTGCGTATCGGGTGGCGTAATCTGTTGCTACCAGCAATCCACTTATTTCCCGAAACAGACGTAGTAAAAGGGCCTAAAAGATCAACGCCTACCGAAAGAATGGTTCTGAAGGCACGTCAAGTGGTTGAAGGCGGCCAGCAGGGAGCGTGGTCGGCTTTTTTCGTCGTTGACAAAGGTCACACGCAGCGACATAACGGCAGACGTCACGGTAAAGACAAGGCCAAAAAAAGCGCCGACGAACGCGGTCGTAAGTCCGTGACACGCCAAGGTGACCGGCAGTCGGCACATCATGAAGCTGGGCGAGAACAGTCCGGCGCAGATGCGAAGGGACAACTAAGAGTCGGTCAGGGCCGTCAGGGCGCATGTTACAGCGGTACAAGAAGCCATCGTGGAGTTCAAACATTCGAAGGGAAGGGTCGGGCGTCGTTGAAGTCAGCCGTTGAATAAGGTCTTTTAAGAAGTCGTCCCGGCGTTGTTCCGCTCCGATATCGTCAAAAGCACTCAAAGAGAGAACGGTGACAGGAATGCCGGCCATAGAAACGTCAGGTGGGTCGACAGGATGGCGCGACAAGCAGTCCGCATCTTGGTGTAACCGGCCTGTCTTGTATACAACTGAGTAGTTGTATTCTTGAAGGCGCAGAGCCCATCGGCTAAGGCGCCCAGAAGGATCTTTCAGAGATGAAAGCCAACACAGAGCATGGTGGTCAGTGATGACTGTGAATTGCCGGCCGTACAAATAGGGGCGGAATTTTCCCACTGCCCAAACGAGAGCCAGACACTCGCGCTCAGTGATGGAATATTTGCGCTCAGCAGGGGAAAGAAGGCGGCTGGCGTAAGCAATAACACGGTCTTGTCCTTGTTTTTTCTGGGCCAGGATAGCTCCAATACCATGGCCGCTGGCATCGGTACGGACTTCTGTTGGAGCTGACGCGTCAAAGTGAGCGAGAATGGGAGGGGAAGTAAGCAGCCGGATCAGCTCAGTGAAAGCACGAGCTTGCTCACAGCCCCAAATGAAGGCAGCGTCTTTCTTGAGGAGCTGAGTAAGAGGGCGTGCAACGTCCGCAAAATTGCGGACAAACCGACGAATGTAGGAGCAGAGGCCCAAGAAGCTGCGAACGTCCTTGGCGCACGTGGGCACGGGAAAGTCTTTCACTGCCCGGATTTTATCTTGATCAGGACGGACACCAGAAGAATCGACGAGATGTCCGAGCACAGAAATTTCACGACGACCGAAGTGGCATTTGGACGAATTGAGTTGTAGCCCCGCCCGACGAAAAACAGATAGGACCGTCGATAGGCGTTCGAGGTGCGTCGCAAAAGTCGGAGAAAAAACGATCACATCGTCCAAGTAACAGAGGCAGATGGACCACTTGAAACCGTGTAGGAGGGCGTCCATCATTCTTTCAAATGTGGCTGGGGCATTACATAACCCGAAAGGCATCACTTTGAACTGATAGAGGCCGTCGGGAGTAATAAAAGCCGTTTTCTCACGGTCCATGTCATCGACGGCAATTTGCCAGTACCCGGAGCGAAGGTCTATGGACGAAAAATATTGTGCTCCATGGAGGCAATCAAGGGCATCGTCAATGCGTGGTGCGGATAGACGTCCTTCTTGGTTACCTTGTTTAAGTGCTGATAATCTACGCAAAATCGCCAAGTGTGGTCCTTTTTCTTAACTAGTACAACAGGGGATGCCCATGGGCTGATTGCCATGGCTACGGCGCGGCAGTTCCTTGATACGAAACACGAACCATGCATTACGGCTAGCTTAAACAGCTTCGCTGTTAAAACGGCATGCTTTCTCAACTGAAAAACACACGGCGCTTGTACAGTATCTTGCTTGTTAATAATTTGTTCCAGTTTAACATAGTTGTCTTACTCCACAAGCTGCTTCATAATAACCTTACGTTTACGTTCATTGCAGTGGACCTTTTGCAGAATAAGAATGTAACCAGATTTGTGGCTAATAACAATTTCTTGTTGCCCCTGGTTCGTACCAATTACGGCAAAAAAACATCTCCTTCCGCAGCAATTTCTCTTTGGAATGAATTAGCATCAACTATTAAATCCCCATGCTCTTCTCTTGAAATATTTAAAAAGTTAGTTAAGTGTAATTTACAGCGATAGCTGTACTACGATCCTGGTGGTGTAAATTCTCTCTCACATGTTGTTGTTTTCTTCCATGCTAGTTCTCGGGTTTCTTTTTTACCATGCTCTTTCGTGTTCGCTTGATTGAATTGAACTCTCTAATAATGTATTTATTCTGTCGATGTTGTTTGATAATAGCGTTCATTTGCTGTGTGTAGATACCACAATCAACGTTGTATTATTAACTAAGGGCCCCACTACAGTTCTTTCACTTTAGGACCCTTGTCTGTATATTCTTGATGTAACTTTTTTGGAACTAATAAAATCTGAATCTGAACTAGCAGTTCAAATGTGATGATCCGGCTCTGTGCGCATGGGATAAAAATTGCGAAAATGTTAGACGTAATGTCATCTAACTTGTCATTGGCTGATTTAGTGAATATGAGAAAATAAGGAGAAGAGTGGTACACCCTAGCTACAGGAACGTCACTGAGGCAGCTTAGAATGTGTCTGTCAAAGTGGCATAATAAATGTGACATAAATTAGAAGCAAGCGATGAGCCAATACAAACTCCTGCTTGTTCGTAAAAAATGGCGGCCAGCTATGTAAAAATCTAAAAGTGATACAAGTCTGTTGTTGGTTATGCCCGGTGTGGTCTTGAAATTACCACTCAACCTTTTCAGCTATCAGTTCGCAAACAGCAATCAAGAGGCCTCCATGGGGAATCGAATACAGTTCAGTAACACCCATGGAAATATCATAAAGTAGTACGCTGGAGTCAACTCTTCAGTTCTACAAGCTTGCCTGAACTACGGTTCATTCGTGCTTTTATTGTTTTGTAGTGAATATGCTCATTACGATCACGTGACTGTTGACTGAACATAAAGGCGAATTCTTGTTCTGAATAAACTCTGTTGGAAGTTGCCGCCAGTCATATCTTGTGTGTTTTGTCCGTAGCTTTATTTGTGCCATTAATTTTTGAAATATATTAGCCACCCCAACGCAATAGTGAAATAAAGAAATGGATAAGATGTGCATATTGGTAAGAAGAATGTTTGCTTATAGTGGAAAGAGGGGGATGTCTGTGGGAACTATGGCTGGAACAATGTGAAGCTTCTATTCTAATCATTTTCCTTTCTACACTTTGTCAAAGAGCTTTGCAGCACTCTGCCTACATTATCACTAGGATCAGTGCTTTGTAAGCAATAAGTTATCACTAGGACCAGTGCTTTGTAAGCAATAAGTTATAGGCAACCAATCGTTATGTTATACCAGCCAATAACTGCTTTATTTAAGGTGGGCAAATGAACTATTTCAAGGTAGGCGTGATCGGAAATATGCATCAACACTGACTAAACCAAATAACTTTTGCAGGTCATTTGGTTAAATACTGCATCAGTGCTTCTCGAATCAATACTGCTTCAGTGACCTGGAAAAAAACCAGCCAATTCAACATTGTTCGGCTTTGTCTCTAAGTAAAACGATGTCTTGTCGTGAATAACTGGAGATGCATTTGCCTTATTAGAACAAAAAATGGTGCAAACGGGACATGGAAGGAAGAGAAACACTTCAGCCCTCTGCTAATCATGGAGGACACGGCAGTACCCCCAGCATTCCAGTTCTGTTTAGTTTTTCAAGGTTAGCTTGCTGACACCGTTTGACTGTTGCGCCCATCATACACCTACAATCCTTATGATATGCGTTCTCGTCACTCCTGCCTTGTACTCCTTTCTGCGTATGCAAAATAAATCCACAGTTACAAGTCAGCGTTGTGTTCGTCTCCCTTCCTTGTCCAACTAGTTCGCACTGTTGTCATTCTGCACACTGCAGTACTATATATCTATATATATACATACATACACACTCTTTTATAAGAGTGTGTATCCCCTCTCTGCCACATGACTGGCTTCACACACTTCCCACTCTGACACTACTAATGCTAACACACGAAAACATGTATACCATTGACAATTAGCAGCTTCACTGTGGAATTTTCGCGTTTTCTCCAGTTCACTTCTAGTAGGCTTGGCTCACTTAAAAAAATTAGGGGCAGCTTCACACTAGTGGTGCGAAGACTGGGCAAACAGCGAAGCTGGCGACCCCACCTAGCTTTATCTCGGTGCGGGGAAACTTTTGCGAGGTTATGCTTCGAGACTGGGCCACGTTTTGCGCAAAACCACCCCGGAATCATCGACAGGCCAAAAAGCAACGAACGCTCGGTCATTAAAATATCTGGACGCTTCTGGACGCTCAAACGTTTTTGCTCGGTTTCCCGGGCTCTTAACTCCGGATCTTCTGCGAATCGCCGACGTTTCGTCGCCGCTTCGGCAGCGCGATACTTGGGATCGGACCGAAGTCGTCGCACGCGCTCTCGAGTAGCGGCGCGGCAGCTTTCGCGCCGCGCTTCCTCTTCTTCGGGAGTGGCGCTCTTTTTCGACCGCCCCATGTTCGCGGCGATGTGCTCGACGCGGAGACGGCGGTGCTTTTGTGTCACCGCGGCGGCGACGCGGAGCTATAGATCCCGTGCGTCGGCGCAGTGCCGTCAAGGCTTAGCTCCGCCTCTGCGCAGCCGCAGCAACCACTCCGCACGGCGCGGTGACGTCATGGCTCGGTAAAGCTAAGGCGAAGCGATGTGGCGCGCGCGATGACGTCACGGCTCACGCAGCTGTGGCGAGGCTTGGCGCGGTCAGCGCAGCTGGGGCTAAGCGTTGGTAGGCGACGCATGGTGACATCATCGCCAGGCAGAGGTTTGGCGGCGTACACTCAACGGACCTTCCTCGAGCTTAAACAGCTTCGCTAGTTCACAAGGGTGTGTGCCATTGAGCTTGGACCCTTTCTGCACTACCTCCAGGATCGACCCACATTTCTGGTCTATGCTACGCGGCGCAACAAAGAGCTTAAACAGCTCCGCTGGTAAAAAACACTCCTCATGTGACATGCAAAAACACCTTTGTGCTTAAGATAGGTGCTCATAAAGCACCACAGTCCAATAACAAAAATGGAGGACGCTTAAGCTCCGCCTTTAAGAGTAGAACGCGATAGCGTTATCGGGACCCGTTCGCATCGCATCGTCCACATACGGCAAGTAGGCTTCATTCACTGCAACACTGAATGTGGGAAAGCCAGCTTACAAAGACCAAGCTTTCATCAATTCCCTTAAAGTCGGCTTCACTTTTAAACAGAAATGCATTGCTGGAAAGACGTTTTTCCAGGGGCTAAATAAGTGGCCTTAAATTAAAATGTGAAGGCCCTAGCACCTTTTATTGCGATAGCAATTATATGGACACTCAAAAGCAGATTTCTGCCGTCGGCGTCGCCGTCGCCGTCGCCGTCGCCGTGAGGTTCCGTATGACGTCAATGGAGATGAAATCGTGACCGCGCGCCGCCGAACGCTGTATGTGCGAGTGAAAGGGCGCGAGGGACGCGCTCTTTCACGGGGAGTGAACGCACGGCGGAGAACAAACGCGCGTTCCGCGCCGTGCTTGCTTAAGGGCTGCAGAAGTAGGCGTCTCTTTCCTCCTTTACAATCACCATATATGTGGAGCAAACGCGCCTTCTTCCGATGCGCGAGAGGCCGTGGGGGAGGGAAGGAAGGGGGAGGGAAGGGAGGCGACGTTTAGCTGCGGCACCAAGTGCCTATTTATATCAGAGGCTCCGGCAACAGTCACCAACGCCGCACGCATTTTGAGCGAACGCGGGCAAAACACCGACGGCGTCGACAACAGTTCTGCGCGTTGCCGGTGCTGCTGCATGTCCAAGTTTATACAGCTGACAAAGCTAATATCATTACTCCGTATAGCTCTCTACAAATTTGCTATCGCAATTGATGCTTCACCTTTCAGGTGAAACTGCGACAACTTTTTTTATAAATTTATTAAGGGTTTGCTATTGCCCCGACGCGCGCGCGCCCGTCTAAAACGAATTAGCAGGTGAAGTCCCTATTTGACTTGCCTAGGATGCGAGCGCTATCTTTATATCATTTTCGCAAGTAAAGTACCCGAACGCGCGACTATAGGTCTGGTAGAAACGCTGGAAAAGGGGTTCGTGTTTTAGTTTCTGCGTAGCAGAATTAGCTTTTCTCGTACATTAAAATTACAATCCGACGCCGATTGATAAAGAATCCGACAGCAAATCCAATGCCGAATGGTAAAGTCGTGCGTTACCATTTTCCGACGGATATCACTGTGAGAAATTCAATTTTTGTTCACCAAAACCTTGCACCACGTGGAGGGCCTGCACGGTCCGAGTGGTTAGGGAGCGGTTCGGTGGCCCAAGCCGACATCGTACGCCGACGCCGGTTGCCGACGCCGGATTTTCTGCGACACGAGCCTTTAACGCTAACGTGTTGAAACTGCTCGTCCTGTACACACACATAGTGTCATTGCTGTCACTCGGAAGGCGACATAATGAGCAGGGATGGCATCAGCCATCCCATACAAAAGCTCCCAAATTTTATTCAACCATCCAGAGATCCAACATAATTGATATATAAGCTAACCATCTTCGTGTTTAGATAGCTAGTGCAAGCACACCACTAATGGGGTTGAGCATCCTCAAAAGCACACTATGCTGCCTATTCTAAGCACATTACTACAGTGCAATGAATTTCTCTTTTTGCTCAAATATGTTTGCATTATACAATAACCCATAATGGTAAAAGGAAGGTCTAGAATTGTTGCATAAATGTGGCTACATTTACTGTTCTACAGTAATCCATACAATAACGCTAAGTCGCTCAAAATGTTACTTTTACTACAGTATGCAGACACAGTGCTTGGACATTTATTAGGGCACAAGGATAGCCTGACTGTGTGGTCAGAAGAAAATAAAACCTTGCACACACATGCAAACTCAAATACTTAAGTGAATTTCACTCATGTAATGGAAATATGTCGCCTGCCAGGCACAGTGCTACATATGGCATGACAAGAAGCACTTGTCCTTTTGCACACACTATAATATGTGATGTGCTCAGTGTCTGCCAATTTAGGTCGTCACATCAATTGTTCTAGCACGTCACTGCATGGGACTGCATATCCACAGAAACAAGTACAGTAGCAGTTGGAGGGTAAACTTGTAAGAGCAAGCAGCAAGGAGTAAGGCCTTATAAAAAATGACAATGTGCAGCACCCGACTACGCTGAAGCAAATGTACATATGTAGTATACGGTACTGCTGGTAGGTTGTGTCAGCTATATCCAAGTGAAATGCAGTATTAAATCCGCTGGAGGACTAACTCTGATCCACTTTGCATTCAGCCAGCTCTTTCAGATTGAGAAAAAAACTGAAGACAAAAACTTGTAAAACTACGAAACAGCAAAGTTGTTTGATCAAAGGCTGTTTTTTGTGAAGAAGCACCTGCTCTAACCAGAAGCTGTAGAAAGAATGTTGACAATGTTGCATTAAAAGTTTGACTTCACAAAGTGAGTGCACCAAGGAGGGGCACGATTTCCACAACACAGACGAAGGCAGTCTTGCCACATCTCCAAATGTGTGTGCACGGTGTCTCATTGTTGAGTGCAATGCATTTGTCACCGGTTGACCACAAATTAAGCACTAACATTCTTATGTAATCAGCAATGAAATAATTTTTTCCAGCTCCTGCTTAGTGAGATGAGCCTGCTGTTTCCACAGGGCCGGCTCCACATGGCAACCACTGAATTGCAGTTTTGACAGGAGCGTGGACACCCGCATAAACAAGACATTTTTCCCTATCTTTACCGATCGAACGTGCGTGCCCATAGTTTGGCAAGAATCAAAAACTATCCCGGTCCCTAAAGTTAGTTTCGCCGCGGTACAGCAATGCTATGTGGTGAGGCATACGCAATGTAGTGTGGTGAAACACGCAACCCTGTAACAAGACATAGCATTGTCACGTAGTAGTGACGGTGAAGAAAACAGTCGCAACACTGTGGATGACTTTATTGGGCGAGCCCACAAAAGCAAGTTGCACTCGAAGCACAACGATAGCGGCGAACATAGTCGGCGGTCGTAGAAATCTGATCAGCGGCGAAACGCGTCGCCTTTTATTCACATACCGGGGGGGGGGGGGGGGGGGGGACACATTTGATAGCGGGCACTATCGACAACACAGCAGCTGGGGCCAACTTTCAGCATAGCGGCCACGTAAGGAATAAATTTCATTACGTACCTCCTGCTTCTTCAGTGAGGATGCTATGTCGTACCTCGCCGCAGACAAAGCGCGGCCTGGCACGCTTTGCTGGTAAGCACCGCCCGAGGGATGCTTTGGCGCATTGCAGGGCACATTGCGGAGGAGTTCCCGCTAAAGCAAGCTTGCGTCGCTTGCATCGTCCCCGGCGACTTAGTGGCGTCGTGCTAAGTAAGTGAGGGGGAGAGATTTCACGCCCTCTCCACAGCGCTCGCCGGGTCGGCAGCACTTGAAACAAAGGACAACGCTGGATCGCGGCTGTGATTTTAGGGGCGAAGCTCCTTATAGCGGCACCCGTTCCGTCCCCGTCGTAGTAGTAGTAGTAGTGTGTAACCAGTCTGAGAAAAATGAGAAAAAAATTCCGAAGTTGTGTCCGTAGCGCGGAATCGAACCAGGGACAACTCGCTTCCGAGCGCGCAGCGTTAGCCCACTACGCCACGAAGCGGACATGGACAAACGCACCACGATGGCTATAAATACCCAACATTAACGAAAGGCCGCGTTTCTAGCGCGTTTCTAACGCGTTTGTGCTAGCGCGTTACGGCCCGTGTAAGAAGCTGGTGTAAGACGCTGTGGCCTCTCCACCTTACCTTCAACGCGTTTCGAACGCGCTGCCCAAAGCGGTGGCAAGTCAAGTTCAAGTCGAGGAGCGTTTATGAATACGGGGGGTATACTCTCTCAGCAGTCTCTCAGCAGTCATGCAAACGCGGTGCACGTTCCGGCATGTGTAAATGGCTGCGTAAGACGCTGTGGCCGCTCCCCCTTACTAGAGAGTACTGCGCGTTTCTAACGCGTTTGTGCTAGCGTCCCCTTAAGCGGGAGATCCGATGATTCCCTCCGGAGCTTCGCCCACTCATCATCATTCACCTCGTGGATCTGCTGTAATTTTTTTTGGTGAGCGCTAGACATGCTGAGTTGTCCCAGGCTCTTGAACTGGCGTGGGTTTAAGTGGCAATGTTTATAGCGACATGCGTGGTGAGCTCGAGAATCAGGATGAATTATTTATTGCGTGCCGCCGGCTGAACCGTTTGCGCGCTTTCAGAGCATTGCTGGTGCATACGGGACCCAAGGTGGAGGGTTAAAAGATCTCCAAATACGCGCAGTGCAATTGGCTGCGACCATTCCACGCGGTCACAGCGTCGCGCTCCGATCAATCTGCTCTGCAGCGGAGCCAGGGCGGCGTTCCGCCTTCCATTGTTAATATGATTGTTGTCTGTAAATTACCGTAAAACTTCAAACATAATCACCTCGTATAACCCGCTGTCTTTGACAACTGCAACTTCCATCGAGATAAAATTGAGTGAAAGTTACCTCTGTGTGTAGCAACTATTGCTTTTGTAAAAAGTGTGCTTAACAAGTGCTCGAAAGTGTTATATGCTATGAAGGTTCTTGCACGCGTGAGTCATAAGCGCACAAATTTAAGGCGTGTTGTTTATTAACAGGCACCTGAAATTCGTGATGAAACTGTTCGCAGAAAACACCTTCGCTGGAAATTGAGCTGCAATTGTGCAAGGTGGCACAAGTCGGATGTGTTCTTTTGCTGGTCGGAGAACCTTCCCACAATGGATAAATTTGTGGTGAAGAGACCGCGGTTATCTACAACTCATAGCGCGAGCGACCCGGTTGCTTGTGGACCAGCGCCTTTCGCTGTGACACCTGCCGCCGAGGCAGGTACGTATACGTGTTTTAGTAATATAAGGTGCCCCAACTGACGTTATCCAAACTGTCAGACAAAAAAAGTATTTAACATGGTGCAAGACGCGACTCTAACATCTACAGCATTCGGTCCTCTGACGACGAGCACCGCACGTCTTATAAACGTATTTGGCACCGCGTTCTTTGCTACTTCTTTTCCGTTAAACAGCTTCGCTAACGTTAGGTGGTACACACGGTATAATTATAGGCATTCGCATAGTGTAGTGTAGATTGAGAATCGTGTGTAGAGTGAGTGAGTGAGTAAACTTTTATTGTTCGTAAGGGGTGACACCGGAGCTCCGGTACCGCTCGTAGGCGTCCAGGGAGCCCGATGTCACCCCAAGGGGCAGGGGTTAGTAGACGAAGCGGCTTGCCGCTTCAGCTGCCAGACGGACAATGTTGGCCTGTGCCGCCGGGTCTTCGCTATGAAGCGCGGTCTCCCATGCTTGTTCATCCGTGAATAAATTATATCCCGGGGAGTAGCTGCACTCCCATAGGATATGCCTTAAAGTTCCTATCTTATCGCAGAATCTGCAGAATTGGTCCTCCGGATTTCCAGTTTGCGTGAGGTATCTCCATCTGGGAGACATGTGGTTCTTGGCTTGCAGGCGGCGCCAGGTGACCGCCTCTGCGGACGTGAGGGACCTATCAGCGAGTGGATATTTCCGGCGTCCTAATCTGTAGTGCTCTGTGATCTCGTGGTAGGTCACGAGCATCTCGACCTTAAAGTTAGTTTGAGGCCGCCGTCCCCCCCGGATAATGAGCGCTCGGGCGAGGGCGTTGGCGGCTTCGTTTCCTGTTATGTTGCAGTGAGCGGGGGCCCAGGTTATGGTGATCCCTCTGTCTATGTAACCTTTCGATATTATGCTGTACGCGTAGTCTGATATTTTGCCTCTGCAGAAATTTCTTACTGCCGATTTACTGTCGCTAACGACCACCCTCGCGTCCGTGCTAACGCACGCCAGAGCGATCGCTGCTTCCTCCGCTGCCGTGGCGTCTACTCCGCTTGTATATATCGCGCCCTGTTCTACTCCGGACCCGTCGACTACCACTGAGACGGAGCTTCCGTCTCCGCCAAGGGCGGCGTCTCGGGTGGCATTCTGCTTAGCTTTGTTGTCAAGTGTTTGGCTCTGTGCTGGCGTCTTTCCTGATCGTGTTGTGGGTGCATGTTCTTAGGTATCGGTGCGACCGTGAGAGCTTTCCTAATTTTGGACTCAATGTGGAACGTCTGATATTTAGTTCCTCTGTTTGCTTGTAGTCCTACCCAGTTTAGTATCTGCTGTCCTGTCTCGCTTAGACTCAGGCGTTCGATTTGTGCCGTTCTCGTCGCTTCCGCTAACTCCTGCCATGTGTTATGCACCCCCATTCCCTCTAGTGCCTCAGTTTAGGTCGAGATTGGTAGTCCCAGTGCACGTTTCGCGCACTTCCTTATTATTACGTCTAACTTGTTTCTTTCTGCTTTTTTGATGTTAAGAAATGGGGTTGAGTAGCAGATCCGACTCAAGATGAAGGCCTGGACCAGCCTTAACTTGTTCTTCTCCTTTAGCCCTCTGCCTCTGGCCGAGATTCTTCTAACGATGCTTACCACTTGGTTTGCGTGCACGTCTAGTTTAGCTATAGTCGTGTGATTGTTTCCTGTTTTGCTTATGAGCATGCCCAGAATTCGGATCTCATCTACTTGCGGAATTTCTTTCCCGTCTAAGTCTATCGAGATTCTGGGAAGAGATGCGTTGTCTGTCCTCGTCCTGGGCCTGATTAGTAGTAGTTCTGACTTCGTCGGGGAGCAGCTCAGTCCTTTACTTTTGGCATGGAAGTCTATGATGTCGGCTGCCCGCTGGAGCCTTTCTTCGATAGACGCATCGCTGCCCTCATTGAGCCAAACGTTGACGTCGTCTGCGTAGACACTCGTCTTTAGTCCTTCGATCTTTCCTAACTTTCGCGGGAGGTCTTTCATAACTAAATTAAATAGGAAGGGGGATAGGATGGCTCCTTGCGGGGTGCCCCTGTTTCCTAATTTAATCTCTTCTGAGCTGAGCCTCTGCATGTGCAGGGTCGCTGTTCTATCTTTGAGAAAAGATTTTATGTAGTCGAAGGTCCTCTTCCCTACGTTAACATCTGACAGGCCGTCGAGGATGGCAGAGTGGCTGACATTATCAAACGCTTTGGTTAAGTCTATGCCCAGTATTGCTCTCGTATCTTTGGTCTTTCGTTTGTCTATAATATCATGTTGCAGTCTTAGCATGGTATCTTGAGCGCTAAGGTGCGGTCTGAAACCTACCATCTCGTGGGGCCAGATGCTGTTTTCTTCTGCGAATCGACTTAGTCGCTTCTGAATTACTTTCTCCATTAATTTGCCTAGACACGAGGTCAGTGAAATAGGCCTGAGATTTTCTATACCCGGGATTTTGCCCTTCTTATGGATTAAAATGATGTTCGCATGTTTCCAATCTTTAGGGACTTCCCCGGATTCCCAAACTTTGTTCAGATAAGCTGTAAGGTGAACTATAGAGTCGTCGTCTAAGTTCCTTAGCATACTGTATGTGATCTTGTCTGAGCCAGGGGCTGTGTTCTTTTTGATGTCAAAGAGCGCGGCTCTGACCTCTGCTACTAGAATTGATTCGTCCAGCAGCGGATTCTCCGCTCCCTGATATTCTTTATCCGCTGCCGCGCATGCGGGGCCTATGTAGATTTCTTTAAGTCGGTCGATGAGCTGTTCATCGGTTCCGTCAAATTTGTATCTTGCCTTGATTTGCTCTATGTTGGCGTGGGTTTTGGTGTTGGTGGGGTCTATGAGGTGGCGCAGCATCTGCCACGTGTTGGGACGGCTCATATTCTTTTCTAGCTCGTCGCACTTTTGATCCCACCTTTTCTCTTCTAGTTTGAAGGCGTAACTCTCTATTTCTTTATTGTGCTCGGCTATTTTCTTCCTTAGGTTCCGGTTCCACTTCTGGCGCTTTAGCTTATTCTCGAGGGTTGTTTTTCGGTTCCACATATTTCTAAGCTTGTTGTCTAATCTGAATGGGAGGTCCTCGCCCTGTACCGTTTCGGTGGCCTGTTTCACGTGTGAGACGACGGTTGAGGTCCACTCTGTTATGTCTCTGATTTCGCCTAAGTCTGCTGTTGATCTGATATCCCTGAATTTATCCCAGTCCGTTGTGGTGGCCTGCTTTGGCTTATGTACGGGCACCCCTAGTTTCCTATCGATTTGTATTTCGATTATAAAGTGATCGCTGCCGAGGTTTTCACCCGTGTTCTTCCACGATGTTTTTCCCGTCCTGTGCCCTAGTGTTAGGTCCGGTGTTGTGTCACAGCAGATGCTGTTACCCGTTCTGGTTGGCTCGTTCGGGTCCGTTAGTAGCGAGAGTCCTGTCTTCTCAATGGCTTCCCACAGCATTCTACCTTTCCTGTCAATTTTGGTGTAGCCCCATTCGTGATGCTTTGCATTAAAGTCCCCTAATACCAGCAGGGGGCACGATTTTGCTGCCCTCAGCGCTTTCTTAATTGTGGTCTCGAACTGTGCCTTTTTGTGGCGAGGGGGGCTGTATGCGTTCAGGACAAATATGCTTCCCCTATTCATTTTGCCGGTAAGGATTTCTACGAGTACAGCCTCCACTTCGTCCGTGCTCACGTCGTGTTCAATTACCGCTATGTTATTCTTAACTAGGGCGGCTACTCTACAGTTCTCCCCTCTCCCGTTGTCGAAAGTGCGGTACCCAGAAATTTTAATAGGGGGTTTTCCTGTTTCTTGTAACGCCACGGCAAGCGGAGGCTCGCCTTGATTTAGAATGTGCTGTTGCAGCAACGCCTTTTTCTTTTTGAAGCCCCTGCAGTTCCACTGCCAAATCACTAGTTCCTGTCCTGGCCATGATGAGGAAGAGCGGGCGGCTTCCGAGCTCGAGGGAGGCTCCGGATTAGGATGAGTTCGTTCTTCGCCTCCTAGTGCGGTCAGAAGTGCGTTCATATGATCTGATATAGCCTGGAGTTTCTTATCTATGATAACGCTTAGTTTGGTTAGCATGCTTTCCTCGTGTTCCTTGAGGCGTGCCTCTAGCTCGTCTTCGTTAATCTTTCTGTTCATTTTTTTTCTTCTCTCGAGTGGAGGCGTCTCTGCCTTTCTTTTTGCGGTGCCTACCGTATCTACTACCATGCTGCCCTCGTCCTGCGCCTGGGGGGCGGCTATTCTCTGGACTGGGGTAAGCGGCCTTGTTGGCTCCGCCTGCGTAACTCGCACTGTTGGGTTCGTTAGCTGCCCAACTTGCTCTTTGAGTTGGTTTACTGTTTCCGTAAGGGTTTTGATTATTTCTCTTAGTTGGCTATTTTCCTCGTCTCTCTTTTCTATCTCTTTCTTAAATAAATTGGCCTGTGCCTCTAATTCTGGTGTCCTACCTTGGGAGACCGCGCTTGCGAAGCTGACAGGCATACCAGAGTGGGTCCGCTTGTCCCCTGGTTTCTGGAGGCCTGGCCAGTGGGTCTGGTTGTCCCTGGGTGGCGGCCTGGATGCACTTCTGTCCCTGGACTCGGATCGTTGCTTTTTGGCCGCAGGCGGTAGCGCGACCTTCGATGTCGGCGTGCTTCTGCCCGCGGTCGCCCCTCCCTTTTCTTGTTCGGCCCTGGCCTCGGCCCGGGCCGCGTCGCGTTGTTTAACCCAGTGGGGCTTCCTGTAGAGTTCCCTGCATGTCGGGTCCCCT